>NW_020838046.1:2046531-2224775 GCF_003676395.1 Aethalodelphis obliquidens
TATGAGACTATATATCAATTACAGGAAAAAATGTGTAAAAAATACAAACACATGGAGGCTAAACAATACACTACTTAATAACCAAGAGATCACTGAAGAAATCAAAGAGGAAATCAAAAAGTACCTAGAAAGAAATGACAATTAAAACATGATGACCCAAAACCTATGGGATGCAACAACAGCAGTTCTAAGAGTGAAGTTTATAGCAATACAATCCTATCTCAAGAAACAAGAAACATCTCAAATAAACAACCTAACCTTACACCTAAAGCTATTAGAGAAAGAACAACAACAACAAAAACAACAAATCCTAAACTTAGCAGAAGGAAATAAATCATAAAGATCAGATCAGAAATGAAAAATAAATGAAGGAAACAATTGCAAAGATCAATAAAACTAAAAGCTGTTTCTTTGAGAAGATAAATAAAATTGATAAACCATTATTCAGACTCATCCAGAAAAAGAGAGAAGACTCAAATCAACAAAATTAGAAATGAAAAAGAAGGAACATCTGACACTGCACAAATACAAAGGATCATGAGAGATTACTACAAGCAACTATATGCCAATAAAATGGACAACCTGGAAGAAATGGACAAATGCTTAGAAAAACACAACCTTTGAGACTGAATGAGCAAGAAATAGAAAATATAAACAGACCAATCACAAGCACTAAAACTGAGACTGTGATTTAAAACCTTCAAAGAAACATAAGCCCAGGACCAGGTGGCTTCACAGGCGAATTCTATCAAACATTTAGAGAAGAGCTAACAACTATCCTTCTCAAACTCTTCCAAAATATAGCAGAGGGAGGAACACACCCAAACTCATTCTATGGGTCCACCATTATCCTGATACCAAAACCAGACAAAGATGTCAGAAAGAAAGAAAAGTACAGGCCAATATCACTTATGAACACAGATGCAGTAATCCTGGACAAAATACTAGCAAACAGAATCCAACCCCACACTAAAAGGATCATACACCATGATCAAGTGGGGTTTATCCCAAGAATGCAAGGATTCTTCAATATATGCAAATCAATCACTGTGATACACCATATTAACAAATTGAAGGAGAAAAACCATATGATCATCTCAATAGATGCAGAAAAAGCTTTTGACAAAATTCAACACCAATTTATGATAAAAACCCTCCAGAAAGTAGGCATAGAGGGAACTTACCTCAACATAATAAAGGCCATATATGACAAACACACAGCCAACGTCATTCTCAATGGTGAAAAACTGAAACCATTTCCTCTATGATCTGGAACAAGACAAGGTCGTCCACTCTTACCAGTGTTATTCAACATAATTTTGTAAGTTTTAGCCACAGCAATCAGAGAAGGAAAAGAAATAAAAGGAATCCAAACTGGAAAAGAAGAAGTAAAGATTTCACTGTTTGCAGATGACATGATACTATACATAGAGAATCCTAAAGATGCTACCAGAACATTACTAGAGCTAATCAATGAATTTGGTAAAGTAACAGGATACAAAATTAACGCACAGAAATCTCTTGCCTTTCTATATACTAATGTTGAAAAATCTGAAAGAGAAATTAAGGAAACACTCCCATTTACCATTGCAACAAAAAGAATAAAATATCTAGGAATAAACCTACCTAAGGAGACAAAAGACCTATATGCAGAAAACTATAAGACACTGATGAAAGAAATTAAAGATGATACAAACAGATGGAGAGATATACCATGTTCTTGGATTAGAAGAATCAACATTGTGAAAATGACTCTACTACCCAAAGCAATCTACAGATTCAGTGCAATCCCTATCAAGCTACCAATGGCATTTTTCACAGAAGTAGAACAAAAAAATTCACAATTTGTATGGAAACACAAAAGACCCCAGGTAGACAAAGCAATCTTGAGAAAAACAAAAAAACAGAGCTGGAGGAATCAGGCTCCCTGACTTTAGATTATACTACAAAGCTACAGTAATTAAGACAGTATGGTACTGGCACAAAAACAGGAATATAGATCAATGGAACAGGATAGAAAACCCAGAGATAAATCCACGCATGTATGGTCACCTTATCTTTGATAAAGGAGGCAAGAATATACAATGGAGAACATATACACGTCTTCAATAAGTGGTGCTGGGAAAACTGGACAGCTACATGTAAAAGAAGGAAATTAGAACTCTTCCTAACACCAGACACAAAAATAAACTCAAAATGGACTAAAGACCTAAATGTAAGCCAGACACTATAAAAATCTTAGAGGAAAACATAGGCAGAACACTCTATGATAGAAATCACAGCAAGATTCTTGTGACCCACCTACTAGAGAAATGGAAATAACAAATATAAACAAATAGGACCTAATGAAACTTAAAAACTTTGCATAGCAAAGGAAAACATAAAAAATACAACCCTCAAAATGGGAGAAAATATTTGCAAATGAAGCAACTGACACAGGATTAATCTCCCAAATATACAAGCAGCTCATGCAGCTCAACATCAATAAAACAAATACCCAATTCAAAAATGGGGAGAAGTCCTAAATAGACATTTCTCCAAAGAAGATATACAGATTGCCAACAAACACATAAAAGGATGCTCAACATCACTAATCATTAGAGAAATGCAAATTGCAACCACAATGAGGTATCACTTCATACCAGTCAGAATGGCCATCATCAGAAAGTCTACAAACAATAAATGCTGGAGAGGGTGTGGAGAAAAGGGAACCCTCTTACACTGTTGGCGGGAATGTAAATTGATACAGCCACTATGGAGAATAGTATGGAGGTTCCTTAAAAAACTAAAAATAGAACTACCATACAACTCAGCAATCCCGCTACTGGACATATACCCTGAGAAAACCATAATTCAAAAAGAGTCATGTACCACAACGTTCATTGCAGCACTATTTACAATAGCCAGGATATAGAAGCAACCTAAGTGTCCATCGACAGATGAATGGATAAAGAAGATGTGGCACATATATACAATGGAATATTAGCCAGAAAAAGAAACAAAATTGAGTTATTTGTAGTGAGGTGGATGGACCTAGAGACTGTCATACATAGTGAAGTAAGTCAGAAAGAGAAAAACAAATACTGTATGCTAACACATATATATGGAATCTAAAAAAAAAAAAAGTTCTGAAGAAACCAGGGGCAGGACAGGAATAAAGATGCAGATGTAGAGAATGGACTTGAGGACACTGGGAGGGGATGTGTAAGCTGGGACAAAGAGAGAGAATAACATTGACATATATACACTACCAAATGTAAAATAGATAGCTAGTGGGAAGCAGCTGCATAGTACAGGGAGATCAGCTCGGTGCTTTGTGACCCCCTAGAGTGGTGGGATAGGAAGGGTTGTGGGGGAGATGCAAGAGGGAGGAGATATGGGGTTATATTTATATGTATAGCCGATTCACTTTGTTATAATGCAGAAACTAACACACCACTGTAAAGCAATTATACTCCAATAAAGATGTTTTTAAAAAAATGGTATTAAACTGAATTCAGCAACATAGTAACAGGATTATACACCATGACCAAGTGGGATTGGTCCTGGAATGCAAGGTTGTGTTAACATTCCAAAATTAACTAATATAATAAAACATATTAATAGAATAAAGGCCAAAACCCCACATGATTATCTTATACATGTAGAAAAAGCATTTTACAAAATTCAGCACCCTTTCATGATTTAAAAAAACTCAACAAACTAGGAATTTGAGGGAATTTTCTCGCCCTTATAAAGAGTATCTAGGAAAAATCCACAGCTAGCACCATAGTTAATAATGAAAGACTGGAAGCTTTCCCACTAAGACCAGAAACATGGTAAGGATGTCTGCTCTTGCCACTTCTATTCAAAATTAGGTGAGAAAATGAAATAAAAGACAATTAAAATTTTAATCCAGATTGGAAAGGAAGAAGTAAAATGATCTCTACTTGGAGATAACATGATCATGTATATACAAAAATCCTAAAGAAGCCACTAAAAATCTGTTATAACTTATAATAGTTGTAGGACATGAGATCAATAGACAGCAATCAATTGTATTTGTGTACACTAGCAACAAATAATCCAGAAATGAAATTAGGAAATTAATTTACAGTTGCACCAAAAAGAATAAAATATTTAGGAATAAATTTAATGAGAGAAATGCAAGACTTGGGAGAAATATTGAAAGAAATTAAAAATCTAAATAAATAAAAAGACATTCGTGTTCATAGATCAGATTTAATATTGTTAAGATTGTGTATTAGTTTCCTAATCCTGATATAGAGGTCTTTGTTCCACAGAGAGGAATGCTTCCATAAGGAAACACAACAATGATGCCATTGAATTGGAATTTAAGTCTGCCACCCAGCTAGTTTTTGCTCCTCATGCTTCTGAATCAACAGGCAAAAAAAGGGAGTTACTAGCTGGGATGATTAAGCCTGATTACCAAAGGGAAATTGGACTACTACTCCATAGTGGAAGTGAGGAAGAATATGTCTGGAACCCAGAAGATGCCTTACAGTGTCTCTCCATATCACCATGCTATGATTAAAATCAATGAAAAATTACAACAACCCAATTCAGGTAGGACTAGTAATGGCCCAGATCCTTCAGGAATGAAAGTTTGAGTCACCTATGACCTATGAGATAAAGAACCATGACCATCTTAGGGTGCTTGCTGGGTAAGGGGAATATGGAATGAGTCGTGGAACAGGGAAGTGTAAATACCAGCTAGGACCATGTGACCATTTGCAGAAACTAGGATTATAGGTGTTATGAGTATTTTTTCCTCATTTTTCTATGAGAGAGAGAGAGAGTGTGTGTGTGTGTGTGTGTGTGTGTACGTTTCAGGATGCCAAAGAGAAGAGACAACATCACTCAAGGACTTGGATTTTCTCCTGGGAAAAGGGTTACTGCATTTTCAGTTGTACTCAGGATGGATACATCATGTTAGACAGAAGTATGACTCTGCTGTTGTCTTTATTTGGAGATTAAGTATGGATTAGATATGTATGGGTGCCAAGTTGAGAAGGGAGGACTGTCTTGGTTAATTTTATGTGTCAACATGTCTAGGTTATGATGCCCAATTGTTTCTTCAAATGTTGTTTAAATGTTGCTGTGAAGGTATTTTGTAGGTGTAATTAACATTTACAATCAGTTAACTTTAAATAAAGGAGATTATCCCTGATATGTTAGTGGGCATCATCTGGTCAACTGCTTCTTATAAAGACACCAGTTATATTGGATTAAGGGCCCACCCTACTCCAGTTTGACCTCATCATAACTTTAATTTCATATTCAATAACCGTATTTCCAAATGAGGTCACATTCTGAAATACTGAGGGTAGGACGTATCTGTTGGGGAATACAATTCAACCCATAACAGATGGTAATACTCTCAAAGTTGATCTACAGATTGATTGCATCCTTATGAAAATTCCACCTGGATTTTCTACAGAAATTAACAAGCTGACTCTAAAATTCATAGGGAAAAATACTCAGACTAGCCAAGACAATCTTGAAAAAGAAAAAAGCAAAGTTGGAAGACTTAAATTTTCATGATTACAAACTTACTACAAGATTACAGTAATTGTGACAGTGTAGAACTGGCATAAGGATAGAAATATAGATCAATTACAATTAAAAGTCTAGGAAAAAAATCCCCTTACACTTATTATCAACATTTTTTGGCCAGGATTCCAAGAAAATAAGTGAGAAAAGATTAATCTGTTCAACAAATGATGTTGGGACAACTGAATATCCCATGCAAATGAATGAAGTTGGACCTCCTACCTCACATCATGACACAAAATTTAACTGAAAATGGATCATAGGCCTAAATGTAAGAGTTAAAATGATAAACTGCTTATAGGAAAACACAGGAATAAATCTTTATGACCTTAGGTTAAGCAATGGTTTCTTAGATATGACACTAAAGGCCCAAATGGCAAAAGAAAATAGATAATTTGGACTTCTTTAAAATTAAAAATTTTGTATGTCATAAAGCACATTTAAGACAGTGAAAAGACAGCCCACCTACTGTGAGAAGATATTTGCAAACCATATATCTGATGAGACTCATATCAAGAATTTATAAAGCATTCTTACAACTCAATAACAAAAAAAGTATCAATGTGAAACTATCACAAACTGAAAGAATATTCAGTAAAGTAGCATACAAAAACCAAATAGCCTGCATATATAAAATGATAACATGTTAGGGAATTCCCTGGCAGTCCAGTGGTTAGGACTAGGCACTTTCACTGACAGGGCCTGGGTTCAATCCTTGGTCAGGGAACTAAGATCCCACAAGTTGGGTAGCACAGGTAAAAATAAATAAATAAATAAATTAATTAATTAATAACGTGTTACAAGATACCAATATCAGGAATGAAGGTGGGTGATAACTATAGGCATTGAAAGAATAATAAGGGGATATTTACTAACTTTATAAATGTAAATTCAACAACTCAAGTGAAATGGATAATTTCCTTAAAAGATACAAAGTACTAAAATTAACTCAAGAAGAACTCAATCATTTGAATAGTCCTATATGTATTACAGAAATTAAATTCATGGTTAAAAACTCTTCAGAAAAGGAAATTCTAGGCCCAGGGATTTTACTGGCCATCATATGGATGAACCTCAGTTGCATTATGCTAAGTAGAGGAAGCCAGACTTAGAAGACTATCTATATGACATTCTGGAAAAGGCCAGACTATGTGGATGGAAAACTAGATTAGTGGTTTAAAGGGGCTGGGGGAAGAAGGAGGGCTTGACAATAAAGGTGCACAGGGAAAATGGTGGTGGGGCTGAGGGGGTACAATGGAACTCTTCTATAGCTTGATGATGGTGGTAACAGGACTGTATATATTTGTCAAAACTTGCATGATTGGCTACAATTTACTGTTTGTAAATTATATCTTAATCAAAAAGGTCTTGGCAAGTGGATGGCAGATCTATAAATAGTAATTGACCCAAAAGAATTAAGTACAACATGGAGAAAGCTGAAAACAAAATGATCTATAATACAGAATTCTCAAAAAGAACCAGTGTGTCTAGATCTGACTAGGAAGGAAGGACTATTGGGAGAAAAGTGGTTTGAGAAGCAGTTATATCCCTAAAACTTCTCCCCACTCCATATCTCTAGTCTAGAGTACCTTACAGACTGTTGCAGAAATCTGGAGTTTTGTTTTCTGCCAGGAGTGAAACAGGTAATTCACATTGAGGAGTCTCAGGCCAGTTTAAGGCCCTGGATGCCAAAACTGGAAGGTTAGGAGATGACATACTTAATGAAGAATGTTAAGACATAGCCATCTTTGGGCTTCCTTGGTGGCGCAGTGTTTAAGAATCCACCTGCCAATGCAGAGGACAAGGGTTCAAGCCCTGGTCTGGGAAGATCCCACATGCCATGGAGCAACTAAGCATGTGCACCACAACTACGGGGCCTGCACTCTGAACCTGCGAGCCACAACTACTGAAGCCTGTGCACCTAGAGCCTGTGCTCCACAACAAGAGAAGCCACCGCATCAAAGAAGAAATCAAAAAATACCTAGAGACAAATGACAATGAAAACACGATGACCCAAAACCTATGGGATGCAACAACAGCAGTTCTAAGAGTGAAGCTTATAACAATACAATCCTACCTCAAGAAACAAGAAAAATCTCAAATAAACAACCTAACCTTACTCTTAAAGCAATTAGAGAAAGAAGAACAAAAAAACCCCGAAGTTAGCAGAAGCAAAGAAATCATAAAGATAAGATCAGAAATAAATGAAAAAGAAATGAAGGAAACAATTGCAAAGATCAATAAAACTAAAATCTGGTTCTTTGAAAAGATAAACAAAATTGATAAACCATTAACCAGACTCATCAAGTGAAAAAGCGAGAAGACTCAAATCAACAGAATTAGAAAAGAAAAAGGAGGATTAACAACTGACTCTGTAGAAATAAAGGATCATGAGAGATTACTACAAGCAACTATATGCCAATAAAATGGATAACCTGGAAGAAATGGACAAATTCTTTTTTTTTTTTTTTTTTTTGCGGTACACGGGCCTCTCACTGTTGTGGCCTCTCCCATTGCGGAGCACAGGCTCCAGACGCACAGGCTCCGCGGCCATGGCTCACGGGCCCAGCCGTTCCGCGGCATGTGGGATCCTCCCGGACAATGGCATGAACCCATGTCCTCTGCATCGGCAGGTGGACTCTCAACCACTGCACCACCAGGGAAGCCCGGACAAATTCTTAGAAAAGCACAATCTTCTGAGACTGAATCAGCAAGAAATACAAAATATAAACAGACCAATCACAAGCACTGAAACTGAGACTGTGATTTAAAATCTTCGAACAAAAGTCCAGGACCAGATGACTTCACAGGAGAATTCTATCAAACATTTAGAGAAGAGCTAACAGCTATCCTTTTCAAACTCTTCCAAAATATAGCAGAGGGAGGAACACTCCCAAACTCATTCTATGAGGCCACCATCACCCTGATACCAAAACAAGACAAAGATGCCAGAAAGAAAGAAAACTACAGGCCAATATCACTTATGAACACAGATGCAGTAATCCTGGACAAAATACTAGCAAACAGAATCCAACCCCACATTAAAAGGATCCTACACCATGATCAAGTGGGGTTTATCCCAGGAATGCAAGGATTCTTCAATATATGCAAATCAATCACTGTGATACACCATATTAACAAATTGAAGGAGAAAAACCATATGATCATCTCAATAGATGCAGAAAAAGCTTTTGACAAAATTCAACACCAATATATGATAAAAACCCTCCAGAAAGTAGGCATAGAGGGAACTTACCTCAACATGATAAAGGCCATATAAGACAAACCCACAGCCAACATCATTCTCAATGGTGAAAAACTGACACCATTTCCTCTAAGATCTGGAACAAGAGAAGGTTGTCCACTCTCACCAGTATTATTCAACATAATTTTGTAAGTTTTAGCCACAGCAATCAGAGAAGAAAAAGAAATGAAAGGAATCCAAACTGGAAAAGAAGAAATAAAGCTTTCACTGTCTTCAGATGACATGATACTATACATAGAGAATCCTAAAGTTGTTACCAGAAAACTACTAATCAATGAGTTTGGTAAGGTAGCAGGATACAAAATTAGTGTACATAAATCTCTTGCATTCCTATACACTGACAATGAAAAATCAGAAAAAGAAATTAAGGAAACACTCCCATTTACCATTGCAACATAAAGAATAAAATATCTAGGAATAGCTCTTTAGGAATATTTAGGAATAAACCTACCTAAGGAGACAAAAGACCTGTATGCAGAAAACTATAAGATGCTGATGAAAGAAATTAAAGATGATACCAACAGATGGAGAGATATACCATGTTCTTGGACTGGAAGAATAAATATTGTGAAAATGACTACACTACCCAAAGCAATCTACAGATTCAATGCATTCCCTATCAAAGTACCAATGGCGTTATTCACAGAAGTAGAACAAAAAAATTCACAACTTGTATGGAAACACAAAAGACCCCAAATAGCCAAAGCAATCTTGAGAAAGAAAAATGGAGCTGGAGGAATCAGGCTCCTGGACTTCAGACTATGCTACAAAGCTACAGTAATCAAGACAGTATGGTACTGGCACAAAAATAGAAATATAGACCAATGGAACAGGACAGAGAGCCCAGAGATAAACCCATGTACATATGGTCACCTTATCTTTGATAAAGGAGGCAAGAATATACAATGGAGAAAAGAGAGCCTCTTCAATAAGTGGTGCTGGGAAAACTGGACAGCTACATGTAAAAGAAGGAAATTAGAACTCTCCCTAACACTGCTTACAAAAATAAACTAAAAATGGACTAAAGACCTAAATGTAAGGCCAGACACTATAAAACTCTTAGAGGAAAACATAGGCAGAACACTCTATGACATAAATCACAGCAAGATCCTTTTTGACCCACCTCCTAGAGAAATGGAAATAAATCAAAAATAAACAAATGGGACCTAATGAAACTTCAAAGCTTGTGCACAGCAAAGGAAACCATAAACAAGACAAAAAAACAACCCTCAGAATAGGAGAAAATATTTGTTAACGAAGCAACTGACAAAGGATTAATCTCCCAAATATAATAACAGCTCATGCAGCTCAATATCAAAAAAACAAACAACCCAATCCAAAAATTGGCAGAAGACCTAAATAGACATTTCTCCAAAGAAGATATACAGATTGCAAATATACACATGAAAGGTTGCTCAACATCACTAATCAGAGAAATGCAAATGAAAACTAAAATGAGGTATTACCTCACACCAGTCAGAATGGCCATCATCAAAAAATCTACGAATAATAAATACTGGAGAGGGTGTGGAGAAAAGGGAACCCTCTTGCACTGTTGGTGGGAATGTAAATTGATACAGCCACTATGGAGAACAGTATGGAGGTTCCTTAAAAAACTAAAAATAGAGCTACCATATGACTCAGCAATCCCACTACTAGGCATATACCCTGAGAAAACCATAATTCAAAAGAGACAGGTACCACAATGTTCATTGCAGCGCTATTTACAATAGCCAGAATATGGAAGCAACCTAAGTGTGCATCAACAGATGAATGGATAAATAAGATGTGGCACATATTGCAATGGAATATTACTCAGCCATAAAAAGAAAGGAAATTGAAGTATTTGTAGTAAGGTGCATGGACCTAGAGACTGTCATACAGAGTGAAGTAAGTCAGAAAGAGAAAAACAAATACTGTATGCTAACACATGTGTATGGAATCTAAAAAAAAAAAAAGGTTCTGATGAACCTAGTGACAGGACAGGAAGAAAGACGCAGATGTAGAAAATGGACTTGAGGAGACAGGTAGGGGGAAGGGTAAGCTGGGACGAAGGGAGAGAGTAGCATTGACATATATATACTACCAAATGTAAAATAGAGAGCTCGTGGGAAGGATCTACATAGCACAGGGAGATCAGCTCGGTGTTTTGTGACCACCTAGAGGGGTGGGATAGGGAGGGTGGGAGGGAGGTGCAAGAGGGAGGAGATATGGGGATATATGTGTACATATATCTGATTCACTTTATTATACAGCAGAAACTAACACAACGTTGTAAAGCAATTATACCCCAATAAAGATGTTAAAAATATTATAACTAAAAAAATTAAAATAAAAAAGAGAAGCCACTGCAATGAGAAGCCCGCACACCGCAACAAAGAGTAGCCCCCACTCCCCGCAACTAGAGAAAGCCTGCGAGTCACAATGAAGACCCAATGCAGCCAAAAATAAAATAAATAAATTTATTAAAAAAGACATAGCCATCTTCAACCTGAGCTGCCAGAACCCTGCAGTAAGACTCCTGCCATTCAGGAAGGAGTTTGGGATCCTCTGGAGAAGCTGACAAGCCCAAGAGGGACCACCTAATGATACTGACATCAGCAGCTCTCCCATGACTCATCCTGTTCTCTCACTTGGAAGCTCAAAGTAAACAAGCCATGTCCACATCCCAGAGTTTCCAATCACCTTTTTTTCCAACACTCATAATTTCAAATAGACCAGATATCCAAGGAAAGCCTCTAAACACAGAAAATAAGCACCAAATCAATCAAGGTGAAAATAGCAATTCGTAGGAAACAAACTCAGCTGGGAGAAGAAAACAATTAAGTTATTAAAGATTTCAAGTTCCTTAAGGCTTAGATAAAAATGATGAATACATTTCATTTTATTCCTCCCACTGATCACAAGGCCACAAATCACCTACTAGAAGATTCTGAAATGTAGACAAAAGGAGGCAGACTAGCTAGGGATTCCAGGACTTGAAGAACAACCCAGTGGGGAGTTTCCTGGGGTTTTCTTTCCTCCCATGTGTCCAACTTGGGGTTAGAGAAGCCTGCAACCTCGAAATACCAACACATGATCACACACACACACACACACACACACACACACACGCCTTAAGAAAAGTCAAAGGCCCAGAAAAGGGTTGCCCACCATGACAGAAACATTTTCGCCACTCTGCCTGTTTTTGGGGCAAACATGAGGAGAGCTGCACCCCTCTGTTCCCTAACAAGCATCGCAGACACTGAGTTCACTGGTAAGAGGCTATGTTCCAACCACTTTGCCCCGCAGTAAGGTGCTCCTCGTGGAACCTATAAGCCAAGATATCTCAACCTCAGCATTATTGACATCTGGGGCTGAAAAAGTCTTTGTTCTGGAAGGGTATTCTATGCATTATAGGATGTATAGCAGTATCCCTGTAAAACCCACCAGATGCCAATAGCACACTCCCCCAATTCTGAAAATCAGAAATGTATCCAGTTATTACCAAATGTGCCCTTGCAACATCACCCCTGATTGAGAACCAGTGCTATCTGACTTCCACAACCCCCTGCAGGAAGGATGGGACACACAAGCCAGACACATTGTGGAGACTGTCTTCTCTCCCCACCTGTAGTAGGAGGTAACACCATTCCCCATCTCAAGCCAGCACTGAGAAGACCGTGAGGTGGAGTCCTGTCATCTGGGAAACATGCATGTGGACAGACCAGAATAGCCCTGCAGAGACGTGATAAACTAAACTGCTGTTGGAACCACAGTCCACCAGAGTGAGCCAGAATGTGCGTTCTGAACCTAAACAGGTTTGCAACTTGCTAAAATATCAATAGAAGATTTAAGTGGGAACCAGAGAGTCTCATAGAGTAATACTCAAAATGCCTAGGACACAGTCCAAAATGACTTGTCACACTAAGAACTAGTAAACTCTCAATTCCAATAAGAAAAGACAATTAATAGACACCAACATCAAGCTAACATAGCTGTTGAATTATTAGACAAGGATTTTAAAGCAGCCATTATAAAAATTCTCCATTGAACAGTTATGAACACACTTGAAACATATTAAAGGACAAGGAACAATGAAGAAAGAGAAATTATTGGCAATACATATAAAAGACAAGGGATTAATATCAAGAAATAGAAGGTACAGAGATTTCCCAATACCTCCTACCCTAACACATGCATTGCCTGCCCCATTAACAATATCTGTGCCTTGTTTAATTTTGCTGTGATCCCAAAACTGCTATAGAAAATAAAATCTATTTTAAAAAACGAGATATAAGAAACAGAGTAGAGGTTGGCAAACTACCTGTTTCTGTACATCTGAACTAATGTACATCTGTGCATTCTGAACTAAGAATGGTTTGTACACTTTTTATTGCTTGGGGGTAAAACAAGAGAATATTTTGTGAGACGTGAAAATTAAATGAACTTCAAGTTTCAGTGTCTGTAAATACAGTTTTATTGGAATACAGTCCTGTTCATTTCCGTATGTATTGTCACAGCAGCAGAGTTCTGAAGTTTCCAGAGAGAAGGCTTAAGTAGTATAAGGCATTTTTCCATCGCTTTTTTCCCAACACCTGTATAACTTGCTCTATTCAATGGCACATTAGCAAATGTGATCAAGAAGAGGCGTGAAAAGTGTTTGTACATTTCTGGAATGCTGCAACTGAGACATGACCAAACCCCAGCTTACTGGCTGGATGTTGGGAGACACAGGACGAAATTCTTTCCATTGCATCAGCCAAGAGTGGAGAGAGAAACCAATGACCACCACCATCCGGGGAGCAAGACCACCCAGAGTCTACTGACTACCCTCTAGGGAATGAGACCACAGCGAGCCAGCCATAGCAGGGTTGGGGGGTGATGGAGGGGAGGACCATTGAGATCTGGCTCCCAGCTGAGGAGTGACAGAGCCAGTGTTTATGCTGTCACGCTTTAATGCCATCGTGTGCCTGGGCACTGTCGCATGTTTGTGACGTCACAGGTTGCGTGCTCTAGCCCTCGCATCCATGAGGCACTCCCACCTCATGGCTGCCGATCTGACCGGCCCTCGCACTGGGCCTGGAGAGTCCAGGACCCCGAGCCTCCTTCTGCTCCTGTTTCTCCTGCCTCACACCCAGGCTGCAGCCACGGCCCACAGGCACCCTGCCAGTGAAGGGGTCGCCTTTAGCCGTGATGTGGGTAGGACCCCTCCAAGCCCGGGTTGGCGGTGGTCCCTGCGGTGAATCCCGGCCTTCCTCCCCCCAAGGGTGGAGACCCAGTCTTCCGCAGCCCTCCCCCTTTTCCCTCCTCCCACTCACCCTCCTCGGCTTTGCCTGTGGCCAGCCCTGCCCTGGTGCCACTGCTACTCGCATACTCGGTCCTTCTTTCCTCAGCTTGTGGCCAGCGTCATAGGCAGGGGAGGATCATGGGAGGCGTGGATACCCTTGAGAAAAAGTGGCCGTGGCAGGTCAGTGTGCACTATGCAGGCTTCCACATCTGTGGTGGGTCCATCATTGATGAATACTGGATCCTGTCAGCCGCCCACTGCTTTGGCAGGTGAGTGGGCAGTGCTGGATACCATTCCCATGGAGGTCTAGGGCTGCACGACCAACCACGTGGGTCACATAGGACTGGGACTTCTTGGAGGCAGGGGAGAGAGTGGGACCCAGCACACAGCTCCATCCACTACAGTTTCTTGCACAGGGCTGAGGGCTCCTTTAGGGACATCAGCTCTTCCAGAAAGGTGTGGAACCACATAATAGGATGAGAGGTGAGGAGAGGAGCCACATCTTAGATGAGAGGAGAGAAGAGAGGACAAATCACAGGATGAGAGGTGATGAAAGAGTTATCTTCATTGGCAGCTCATTGTACATCTGACAAGCTCACCATCCTGGGCTGTCCAGCAGGTCTTGGTGGGTCCCTGAATCCTCCATGGGCTCAGGTCAGGACTTTGTTGGGAGCAATTCTGCCAGACAGTCAGGTCCCTAATGTGCTGGAAGGGCTTGCTTTCCACATCCTGGCTGAGAGCTTGGATACCCAGGCTGCCATGCTCCAGGACTCCCTGAGTCTGTGATCTCATGGAAGCTCCTCTTCCCAGGTTCAAAGTGCTCAAACCACTATGCCTTTGTCCTCTGTCCCTACAGGAACAAGGTCATTGAAGCATTTGATATGTATGTGGGCCTTGTGGACCTCAGGGTTGCAGGCAATCACACCCAATGGTTTGAGGTGAATAAGGTGATCATACACCCCACATATGAAATGTACCATCCTGTTGGAGGCGACATCGCTCTGGTGCAGCTGAAAACTCGCATTGTGTTTTCCGACTCTGTGCTTCCCATCTGTATTGCACCCCCAGATGTGACTCTTTCGAACCTTTCTTGCTGGGCTACAGGATGGGGATCCATCTCCCAACAAGGTAAGAAAACAAAGTGCAGGGTCAATCCCATTATTGGAGCTTGTGGAAGGGATGATGGCTCTATGACATTACAGGAGAGAACATGTTCTGTCCATTAAGGGGTTGCAAGTATCTGAGGACTGGAATCCCTATCCATCAATCGCTATCTGTTTCTCTGTCAATGTAGAATTTTGTTTTACTCCTGGCTGGCTTTGTTGTTTACAGAGAAGTAGTTACATCTACTTTGAGTGTGGAATGAATATTTAGTATACTGAGAACACAAATTTCCAAACATAGTTTTTCTTACGATTTTAAATTCAATTTAGAGATAATCTTTTTTTAACCTATGAAAAAACATTTTATTTATTCTAATTATCCATAAAAGCCTTGCACTTTCTTTCTAGGTTTAAATCTGCATAATTTAGAATTTTTATGGTTATTTAAAAGATTATTTTTAATTGCATTTGCTAATCAGACACAGCTGTTGATTTCTGTGCGTTGATCTTGTTTCCAGCCACCATATAGTACTCATTTATAATATTTTATCAGTTGATTATTTAATTGTTCTAGATTTTTTAATATCATATTTTCTTAAATATTGTTTCATCACTTCCTTTCCTATATTTTATCTTTTATTTATTTTTCTTATTGCAATGGTTAGAACCTCTAGTAGAAATGTTGCTAGGTCTACTTTTCTTGTTTTTTATTTTAATGGAAATGCTTCTAATGGTTTACTATTAAGTCTGTGGCTTGGTTTGGAGATTTCAGATTGATATCTTACACCAGTTTAAGAAAGTTTCATATCTGGTTTACTTAAGTAAAAAAACATTATTGCAGTTAAGTGGATATAAATTCAGATTAGAATGTTAAAACTTTAAATGTTAAATGTAGTCCCCATGGTAACCACAAAAGGAAATTAAGAAGGAATTTAAACATTTCACTACAAAAAATCAACTAAATGCAAAGAAGACAGGAATACAAGAAAATGAGGAGGGAAAAAAGCTATAGGTCATGTAGAAAATAAGTAGCAAAATGACAGAAGCAAGTTCCTCCTTGTCAGTAATTACTTTAAATGTAAATGGGTTAAACTCGCAAATCAAAAGACAGAGACCAGAGTTAGGGAGATATAGCCAAGATGGTGGAATAGGAAGACCCTGAGCTCACCTCTTCTCACTGGAGCACCAAAATTACAACTACTGATACAAAAACTATTGATGAGAAAGACTGGAATCCACCAGAAAAGGTTTTCTACAACTAAAGATATAAAGAAGGAACCACAAAGAGATGGATAGGAGGGGCAAAGTCATAGTATAGTCAAGACCTATACCCTTGGGTGGCTGACCCATAAACAGGAGAATGATTACAAATATGGAGCTTCTCCCCAAGGAGTAAAGGGTCTGAGCCCCACATTGGGCTCCCCAGTCCTGGGGTCATGCACCAGGAATATTTGGTTTTGGAGGCCAACAGGGCTTAATTTTGGGAGACCCAGAAAGCTGTGAGAAATAAAGACTCTTAAAAGGCACATGCAAAATCTTACATGCTCCAGGACCCAGAGCAGAAGCAGTGATTTGAAAGGGGCGTAGGTCAGACCCACCTACTGATCTTGGAGGGTCTCCCAGAGAGGCAGGAGGCAACTGGAGTTCACCCTGGGGACACAGACACTGGTGGCGCTATTTTGGGGAGCTCTTTCTACCACATGGACATTTGTGTTGACAAGCATTATTTTGGAATCCTCCATCTAGCTTATTAGCCTCAGAACTCAGCCCTGTCCTTGCCCACCAGCCTATAGTCACCAGTACTGGGACTCCTCAACTCTAGCAACTAGCTGGGCTGGATACAGGCCCATCCACCAATAGACAGGTTACCTTAAGACTTCCTGAGACAACAGCCACCACTGGACATGGCCCTGTCTACCAGATGGCTCAGGACCTGACCCCACATGTCACTGTGCAGGCAGTAGACCCAGGGCACACAAGGCCCTGCAGCCAGAGACACCAGGACACAGCTCCATCCACCAGTGGGGAGGCACAAGCCCCAGAAACCCCTGGGGCTTGTCCCTACTCATCAGTGAGCTGGCTCTGGCCTCAGGACCAGCCTCACCCACCGGTGGGTGGACAACAGGCCCAGGACAACTGCAGGCACACAGCCTACTATGGCAGGATCCAGCTTACCTTCCATCAAGCTGGCACCAGCCCTGAGACAAGCTGGGCCTGAGCACTGCCCACCAGCAGAGCAATACACAAGATTTGGGGCCCCTAGGATCTGCAACGAGAAACCCCAGGACCTGGCATCTGCCCACCAGTGGGCAGACACCAGGTCCAGATCTCCTGGCCACTGGCCCCACACACCACCAGGCGTATACCAGCCCCAGAAACACCACAGCCTTTCACCCCAGAAACAGCACAGCCTTTCACCCTATCTTGTAGAAAGCAGCCAACTCACCAGCAGACCAACACCAGCTCTGAGATATCTTGGACTCCTCAGCCAACCACCCTGGGATCCAGCCCCACTCACCAGTAGGCCAACACTAGGTCCAAGAATCTTGACCCCACAATCACCCACACCAGAACCTTGACTCTTTCCACGAGTGAGCCAGCACTAGCACCAGGACCCCACAGTGTTACTCAGGCAGCCACCTCATGACCTGGCACCAACAATCAATCGGCAGCCTCCGCACAAAGCAGGGCCTGGCAACCAATCTGACTGGGGGTCAGCCATGCCTACCAGACAGTCCTCAGAACTCAGCTTGCCACAGTAGGAGGACCCACGCAGCCCACATATGGGGCATCACTAGAGCATATAGCTCTGGTGACCAGAGGGGATTACACTGCTGGGATGCATAGAATGTCTCCTACAAAAGGCTATTTATCCAAGGTGGGAAAATGCAGTCAACATACCAGATGCATAGATATTAACACAGCAAATTAGTCAAAATGAGGTGACAGGGGAACATGTTCCAAATAAAGGAACAAGATGAAACCCCAGAAGAAGAACTAAGTGAAGTGGCGATAGGCAATCTACCTGATAGAGTTCAAGGTAGTGATCATAAAGATGACCAAAGAACTCAGGAGAAGAATGGATGAACAGAGCGAGCAGTTAGATGTTTTAACAAAGAATTTGAAAATATAAAGAAGAACCAAATAGAGATGAAGAATACAATGACTGAAATGAAAAATACACTAGAAGGAATCAACAATAGATTAGATGATGCAGAGGAACGGATCCGCAAGCTGGAAGACAGAGTAGTGGAAATCAATGAAGCTGAACAGAACAGAAAAAAGAAAAAATAGAGAGAAATGAGGATGGTTTAAGAGACCTCTGGGACAACATCAAGCATACCAACAATTGCATGATAGGAGTCCCAGAATGAGAAGAGAGAGAGAAAGAGGCAGAGAACATATGTGAAGACATAATAGCTGAAAACTTTCCTAACTGGGGAAAGGAAACAGACATCAGGTCCAGGAAGCACAGAGTCCCAAACAGGATCAACCACACCAAGACACCTTGTAATTAAAATGGCAAAAAATAAAGATAAAGAGAGAATATTAAAAGCAGCAAGGGAAAAACAAGTTACATACAGGGAACTCCCATAAGGCTATCAGCTGACTTTTCAGCAGTAACTCTGTAGATTAGAAGGGAATGGCATGGTGTATTTAAAGAGTGAAAGGGAAAAACATACAACTAAGAATAATCTACCTGGCAAGGCTTTCATTCAGATTTGATGGAGAGATCCAAAGTTTTACAGACAAGAAAACTTAAAAGAGTTCAGCACCACCAAACCAGCTTTACAAGAAAAGTTAAAGGGACTTCTCTAAGTGAAAAAGAGCCACAACTAGAACATGAAAATTATGAAAGGAAGAAGCTCATCAGTAAAGGCAAATATACAGTAAAGATAGTAAATCAACCACATACAAAGCTAGTAAGAAGGTTAAAAGATGAAAGTAACAAAACCATTTATATCCACAATAAGTAGTTAAGTAATACACAAAACAAAAAGAAGTAAAATATGATGTCAAAAACAGTAATCTTGAAGAAAGGGGAGTAAAAATGCAGTGTTGTTAAAATGCATTTGAAAATAAAAGATCAGCAATGTAAAATAATCATGTGTATATATAGAAGCATTATATAATGCTAACCACATGTTAACCACAAAGAAAATCTATAATAGATACATATATTTATACATCATTTATCTTGGAATATTTTGATTTCACCTTCATGTCTGAAGGATAGTTCTGTTGGATACAGAATTCTTTCTTGAAGGGTTTTTTCTTTCAACACTTTTGAGCCTGTTGTTCTACTGCCTCTGGCTTTCATTGTTTCTGGTGAGAAGTCAGCTATTAACCATACTGTTTATCACCATGTAATTGGTTGCTTTTCTCTTATTGATCTCAGGATTGTCTTTTGTCTTTGGTTTTCAGGAGTTTAATCATATTGTGTCTAGATGTGTATCTCTGTGTTTATCTTTCCTGAGGTTCAGTGAGATTCTCAGATATGAAGATTCTTTTTCATCAAATTCAGGATGTTTTGGGCCACATTTTCTTCAATTTTTTTTGCACTTCTCTCTCTCCCTCCCCCCCTCCCTTTATCTCTCTTTCCTCTCCTCTTCTCACCTCTCTCCTTTCCCCTCTTTCTGGCAGTCTTGTTACATGTGTGTTGATGTGCTTCATGGCATCCACAGGTCTCTAGGGTCTGTTCACTTTTCTTCACTTTTTTTGCTCTATTCTTTTTTTTAAATGAATTAATTTATTTTTGGCTGCATTGGGTCTTCATTGCTGCTCTTGGGCTTTCTCTAGTTGTGGTGAGCAGGGGCTACTCTTCATTGCAGTGTGTGGGCTTCTCATTGCAGTGGCTTGTCTTTGTTGTGGAGCACAGGCTCTGGGCACATGGGCTTCAGTAGTCGTGGCTCGTGGGCTCTAGAGTGCAGGCTCAGTAGTTGTGACACATGGGCTTAGTTGCTCCACAGCATGTGGGATCTTCACAGACCAGGGCTTAAACCCATTTCCCCTGCATTTGCAGGCAAATTCTTAACCACTGCACCACCAGGGAAGTCTATGCTCTGTGTTTTAAATTAGATAACTTCTACTCATCTAGCTTCAATTTCACTGATTATTTTTTCTGCTATCTCATATCTTCTGTTGATCCAACCTACTGAATTATTAATATTGGTTACTGAACTTTTCAACTTTAGAATTTTCATTTTATTCTTTTTTTTATAGTTTTTGTATTTCTGCTAAGATTCCCTATGTGTTGACTCATTATCATGATATTTTCATTTAACTTTTTTAATGTAGTTAAAAAAATTCTTTAAACATACTTATAACAACTGTTTTGAAATATTTATCAACTAAAATCAACACCTGAGGCCACACAGAGCTTCTTTATATTGACTTGTTTTTTCCTGAATATGGGTCATACTTTCCTATTTTTTGCATAGAATTTTTATTGTTGAAAATTGGACATACATAAAACATTGTAAGAACTTTGGATTCTGATTTTCCCTGAAGGTTTTGATTTCTTTTGCTTTGTTTTGAGTAATTTGCCTGGACTTAGTTTGCAGAATCTCTCTTGTAGTTGCTGAGGTCTGTGCTCATTTTTTATTCTTAATTCTTCTATTTATTATTTTTATTCTGTCTTCCTAAGTGTCACCACTGTGTCTTAATATCTCATTGGTTAGCCAATGATTTGGGCATCTCAAACTTCTAAGTCTTCCATCTTTGACAGTGGGTTTTGTGTGGAGGCTGGTGAACACATTTAGAGTCTGTGTGACTCTTGAGTCTGCCTCAGCTTTTACTTTTCACTGAGCTCACTTGTGCCTCCATGTTTATACATATAGTTACACAGTCATCCCAGGGATCAGTGGAGATTTATCTAGCCTTTCTATTGCTCTCTTATTTCCAGAGTCCCCATAAATTTCCATCAGAGACACTGTTCACCCCACCCAGAATGACAGTCTCCGACCAATACTGCTTTAGGTCTTCCTTGCTCATTTCCTACAAACCTAAATACTTTAAATGACAGTACAAAGTGTTGTTTTTTTCAGCTGTCCCCTCCAAATCAAGTTCTCTCCCTCTGGCAGAAAAACTGCTTTCCCAGCCAGCCCTACCAAGGTAAAACTACCACAGTGACAGAGCAGAGATAGAGGAGTGTCAAGAGTGGTGAAGCCCCAGACAACTAGGTCAGACTTTTGCCATTGTTACCCAAAGTTCTACCAGTTGTTCATGAATAAGCACCTCTCAAGTTTCCTTTGCTTTTGTTTGACCTATGGAGCCCTGAAATTTTTAAAAATAATTTTGTTCAGTTTTATACTTGTTTATTGGAGAAAGGGTTTGCTGACCTCTTTCCTCCATCCTAGCCAGAAATCTCATGTGTAGACTTATTTCTAAATTATTATTTTGTACTGTCTGTTTGCTGCTTTCTTTTAAATATTTTCCCTGTCATTCTCCCTTTCCAATAGACTGATTTCCTTTTTTTAAATTAATTAATTAATTTTATTTTGGGGTGTGTTGGGTCTGTTTCTGCGTGTAGGCTTTCTCTAGCTGCTGAGAGTGGGGGCTACTCTTCGTTGTGGTGCACGGGCTTCTCATTACAGTGGCTTCTTTTGTTGTGGAGCATGGGCTCTAGGCATGTGGGCTTCAGTAGTTGTGGCACACAGGCTCAGTAGTTGTGGCTTGCAGGCTCTAAAATGGAGGTTCAGTAGTTGTGGCACATGGGCTTAGTTGCCCCGTGGCATGTGGGATCTTCCCGGACCAGGGCTCAAACCCATGTCCCCTTCATTGGCAGGTGGATTCTTAACCACTGCGCCACCAGTGAAGTCCCTGATTTTCTATATTACTTTTTTACTGTCTACTGTTCTGCAAGTTAAATTTCCAATTTTGGGGCTTCCCTGGTGGCGCAGTGGTTGAGAGTCCGCCTGCCGATGCAGGGGACATGGGTTCGTGCCCCGGTCCGGGAATATCCCACATGCCGCGGAGTGGCTGGGCCCGTGAGCCATGGCCGCTGAGCCTGCGCGTCCAGAGCCTGTGCTCCACAACAGGAGAGGCCACAATAGTGAGAGGCCCACGTACCACAAAAAAAAAAAAAAAAAAAATTTCCAATTTTTAATCTTCTTGTAGCTCTTCTTAACTTTTTAACATGCACACCTGAACATACATGAGTTATGAACATATATACTCATGTATGTTCAGTTATACATGTTATCCAAAGGAAAAAATACCCTGTTTCATATATTTATATATATGAACATATATGTTTTATTATTTCATATGTTACTTCCATTTTGTATGTTACTGTTTTCCAGTATTTTCATTCCATCTTTTTTATACAATCAAGATTATTCTCTTTTATTGCTGTTTTATACAGCACATGCTTATCTGGCTTTATGCACATGTTAATCTAATTTCTTTATTCCTAGCATTATACTTCTTTCAATTAGGTTTACTTTCCTTATTTCCAAAGAATATGTTACAACTCTTAAACAAACAAGGATTAAAGGAGAAATCATGTATTAAATTAGAAAATATTTTGAGATGAATAAAAACAAAAACACATTACCAAAACTTATAGAATGCAGTGAAGTCAGTGCTCAGAGGGAAATTTATAGCTATACAAGAAGTCAGACCTCAAATAAATAGCTTAATTTTATGACTTAAGGAACTGTAAAAAGAACAAGCTAAACCCAAAGCTAGCAAGAGGAAGGAAATAATGAAGATTAGAGCAGAAAAAAATGAAATAGAGAATAGAAAAAATTAGAGTGAATGAAATAAAAGTTAGTTATTTGAATAGATTGACAAAATTAACAAAACTTTAGCTAGACTGACCACAAAAAAAAAAGATAAAGTACAAATAGCTAAAATCAGAAATGAAACAGGGAACATCACGACTGACCTTACAGAAATAAAAAGGATTATAAGATAATACTACAATGAATTCTATGTCAAAAAATTAGATAATTTACATGAAATGGGAAAATTACTATAACAGTCAAATTATCAAAACTGAATCAAGAAAAAATAAAATTTCTGGATAGATTTATAACAAGTAAAAAGATTTAATCAGTATTCAAAAACCTCTCAACAAAGAAAAGTCCAGGACCAGATGACTTCACTGGTGAATACTACCAAACATTTTAAGAAAAATTAACACCAATTATTTTCAGATTCTCCAAAAAATAGGAGAGGAGCTCATTCTATGGGGCTAACATTACGCAGACACCAAAGCCAGACAAAGATGCCACAAGAAAAGAAAATCACAGACCACTATCCTTCATGAATATATATGCAAAAATCATCAACCAATACCAGCAAACTGAATCCAACAGTATATTAGAAAGATTATACACTACAACAAAGTAGGATTTATTCCTGGAATACAAAGGAGGTTCAACACACAATAATTGATCAATGTAATATACCACATTAAAAAGTGGAAAAAAACCATATGATAATCTCAAATGATGGATAAAAAGTATTTGACAGGATCCAACATCCTTTCATAATTTAAAGAAACAGTCATAAAACTAGGGATAGGAAGATACTTCTTCAAGATGATTAAAGGCATTTATGAAAAACTCACAGCTAACATTATATTCAGTGAAGAAAGACTGAGAACTTACCCCTAATATCAGGAACAAGACAGGATGCTAATTTTCACCACTAGTGTTCTATGTTGTACCAGACTCTAGACAGATACATTAGGCAATAAAAAGAAATGAAAGGCATCCAAATAGGAAATGAAGAAGTAAAACTATCTCTCTTCGTAGATGACAGACAATAAACAAATTCAACAAATTTGCAGGGCACAAGATCAACACACACACACAAAATCAGTTTCTATACACATTAATGAACAATTGAAAAAGGAAATTAAGAAAACAATTCTATATCATCCAAAAGGAAAATTACCTATAAATAAATTTATCCAAGGAAGTGAAAGACTGGTATACTGAAAGCTACAAAACATTGCTAAAAGAAATTTTACAAGATCTAAATAAATGTAAAGACAAGTCACGTTCCTGAATTGGAAAACTTAATACTGTTAAGATGTCAGCACTCCCCAAAGTGATCTAGATACTCAGTGCAGTCTCTATCAAAATTCCAACATTTTGCAGAAATGGAAAAACTGATCCTCAAAATCCTACGGAATTGGAAGGGAACCTGCATTGCCAAAACAGTCTTGAAAAAGATCAAAGTTGAAAGACTCACACTTCCTGATTTCAAAATTTTCTACAAAGCTACAATAATCAAAACAATGTGGTACTGGCATAAGAATAGATATATAGATCAGTGGAATAGTATTGAAAGCCCAGAAATAAATGCATACATCTATAACCAATTGACTTTTGACAAGGGTGCCACTCCATTAAATGGGGAAAGAGTAGTTTGTTCAACAAATGATGGTGGGACAACTGAATATCCACATTCAGAAGAATGAAGTTGGACCCCCATCTCACACCATACACAAAATTTTAAATGGGTCAACAACCTAAAATTAAGAGTTAATATAAAACTCTTAGGGGCTTCCCTGGTGGCGCAGTGGTTGAGAGTCCGCCTGCCAATGCAGGGGACACAGGTTCGTGCCCTGGTCCGGGAAGATCCCACATGCCATGGAGTGGCTGGGCCCGTGAGCCATGGCCGCTGAGCCTGCGCATCCGGAGCCTGTGCTCTGCAACAGGAGAGGCCACAGCAGTGAGAGGTCCGTGTACCAAAAAAAAACAACAACAAAAAATCCTCTTAGAAGAAAACATAGGAGTAAATCTTCATGACCTTGGATTTGGCAGTGGAATCTTAGATATGCTTTGTCTTTTTTTTTTTTTTTCCGGTACGTGGGCCTCTCACTGTTGTGGCCTCTCCCGTTGCGGAGCACAGGCTTCAGACGCGCAGGCTCAGCGGCCATGGCCCACGGGCCCAGCCGCTGTGCGGCATGGGGGATCCTCCCGGACTGGGGCATGAACCCGTGTCCCCTGCATTGGCAGGCGGACTCTCAACCACTGTGCCACCAGGGAAGCCCAGATATGCTTTGTCTTAAACCTCATGTTTAAGAAATCACACAGCATGTATTCTTTTTTCTCTTTCCTTCATCCTGCTATTTGTGAGATTCATCCACATTGTTGTTCATATCAGTAGTCGTCTTGTTTTTCTGTCATTTAATCTTCCATTGTATCAACTTGGCAAAATTTCTTTTATCCATGTTCCTTTAGATAGACATCTGAGTTGTCCCCAGTTTTTAGGTCATATGAAAAAATCTACAACAAATATTATTGTATAAGTCCTTTTGTGAACATACGTACTTGCTTATCTTGGGGATATACTTGGTAATAGAGAATGTGTTGGCTATAGGGTGGGGTAATTTTAACTCTATTAGAAACTGCCAAACAGCTTTATAAACTGGTTGTGACTTTTTATATTCCCATCACCAATGTATGAGAGTGCTAGTTGCTCCACATCATTGCCAACACTTGATAGTATCAGTCTTTTTCACTTTAGCTATGCCGATCATTGTGTCGTGATAGCCTCTTGAGGTTTTATGATTTGTAGAATTTTTTATGTATTCTAGATACACGTACTTTGATAGGTATGTACATATTCTCTGCTAGACTATGGCTTGCTTTTTTTCTTTCATATGTAGGGTCTTTTGTATCCTGCTTATGAAGATTTGCTTATTGTAAGCTCATGAAGATAATTTCTCCATTTATCCTAGAAGCATTATGAGTTTAATTTTTACCTTTAGTTATAAGATCCATCTAAAATTAATTTTTTGCATGTGATGTGAGGAAAAAAAACAAGGTTCACTTTTTTCTATATTGATATTCACTTGCTCTAGAACCATTTGTAAAGAATATCGCCTTTTCCCACTGACCTGTATTGGCACCTTTGTCAAACATCTTGTGACCGTATGTGTGTGGGTCTACTTCCAGGCTTACTATTCTGCCACATGGATCTCTCCAGTACAACAGTGCTGTGTTTACCATAACTTTATGATGAGTCTGGTCTTAACACATCCTCCACAGTTGTTTCTCTTCTTCAAGATTATCATGAGCATTCTGGGTCCTTTGCGTTTCCATATGAATTTTAGAATTAGTTCCCCAATTTCTACAATAAACCTGCTAAGATTTTGAATGACTCATTGTTTTCCATGGCTCTTGGCACTGTTCTCTGAGATATCCTGCTCCTTAGCTACTTCTTAAAAGGGCCTTGAAAAATACCACATTGAGCAAATTTCCCAGCCTCTCCTGGGGCCCAGAGCCTTTTCGACATTTCGAACATCACACTACCTTTTAGCCCAGACTGGCAACACTTTTACATGAACAGGTCTTGAGCTGTGTGGTCCTGCTGGTTATGGCTGAGCTTGCCTGTGTATTTAATGGTTGTCTCTCTATGGGCTGGCCTGTGACAGTCTGAGCTGGAGTGCTAGACTCTGATTCATGCATCTTTCACTGTCCAGCAGGCTGCCCAGAAAATGTACACAGGCAGTGGTGGAGAAACACAACACCTTTTTTAAAACATCTTTTTGGAGTATAATTGCTGTAGAATGTCGTGTTAGTTTCTGCTGTATAGCAAAGTGAATCAGCTATATGTACACATATATCCCCATATCCCCTCCCTCTTGCATCTCCCTCCCATCCTCCTTACCTCACCTGTCTAGGTGGTCACAAAGCACCGAGATGATCTCCCTGTGCTATGCGGCTGCTTCCCACTAGCTATCTATTTTACATTTGGTAGTGTATATATGTCAATGCTACTCTCTCACTTCGCCCCAGCTTCCCCTTCCCCTTCCCAGTGTCCTCAAGTCCATTCTCTACATCTGCATCTTTATTCCTGTCCTGCCCCTAGGTTCTTCAGAATCTTTTTTTTTTTTTTAGATTCCATATATATGTGTTAGCATACAGTATTTGTTTTTCTCTTTCTGACTTACTTCACTCTGTATGACAGACTCTAGGTCCATCCACCTCACTACAAATAACTCAATTTCATTTCTTTTTATGGCTGAGTAATATTCCATTGTATATATGTGCCACATCTTCTTTATCCATTCATCTGTCGATGGACACTTAGGTTGCTTCCATGTCCTGACTATTGTAAATAGTGCTGCAATGAATGTTGTGGTACATGACTCTTTTTGAATTATGGGAGAAACAAAACACTTTTTGAAGCCTTTGCTTGCAACACTTCTGCTCAAATCCCATTGACAAAGCATGTCATGTGGCAAAATTCAGACCTAAGGACTGAGAAAATACATTACACCTCTCAACGGGAGTGACTGCAAAGACATATGGCAAAGGGCATATATGTAGGAAAGTATGGAGAATTGGATTAATTAATGAAATTCATCTCCCCTCAGTTTATAGTTTACTGCTTAACAGATAAACACTTAACATAGTATAACTCCATTTCCCCCTTCAATTCCTTATGCTATTGTTCTATATTTTTCTTCTGCACGCTATATTGACATTATTGTTGCTTTAAACCTTCAGTAATCTTCCAACATACTTTTCAATAGTCTCATTTTTAACCTCATTCAGGAAATGATTGACCCAACGCTCAAATTCAGTTTACTCTGAAACCAGGACCACTCATCTCCTAGCAATATTTCTCGTCCCCCAGGTTTATCTTACAAATCTCTGCACCCCAACCTCTGCAGGGGAACGGGGGGATGCACACCCACGATCTCTGTAGGCCCAGATCATATGAATTCTCCACGATATTCTCATTCTAGGAGACCTTTCCCAAGTTCATCCCAGTCCTCTCTCCCTTATCAGACATCCAGTGTCATTTCATATGTCTGGTATCTGTCTATCTTGCTTTCTTTGGCCATCAGGGGCAGAGGATGGGAGTCATCCTAATTCATGGTTCAAAAAACATTATTCATTGGTTCATACGTGATCCTCTTTATGTTTGTTTGTAATAATATAATGCATACCTATGTAAACATCTCTCAAATAGGGAAATTAGTACAGTGTAACTTGTATCTGCTTTATGATCCTGACCCTCTTGGGTCTTCTCATTTGAGGGAACTTCTTAGCACAAATCTTTTTTTTTTTTTACTGTGTTAAAATACACAAAATATAAAATTTACCACCTTAACTGTTTTTAAGTGTTCAGTTCAGTGGTGTTAAATACATTCACATTGGTGTGTATCCATCACCACCATCCATCCCCAGGATTCTTTTCATCTTGTAAATCTGAAACTGTATACCCATTAAACTCTCTCTCTATATATATATATATATTCTTTTTCAGATATTTTTCCATTACAGGTTATTATAAGATATTGAATATAGTTCCCTGTGCTATACAGTAGGTCCTTGTTTATCTATTTTATATATAGTAGTATATATATCTCAGTTTGTCTCCCCCCACCGCCACTATCCCCTTTGGTAATCATAAGTTTGTTCTCCATGTCTGTGAGTCTATTTCTGTTTTATAAATAAGTTCATTTGTATCATTTTTATAGATTCCACATATAAGTGATATCATATGATATTTGTCTTTGTCTGACTTACTTCACTTAATATGATAATCTCTAGATCCATCCATGTTGCTGCAAATGGCATTATTTCATTCTTTTTATGGATGACTAATATTCTACTGTGTATATATACCACATCTTCTTTATCTATTCATGTGTCAATGGACATTTAGGTTGCTTCCATGTCTTGGCTATTGTAAATAGTGCTGCTATGAACATTGGGGTGCGTGTATCTTTTTGAATTACTCTGGGTGATATGCCCAGGAGTGGGATTGCAGGATCATATGGTAACTGTATTTTTAGTTTTTTAAGGAACCTCCATACTGTTCTCCATAGTGGCTGAAGCCACCAACAGTATAGGAGTGTTCCTTTTTCTCCACACCTTTTTAGCATTTATTATTTGTAGTCTTTTTAATAATGGCCATGCTGACTGGTGTGAGGTGATACACCAGTAGTTTTGATTTGCATTTCTCTAATGATTAGCAATGTTGAGCATCTTTTCATGTGCCTGTTGGCCATCTGTATGTTTTCTTTGGAGAAATGTCTATTTAGGCCTGCAAAATTTCATTCCTTTTGAAGGCTGAATAATATTCCATAGTGTGCATACACCACATTTTGGTAATCCATTCATTAGTCAGTGGACACTTGGGTTGCTTCCATGTTTTAGCTATTGTGAATAATGGTGGTATGAAAATGGATGTACAAATAGCTATTTTAGCCCCTGCTTTCAATTCTTTAGGTATATACCCAGAAATAGAAGTACTGGGTCAAATGGTAATTATATTTTTAATTTTTTGAGCAACCTCCATTCTGTTTCTCATAGTAGCTGTACCGTTTTATATTCCCACCAAGAGTGCACAAGTGTTCCAATTTCTCCACATCCTTGCCAACCCTTGTTGTTTTCTGTGTTTTGATGGTAGCCATCCTTATGGGTGTGGAGTGGTATCTCATTGCAGTTTTGATGTGCATGTTGAGCATCTTTTCATGTGTTGATTGGCCATTCATATGTCTTCTTCGGAGAAATGTCTATTTGAATTCTTTGCCCATTTTGGAATCGGGTTGTTTGGGTTTTTTTGTTGTTGAGTTTTAGGAGTTTTCTATATATTTTGGATGCTAATACCTTATAAGATATATGATTTGCAAATATTTATTCCTAGACCATACGTTGCCTTAAAAAGGCAACTGTGGATAGTGTCTTTCGTGTACAAAATTTTAAAATCTTCATGAAGTCCAGTTTGTCTATTTTTTCTTCTGTTACATGTGCCTTTGGTGTTGTATCCAAGAAATCATGGCCAAGTCCAATGTCATGAAATTTTCATCCTATCAATATTTTTAAATCTATTGAGATTTAATTTGTGGCCTAAAATATGGTCTCTCCTGGAAAATGTCCCACGTGTACTTGAGGAAAATGTTTATGCTGTTGTTGGGTGGAATGTTTTGTATATGTCTATTTTATCTAGTTGGTTTATTGTGTTAAGTCCTCTGTTTCCTTGTTTATCTTATGTCTGATTGTCCTATCCATTATTGTGAGAGAGGTATAGAAGTCTGCAAATATTATTGTAGAACTTTCTATTTCTCCCTTGAATTCTGTCAGTTTTTGTTTCATATATTTTGATGTAAATATTTATAATTGTTATATCTTCTTGCTGTTTAGAGTCTTTTATTAATATGTAATGTCCTTCTTTGTCTCTTATAAACTTTTTTGATTTAAAAATCTATTTTTTTTTTTTTTTGCTGATATTAGAATAACCACTCCTGCTCTTTTTTGGTTACTATTTGCATGAAATATCTTTTTCCATTTTTTCACTTCAACTTGTTTGTGCCTTTGGATCTCAAGTGACTCTTGTAGTCATCATATAGTTAGGTCACGTGTTTTTAATCCATTCTGAAAATCTCTGCCTTTTGATTGGAGAGTTTAAGTCTATTTAGATTTAAAGTAATTATTGATAAGGAGGGACTTACTTCTGTCTTTGTGATACTAGTTTTCTATATGCCCCATAGCTTTTTTGTCTCTAATTTCCTGCATGACTATTTTTTTGTATTTAGTTGATTTTTTGTAGTAAAATGTTTAAATTTCTTTCCTTTTGTGTATATTTTATAGCTATTTTCTTTGTGATTATCTTGGGGATTACCTTTAACATTCTAATTGGAGTTTACAACAGCTTAACTTCAATGACATACAAAAACTCTGCTCCTTTAGAGTTCCATCCACAGCCAGTCTGGTTGTTGATGTCACAAAATTACATCTTATACATTTTGTGCTCCCAAACATAAACTAACAATTCTTTTAAATGCATTGGTCTTTTAAATCATGTAGAAAACAAAAAGTGCAGTTACAAAACATTGCTACAATAATATTGGCTCTTGGGGCTTCCCTGGTGGTGCAGTGGTTGAGAGTCTGCCTGCCGATGCAGGGGACACGGGTTCATGCCCTGATCCGGGAAGATCCCACATGCCGTGGAGCAGCTGGGCCCGTGAGCCACGGCCGCTGAGCCTGCGCGTCCGGAGCCTGTGCTCCACAACGGGAGAGGCCACAACAGTGAGAAGCCCACATACCGCAAGAAACAAACAAAAACAAAAACAAATAATATTGGCTCTTATCACTAACAATGTATTTATTTTTATCGAGATCTTCATTTTTTCATATGCCTTTAAGTTACTGTCTAGTGTCCTTTTTTTTTTTTACCTGCAGTACTCCCCTGAGCATTTCTTGCATGGCAAGTCTAGTGGTCACAAACCCACTCTACATTTGTTTATCTAGGAATTTCTAAGAATAGCTTGGTTCCTCCCCACTTTGGAGAGACACTTTTGCCAGATTAAAATTCTTGGTTTGACAGTTTTTCTCTTTTATCACTTTAACTATATCTGTCCATTGTCTTCTGGTCTCCAAAGTTTCTGATGAGAAATATACTGATAATCTTATTGAGGATCCCTTGTATGTGATGATTCTCTTCTCTTTTACTGCTTTCAGAATTCACTCTTGGGCTTTGGCTTTTGAAAGTTTGATTATAGTGTGTTTCAGTGTGGATCCTTTTGAATTCATCTTTCTTGGAGTTTGTTGAGCCCCTTGGATTTTTATATTTATGTCTTTCATTAAATTTGCAAAATTTTCAGCTATTATTTCTTAAAATACTCTTTCTGCCCCTTTATCTCTCTCTTCTCCTGGGACACCCATAATGTGTATGTTGCCTTCTTGATGGTGTCCCACAGGTCCCTTAGGCTCTGTTTGCTTTTCTTCCATCTTTTTTTTTGCGGTACGTGGGCCTCTCACTGTTGTGGCCTCTCCCGCCGTGGAGCACAGGCTCCAGACACGCAGGCCCAGCAGCCATGGCTCACAGGCCCAGCCGCTCCGCGGCATGTGGGATCTTCCAGGACCGGGGCACGAACCAGTGTCCCCTGCATCGGCAGGCGGACTCTCAACCACTGCGCCACCAGGGAAGCCCTTCTTCCATCTTTTTTATTTCTGTTCCTCAACCTCAATAATTTCTATTGTCCTATCTTCAAGTTCACCGCTTCTTTCTTCTGCCTGCTCAGAGCTGCCTTTGAATCCATCTAGTGAAGTTTTCATTTCAGTCACTGTACTTTTCAGCTTTGGAGTTCCTTTTTGTTTTGTTTTGTTGTTGTTGTTGCTTGCGGTACGCGGGCCTATCACTGTTGTGGCTTCTCCCGTTGTGGAGCACAGGCTCCGGACGTGCAGGTTCAGCAGCCATGGCTCATGGGCCCAGCTGCTCCGTGGCATGTGGGATCCTCCCGGACCAGGGCACGAACCCATGTCCCCTGCATTGGCAGGCGGACTCTCAACCACTGTGCCACCAGGGAAGCCCCTCCTTTTTGTTTTGTTTTTAGATTTTCTATCTTGGTTGATAGTTCCACTTTGCTCACACATTATTTTCTTGACTTTCTCCACATCTTTTAGTTCTTTGAGCATTTTTAAGACCATGTTTTAAAGTTTATCTAATATATCTGCCTTTATGTCTTTCTTAGGGACAGATTCTGTTAACTATATTTTTCCTTTGATTGAGCCGTTTCCTGTTTCTCTGTATGTCTTGTGGTTTTTTTTGTCAAACACTGGACATTTTAATCTAACAATGTGGTAGCTATGGAAATCAGATCCTCCCCCTTACCCAGGGTTTGCTGGGTTTAAAAAAATTTGTGTGTGTTAGTGATTGTTGTAGGCTGTCTCTGTGCAGAGGACCAGTCTGAGGTTGAGATCTTATGTTTTTTCTGAACCTTTACCTGGGCATGCATGGTTACTTTCTAATTTTCCCCATATATTCAGTTGCTTTTGAATGTCCTAGTCTTTAATGTCTGGATCTCAAAAACAGAAAAATGAAGGGAGAAAAGGGCCATGGCCCCATAAATTCCCTAGAAGTCACTTCATCTGGAGCAGGAGGTGCTTGTGACAATTGGGAGAGATGCAACAACAATGGCTGCCTCCCTCTTTGTGTGTACCTCTGTGATCAGAACAGCAATCAAAGCACAGATCCCCAATATACAGAGGACAGGGTCTTCTTTGCTCACCTTGGCTCTCACATGCTGTGTGCAAGCTCTCCAGGAATATGTGTACAGCCGCCTGTCCCAGGGGTGGGGGTTTGTAGCTGTTACTGTGCTAAGAGCTGAAATTGACTAAAGTTGACTGCAATTTACCCTCCAAGCCTTCAACAGATTCTAGAGTTCCAAAATACTTACATCAGACAAATTCTGCCAGTGCAGTTGTCCTGGTGGGAGACAGATTCCGTGTTTCCTGCTTGGCCATCTCCCAGGATCCTCTCCACAAATCTCTCACAGACAATCATGGTATATACATGGATTCCGGGGCATAGAATCCACTACCCCTCAGGAACTAATGCCACAGATTGGGAAGGTTGGACCTAAATAAAAGAATGGCAGGTTCCATTCTCTTCTAGCTGGAAGCTGCCTTTATATATCTTCTCATCCTGTATGAGACCCTGGGCCTGACTTACCCTTCATTCAAGATACAACCACAGCATTATGGCCTTCCCTCAGCAGAACTCAGTGAGAGAACCATCTAGAATGCAAGAACATGCTCTAGGATGCACAAATCAAAAGTGGTCCAAGGGCTTCCCTGGTGGCGCAGTGGTTGAGAGTCTGCCTGCTGATGCAGGGGTCACAGGTTCATGCCCCGGTCCGGGAAGATCCCACATGCTGTGGAGAGGCTGGGCCCATGAGCCATGGCCGCTGGGACTGCGCATCCGGAGCCTGTGCTCCACAACGGGAGAGGCCACAACAGTGAGAGGCCCGTGTACTGCAATAAAAAAAAAAGTGGTCCAAGTAACCCTAGGGCCACCTAATGCAGTTTTGCAGTTTCTCAGTCAAGGCCAACAAACCAAAAATAACTAGAAAATAGCCCCATCTTTATTTAGGTCGCTTAGATAACATTACATGCGTTCTGACTTCAATACAATACATATTTCTTCTTTATTTCCCTCTTCTCCTATTCCACACCAGCAAACCTCTGAAAATTACCAACAAAAAGAACTCTCTGACACTCAGCTCACAAGACCACACTGTTTCCCACTCACTCACCTCTTCTTTGAATGTTCTTCAGTGAGCTTCTCTGGTCTTTTTTTTAGCTTTTAGGATTGTTTCTTTTTCTTATAAACATTCGTGAAACTCTCAAATCAATACATTTAACATTTTCATCATCTCAAAAAGTTCTCTTACTGCTTTGCAGCCAAACTCTTTCTTCTAAGGTAAGTATTGTTCTCATTTCTGTCCCCATTAATGAGTTTTATATTTTTGGACTTTATATAAATGGAGTTACAGTACTCTTTTGCTCAATATACTCTGTAAGATTTATTCATGTTTTGCATGTATCATTAGTTCCTTTTTGATTATTGTTGAGGAATATTTAATCACATAAATACCAAAATTCATTTGTCTATTCTTCTGTTGACTGACATTTGGGTTGCTTCAGTTTGGGGCTATTGTGAATAAAACTCTTATGAACATTCTCTTACAACTCTCTCTACATATGTGCTTTCATTGCTCTTGGGCGCATACATGACAATGTGTTTACTTATTTATGCAGTTCTGAGAAACTACAAAGGATTTCCCAAAATGTATGTACAATTTTACACTGTCAGCAATGAATAAGAGTTACAGATCTCTTTGTCTGAAGAAGTCTTTATTTTACCTTCAGTTTTGAAAGATAATTCTAGATACAGAATTCTGGGTAGATGGTTTTCTGGTTTTAATTTGCTTTGCAAGAGGCTGCTTCATTTTATTCTGGTTTGCATAGTTTTTGATGATAAACTTGTAACTCTTATTCGTGATATTCTGTATGAAATATTTCCCCACCCTCCCTGTCTTCAGGCTTTTCCTTGACTTTTTTTCTCAGCCATTTGACTATGATTCTTTCTTTCTCTTTCTTTCTTTCTTTCTTTCTTTCCTTCTTTCTTTCTTTCTTCTTTCTTTCTTTCTTTCTTTCTTTCTTTCTTTCTTTCTTTCTTTCTTTCTTTCTTTCTTTCTTTCTTTCTTTCTTTCTTTTCCTTCCTTCCTTCCTTCCTTCCTTCCTTCCTTCCTTCCTTCCTTCCTTTCTTTTCTTTCTTTCTGCCATGCGGCCTGCAGGATCCTATTTCCCTAACCAAGGATTGAATCCATGCCCCCTGCAGTGGAAGGGCAGAGTCCCAACCACTGGACCACCAGGGAATTCCATTGACTATGATGTTTCTAAGTGTATGTGTTTGCTTGTTTTATTCTGGCCTGGGGCTCTCTGAACTTCTTGAATCTCTGGTTATTATAGTCTTTAATTTTGGAAATTTCTTGGCCATTATATTTCCACATATTTCTTATCCCCTGTACTCTCTTCTTCTGGGAATGATTCCACATATGTTACGCTGCTATTGTCCCACAGCTCATAAGTGCTCTGTTTTGCTTTATTCCCCACTCTTTTCCTTTTGTGTTTCAGCATGGGTAATAGCTATTAACCTATCTTCACATTAATTGATTTTTTCCTCATTTGTGTCCAGTCTGTTGATACACCCAATGAAGTAATTTTTTAATCTCTGATAATGTGTATTTCTGGCATTTCCAATTGGTCCTTTTTTTTTTTGTAGTTTCCATATCTCTGCTTAAATTCTTCATTCTTTTCATGCTTGTTGTTTACTTCTTAATAATTTCTTCAACATATTAATCATAGTTATTTTAATGTTCCTTAAATATACTTTCAACATTTTGGTCATCTCTGGGCCTGACTGTATTCAATGTTTTATCTCTTGACAGTGGGTCCAGTGTTTTATTCCTGCCTTCCCCATACCTTTGTGTCTGTGCATGTGTGTGTGTATATATGTGTATCTTTTCATTTTTGGTTGAATGTTAGACATTATAGAAGAATATTTAGACTAAAGTCTCTGTACCCCAAAATAGGCATTCCTCTTCTTCTGCCAAAGCATTAGTAGGGTGGGACAGGGCTGATTCAGGCTAGTGAGAACTTGAGCTGGGTTGTGGCTTCTGTTGTTGCTCTTACTGACTTCAGAGCACCAGAGGCCTCATGTCCCTCCATGGTGGGCTGCTGCAATGTTGTGCTCTGTGTGAGACCTGGGGTGTTTCTCTGTTCCTGCTTCACCCTTCACTTCACATCTCTGTACATCCACAGCACATTTTGCCTGCTCTCCAGAAGAAAATTGCTGTTCTTGGTATTCATTACTAGGCTGCTATTGAGAAGGAGAAACTTGATCCCCTGACCCAGCCTCAGCCTCAGGCAGAGCTGTAGGTCTTAGATTTGGAAATGGACCTCTGTGCACCACTACTCTACCTTTGGGGCAGCTAAGCTCTGCTTTGTATCTGTGATGGTTCTGAGAGAATCTAGACCCTGCCCTCATGTTAGCAGACCTCTCGTATTACTGATGTGGGCTCTTGGCACCTCAGATTTTCCAGGGATGTAGGGCTTGTTTCTACTCTTCCTCCAGAATAGTCCACCTGTACCAGGTCCTGAGGGCAGGAGTATGTGGTGGCCCCCCACACACAACCAGTAGAAGGCTTCTGCTCCACATGTGAGTAGGGGAGCAAGCTGTGTTCTTACAGGTCCCCAGTGGTAGTGGTCATTTTCTGAACACCTGCACTGAGGTGCCCTCTCTGTGGACCCCTGCCGTGCCCCAAGTATATTTCATGAGCTGCTAGTGGAGACCTAAGGGAAAGACCTACCAGTGAGTGCAATCCTCCTCTTGTCTGATTTCTCATCATTCTGAACTGGCACACTAGCCCACAATTGAAGAACTCATTGAAATTACAGCTAGCTGACTTCTCCCTTCCACTTCTGTGATACACCTCTTCCTTTGTGCTGTGCTAATAATTGTGCAGAGCTCATCATTCTGGCCCTCTGTCCACCTGGTTCCATGTGGGCCTTGGCATCTGTGTAAGGGATATTTTACCCTGCATCTACACTGTTTTCACTCAATGTCTTGGTTGCTCCACAAGACTCTCCACTCTTGACTCTGGGAACTGTGAAGTCTAACCTGGCCATTCTGCCCTTCCTGTGGAATTGTACATTCTGCACACATGGCTCGGGGTCCAACGGCAGACTTGGGGCACTGAGGCCCCCTGTGTTCCCTCTAGGGTCCTTCTCTCTGGAGCACCCTCCTTCTGGCATCTGCCTTTGCGGATTCCAGCTGCCTGTGCTCCTTCTCATGCCACAGCCTGGAGTGTGCCCCAGGCAGGATGATGGGGCCCTTGTAGACCTTGCCTCATCTGTTCTCTTTGCTCAGGGGCCACAGCCCTGCCCTGACTCAGGTCCAATGGGAAATAATTGCCTGCTGGGTAGACATGTTTACTGCTAGCTTCTGGTAGAGGGAAGTTCACTCCCAGTCACCCCACTGTGGGCACAATGAAAGGCCTCAGGTAGATTTTTAGCTGGCTTAGTAGTTAAAAGTATTTCCTAACTGCATTTCACTGTGTTGCTTCTCCAGCATCCCCCACCCTGAGTTTTTTGACTCCTTCTATTGCTCTGCATTCCTATTTGCAATCATCTAATTCTTCCATGGCTCCTCTCCTGATATTAACTTGCCAACACAGCAGCAACCGCAAACACTGCTGATATTCTGCTTCCCATTTTCTTCCTTCGAGGTACACATTCGTTAGCTCTAAAACTGATTCCGCACCTACCGCAGGCTATGCCATCCCCAAATACATGCCCCCACTTGATACCCAATCGTTTGAGTCTTTAACCTGTGAGAACAGCTCCTTTCCAGGTAGAGCAGGCCCACTTGCACATTGGTCAGGAAAGTGCAAGTTTTCTGGGAGCAATTACTATATCCATTGGCATAGACAAGGACACATGGAGTGACAACCCACAAAAATTGGAGGCTACTTTCTTGCACACACTGTGTCATGTGCTCACTCTCACCCAGGGGCTCAGCTGATGGAGCTGTTTGCACTTGAGCCACGGCAATGGGAATGTAATGGGCTGAACCAAGTCCTGGCTCTTACATCTCTCTTAGGAAGTGTCATGTGACATATGTTTAAACTTTATTGACCAAAGCCTGAGTCCCCATTGCAGAGAAAGGAGCCATGTGGAGGGTGGGAGTAAGAGAAGGAACTCCAGTGTGAGCCCACTAGGCCTTGGGGCTTGGTGTGCCCTGTGGAACAGGTGTGAGAAGACCATTCACTGGGCCTGCACTCCTTTCTGACAGGAGACACTTCAGACAAGCTGCAGGAGGTGCAGCTGCCTCTGGTCCCATTGCCCCTATGCCAGATGCTCTATGGACACACGTCCTACATTCTGCCGGACATGCTGTGTGCCGGGGACCTCAGGAACATGAAGACTGCTTGTGAGGTACAACCCACTGTGGGGGCGGGAGGCTAAGCCCAGGGATTTCAGATCTTCCATCTGCTTTAAGCCCGGGGCACTTCTGCCAGTTGGGTAGGTGGTCCCAGACCACCTGGCTCCTGTGGGGATCAGAAGTACATCTCCATGCAGCCATGGGTTGAGTGGGAAGCCACAGGGTAGCTTATGTGCAAATGGAACACAGGCCTCAGTCAGGCCCTGTGGACCCCAGTGCTGGCCAGAGCAGCCCAGGGCTCCACGTCTGCCCAGGGGCCATGCCTGCTGACTCTCACTCCATAGCACCCACCCTCTACTTGCAGGACAATGCAGTGAACACTGCTTGCCTGCAGCAGGGCCTCTTCACTGACAAGGTGGGGCTGCATGAGTGGCAGGATCCTGGCCCCATCCCACAGTGTTGGCACTGGGCCACCCTCATGCAGGAGGCCCCAAACTCCCAGTTCACAAGAAACTCCTCTTTTTTCCAGGGTGACTCTGGGGGCCCACTTGTCTGTGAATTCAACAGCACCTGGATGCAAATTGGAGTAGTGAGCTGGGGGCGTGGTTGTACATACCCTATGTATCCTGCAGTTTATGCCCGAGTCTCCTTTTTCTCAGAATGGATTCGTTATCACATAGAAAACACACCCTTACCTCTTCAGCCACTCCCTACCCTCTCCTCCACTCTGGGGGCTGCCATCAATGTCCTTGTGACTTCACTGGCTGTCCTGTCAATGTTGTAAGGACCACAGCCCTCATCCAGCTTCTTCATGGCTGCATGCCTCTGTTCCTACCCAGCTCCAGCCGAAGTCTTCACACACCTGAGCAAGGTGTGGGCAATCAGCCAGGCCCACATGCGAGGTCCAAGAGGAGGCTGACCAGGGCCACACCCAGGAAGGCAGAGGCTGGTCTCATCACAGAAGGGCAGGGGTACATGGGAGAGCAGAGCACATTGGTTGAGTGCTCTGGGCACCTGAGATTTGGTAAGATATTAAATATTTACAAAGCAAGTGTCCCAGAAGTCTTATGTTCATCTTTCTATCCAGAGTGCAGGCTCCCTCATGCACACAGAGTATGTTCATCACCCTGCCTTATCACAATGACAGGCAGAAGGGTGAGAGGAGAAGGATAAACCAAACTGCAGCATCTCTGGAAAGGATAGCCATACAAACCCTGGTGTCTGGATATAGAATCCAGGGTGTGACCAAAGCCAGGGCAAAGGGAAGGTCGTCATCTTAAAAACTTAGACCTATCAATATCAAAGAGTTTTAAATATTCAAACATCTAATTTGGAAAATGGAAAACATGAGCTGAGAGTCGGCACACAAAGGAAACTAAAAAAGATAAAAGCAGAAATAAATAGCCAAACATCAGAAAACACTAAAACTAGCATTTTAGAAATATAGATTTTGAAAAAAAATCAAGAAGTAGGAAAATAAATCACGAATATAATCAAGATATAATGTGAGGGGACTTCCCTGGTGGTGCAGTTGTTAAGAATACGCCTGCCAATGCAGGGGACACGGGTTCGATCCCTGGTCCGGGAAGATCCCACATGCCGCAGAGCAACTAAGCCCGTGTGCCACAACTACTGAGCCTGCACTCTAGAGTCTGCGAGCCACAACTACTGAGGCCCGCGCACCTAGAGCCCGTGCTCCACAACAAGAGAAGCCACTGCAGTGAGAAGCCCGCGCACCTCAACGAAGACCCAATGCAGCCAAACACAAAAAGAGATATAATGTAAGACCAAAAATACACAAAACAAGAAACGACAATTAAGCGCAGAAAATTTAAGAAATCATGAGAGATACTGTACACCTCTATATAAATAAATTCAAAATGAAAAGTATCACTTTTTAGGAAATAACTAATTTACCAAAACTAACCACAGTAGAGACAGAAGACTAGAGACCAGTTTCCATAGAAGAAATGGGGAAATTTAAGAAAAAATTCTCCATCCTAGTAAAAGTCCTTAGCTGAGATGGCCTCCTTGGGAATCATATCAGACCTTCAACCACAGGATTGTCCCAGTGCTGTCCATGCTGTTCCAGACACAGACAAGGGAGCAGAATGTTGTGAAGACAAAAACTGATCACACAGAAAACAATTAAGACAATTCAACTTGTCAATTAAAAAAAAATCCTGATGAAAGATTAACAAACAATTCAACATTATTTTTTAAATAGTACCTTATAATCATGTAGGATTTATTCCAGTAATGCAAAGATGATTAAGTATTAGAAAACCAATAGATATAATTCACCATACTAATTGCTTTTCTAAGGAGAATAAAATTAATGAAAAGGTGCTTAACAAATTCAAAACCCATTTCCAACTTTTAAAAAAGGAATCAATGGATAATAAGATATATATACCTCAGCCTAAATGTTAGCACTTTCCTTAGTGAGGAAACATTGAGTGCCTTTCTGCTGAAGTTAGGATCACAGAAATGTTGCTCCTCTATCCCCTGCTGCTTAATTAACACCGTATTGGAAGATTGGCCACCACAGCGGCACAAGAGGATCAACCAGGGAAATGGAAAAGAGCCTTTAAAACTACCTCCTATTATAAAAAGAGAGCATATCTGGAACACCCAAGAGAAAACTATGAAACTACCACAAATAGTAAGAAAATTTGGTAAAGTCATTAGATAAAACATGACAAAACCAGTCTATATTCCAGTTAGAAGTTACATAATGGAAGACAAGACTCCAATTATAATAACGAAAGAGATAAGATACCTATGACCTTAACAAGAAATGTGAACATAGATATGAGGAAATCTTTAAAATACTCCTGGGGGAAAAAAAAAAACCAAAACAAAACATCACACATACATACAAAAGAAAAAGATTTGGATGAATGATAAGGCAGCCTATATTCTTGAACAGATCAACTCAAAATGTGTGTGTGTGTATTTTTTTTCTGGAGCTAGATAAATTGATTTCAGAGTTTGTATCAAAACACAAAAAAGTGAGAAAACCCAGGAATAAAACTAAATATGAAGGCCATGGTGGGGACTAACCCAGCAGAAATTAAAATATCCCATAAAGATGCTGCAATTATAACATGTTGTAAAGACTTGACAGTTTGTGTCTGTGCATACACACCAGTGGATAAAACACTCAGAACTGGGCCCAAGTACATGTTGGAAAATCAGTATATGGGAAATGTGTCACTTTAAATCACTGAAGGTATTTAAGTTTTCAAAAGTGCAATTCGGCATGGCCATAAAAAGTTGGTCCCAGAAACAGTATACATCCTGACCAAGTAGACTTTATTCCAGGAATTTTGGAATGATTGAACACTACAATTATTTTAATAGTCAAAACATAACCACATTCATTCCATGCAACAGTCACAAAATATTTGTTGAACACTGCTGTGTGCCAAGCACTGTCAGGACCTTGGAGTGACAAGAGGCACCTTGGCGTGAAGATGAGACGAAGCTGCACTCGGGGCCAGAGCAATGCATTCCCATCATTGTGATCTGTGATGTTTAAAACACTTGAGTATTTTAACAGCAATTGGTTAAGACAAACTTTAACTGCATTTGGTGTCTTTCCCTGCCTCTCCTTCATTCTCATCCAGGGCCACTGGGGATCCAGTTAAGGGAGAGTCAGTGTGTGATACATCTTCCCACATTGCACTTATTTACATGGTATACATCCTTCTGTGAAAAGGTGAGTAACTGCTAGCCATTTGGGTGCAGCAATGCTGCCAGGAACACTCATGTCCTGTACTGTGCGGCACAGAGGCACAAGCTCGTCTGCAAGCGAGAGTTTAGTTCTTACCACACAGGTCAAGATGGAAGCTCTCTGCTGTCAGGAATATAGCTGATAATGCAGCATGTGCAGTAGTAAACATACTAAACATCTCCTGTTTGAATGGAATTTCAGGAAGTACAACTTACAAATCCCTGTGTCAGTTGGCCAGAAAACTTAAAGTACACAATGGCAAAGTGGCCATTGAAGCTGAGTGCTTCATGCATCCCAGATGACCTGCATGCCTTAGTTCCTCTTCCTGGTCTGCCTTGGCAAAGTTTTGTTGGTTCCTGGTGAAAAAACAACACACTGTGGCTGCAGATGCAGCCAAACTGCCGGGAAAAGTAAGTGCTCCAATGACACAACTCCTACACACATGTCAGTGCATCAGTGACCACCACTCAGTAGAACAAAGTGGCAACTTAAAATGCATCTTGAATTGCTCTTGTGGAGGCCTTAATATCAAATTAATTTGTACATTTTTTCAGTATTCTTGATCATATTAAAATGCAAATAATGACAGGCAGGGAGTAACCTAGTCAAACAATAATCAAGAGAAAAAGAAGCCAAAAATGCAAACCAGAAAAAAAAAGAAAAGACTTCAGAGACAAAACTTCTCTTATTACATCCAAATGCAAACTAAAGACTCTGGTAGTCAAAATCATGAAGGAAATAAGGATGACAGTCATGAGAACCAGTTGAGAGAGAATGGAAATGACAACAGAAGAGTCAAAGCAGTTTATGAGAACAAGGACATTCTAATCATGAACTGAAACAGCAGAAGTGAAAGTGACAACACATAGTGAGAGGGCCAGAAGGGTGGGCACAGCTGGTTGTTTTGATGAATTTGTTGATCTTGGTAAGTCCCATGTTCTTCCACTGTGAGTGCAGTTCATCAACACTGCTAATGTGAAAGAATTTGTTTTTCAGGCATGATCACAATAATATTTACAGAGAATCGAAGAGAACACACATCTAGAAGGTTCAACCAATGTTTAAACAAGGTATTAGGTGGTCAAACTTTTATGATGTCTTGGTAAGTTCTCCAAGACTAAAGTTTCCACTTACTGTTTTGTTTTAAACTTTTTTCTTTTTTTATTGTGGTAAATACACATAACGTAAAAATTAGCATTTAGACCATTTAAAAGTGTACAGTTATTTCAGTGGCATTAAGTTCAGTTTACATTGTTGTACAACCATCACCACTACTCATCACCAGAACTTTTTCACCTTCCCAAACTGAAACTCTTTGCCCATTAAACAATAACTCTTATTCCCTCCTTCCCTAGTCCCTGGAACCCACCATTCCACTTTCTGTCTCTATGAATTTGCTACTCCAAGAAACTCATATAAGTGGAATGACACAGTATTTGTCACTTTGTGTCTGACATTTCACTTAGCATAATGTTTTCAGGTTTCTTCCATGTTGTAATCTGTACCAGAATTTAATTCCTTTTAAGAGTGAATAATATTCCATCAGATGTATACACTACATTTTGTTTGTCCATTCATCTGTCATTGGGCATTTGCGTTGTTTCTACCTTTTGGCTAATATGAATAATGCTGCTATGCACATTTGTGTACATATAAATATCTGAGTCCTGCTTTCAATTCTTTTGTGTATATACCCAGAAGTAGAATTGCTGGATCATATGGTAATTCCATATTTAATTTTTTGAGGAACTTCCATACTGTTTTCACAGCAGGTGCACCATTTTACATTCTCAGCAGCAATGTACAAGGGGTCCAACTTCTCCACAACTTTGAAAACGCTTGTTTTCTGATTTTTTATAATAGCCATTCTAATGTATGTGTAGTCTTGTGTTTGGATTTACGTTTCCCTAATTATTAGTGATGTTAAACATCTCTTCATGTGTTTATTGGCCATTTCTTTGGAGAAATGTTTATTCAAACCCCTTGCCCATTTTTTGTTTGGTTGCTTTCTGTTGTTGTAGAGTTTTAGGCATTGTTTATATATTCTGAATATTAATCCTTTATGTGATTTGCAAATATTTTTTCCAATTCTGTGGTTTGCCTCTTTACTCATTTTTAGATTTTTTATTGTGGCAAAATACACATAACATAAAGCTTACCATCTTAACCATTTTTAGTGTACATTTCAGTGGTATGAAATACATTCATATTGTGTGCAGCCATCACCAACATCCATATCTTTTCATCTTGTAAAACTAAGACTGTATTTATTAATGACTCTCCACTTCCCTTCCCCCAATCCTGCAATCCTCATTCTACTTTCTGTCTCTGAATTTGACTGCTATAGGATCATATAAGTGGAATCGTACAGCATTTGCTCTTGGAATCATACAGTATTTATTCTTTCGTGACCAGCTTCTTCCACTGAGCATGTCCTCAAGATTCATCCATGTTGTAGCATATATCAGAATTTCCTTCCTTTATTGAGCTGAAACTATTCCATTGCCAACACTTATGTTCTGGTTTTTGATAGCAAGCATCCTAATGGGTGCGAGGTGATATCTCATTGCTTTTGATTTGCATTTCTCTAATGAGCATCTTTTCACGTACTTGTTGGCCATTGGTATACCATCTTTAGAGAAATGTCTATTTAACTCTTTGCTGATTTTTAAAATCAGGTTGTTTCTTTTTGTTGAGTTATAAGTGTTCTTTGTATACTCTGGGTATTAACTCATCACATATATGATTTGCAAATATTGTCTCCCATTCTATAGGGTGCCTTCTAACTCTGCTGATTATGCCCTTTGATGCACACTTTTTAAATTTAGTGTAAACCATTTGTCTATATTTGCTTTGCCTTTACTTGTGGTGTCATATCCAAAAAATATCATTGCCAAATCCAATTTCATAAAGTTTTTCTCCTACGTTTTCTTCTGGGACTTTATTAGCTTAAGGTCTTATGTTTAGGTCTTTAATCCATTTTGAATTAATTATTGTATATGATATAAGATAAGGGCTCAATTTTTAAAAAATGAAGTACAGTTGATTTACAATGTTGTGTTAGTTTCAGGTGTACAGCAATATATATTCTTTTGCATATTCTTTTCCGTTATAATTTATTACAATTTATCTCTCCCCCACACCCCACTATCCCCTTTGTTAACCATAAGTTTGTTTGCTCCTAAGTATTTTGTTCTTTTTGATACTATGGTAAATTGAGTTATTTTCATAATTGCATTTTTGGATTATTTGTTGCTAGTGTACAGAAATACAATTTATTACTGTCTATTATTCTTATGGCCTACAACTATTATTAGTTAGAACATATTTTTTATTTTTTATTGAAGCATACTGGATTTGCAATATTGTGTTAGTTTCAGGTATACAGCCTTTGATTCAGATATATATGTATATATATATATATATTCTTTTTCAGATTCTTTTCCATTATAGGTTATTACAAGATATTAAATATAGTTCCCTGTGCTATACAGTAGGTCCTTGCAGTTTATCTATTTTATATATAGTAGTATGTATCTGTTAATCTCAAACTCCTAATTTGTGCCTCCCCACCTTTTCCCTTTGGCAACCTTAAGTTTGTTTTCTGTGTCTGTGAGTCTATTTCTGTTTTGTAAATAAGTTCATTTGTATCATTTTTTTTTTAGATTCCACATGTAAATGATACCACATGATATTTGTCTTTTTCTGTCTGACTTACTTCACTTAGTACGATAATCTCTAGGTCCATCCATGTTGCTGCAAATGGCATTATTTCATTCTTTTTATGGATGACTAATATTCCATTGTTATATATATACCATATCTTCTTTATCTATTCACATGTTGATGGATATTTAGGTTGCTTCCATATCTTGGCTATTGTAAACAGTGCTGTTATGAACATTGGGGTGCATGTATCTTTTCAAATTAGAGTTTTTATCTTTTCCAGATTTAGGTGCAGGAGTGGGATTGTGTGATCATATGGTAACTATTTAGTTTTTTAAGGAACCTCCATACTGTTCTCCACAGTGGCTGTACCAATATACATTCCCACCAACAGTGTAGGAGGGTTCCCTTCTCTCCATAACCTCTCCAGCATTTATTGTTTGTAGATTTTTGATGATGGCCATTCTGACTGTGTGAGATGATAACTCATTGTAGTTTTGATTTGCATTTCTCAAATAATTAGCCATGTTGAACATCTTTTCATGTGCCTCTTGGCGATCTGTATGTCTTCTTTGGAGAAATGTCTATTTAGGTCACCATTTCTTGACTGGGTTGTTTGTTTTTATGCAATTAAGTCACATGAGCTGTTTGTAAATTTTGGAGACTAGTCCCTCATTGGTCGCATCATTTGCAAATATCTTCTCCCATTCTGTGGGTTGTCTTTTTCATTTTGTTTATGGTTTCCTTTGCTGTGCAAAAGCTTTTGAATTTAATTAGGTCTCATTTGCTTATTTTTGTTTTTATTTCCGTTACTCTGGAAGACAGATCGAAAAAGATATTGCTGTGATTTATGTCAGAGAGTGTTCTGCCTATGTTTTCCTCTAAGAGTTTTATAGTAATAAACTTTTAGCCAGACTCATCAAGAAAAGAAGGGAGGGGGCTCAAATCAATAAAATTAGAAATGAAAAAAGAGAAGTTACAACGGACACCACAGAAATACAAAGAATCATAAGAGACTACTACAAGCAACTGTATGCCAAAAAAATCGACAGCCTGGATGAAATGGACAAATTCTTAGGAAGGTACAATCTCTGAACCAGGAAGAAATAGAAAATATGAACAGACCACCACAAGTACTGAAATTGAAACTGTGATCAAAAAACTCCCAACAAACAAAAGTCCAGGACCTGATGGCTTCACAGGTGAATTCTACTAAACATTTAGAGAAGAGTTAACACATATCTTTCTGAAAAGGTTCCAAAAACTTGCAGAGGAAGGAACACTCCCAAACTGTTCTATGAGGGCACCATCACCCTGATACCAAAACAAGACAAAGATACCACAAAAAAAGAAAATTAGAGGCCAATATCACTGAACAACATAGATGCAAAAATCCTCAACAAAATACTGGCAAACTGAATCCAACAATACATTAAAAGGATCATACACAATGATGAAGTGGAATTTATCCCAGGGATGCAAGTATTTTTCAATATCCACAAATCAGTCAAAGAGTTAGACCACATCAACAAATAGAATAAAAGCCATATGATCTCCCTCCCTCCCACCGTCCCTATCCCACCCCTCTAGGTGGGAGGGAGGGAAACGCAAGAGGGAAGAGATATGGGGACATATGTATATGTATAACTGATTCACTTTATTATAAAGCAGAAACTAACACACCATTGTAAAGCAATTGTCCTCCAATAAAGATGTTTAAAAAAAACAATTTGAACATACAACAAAAAATTAAAAAAAAAATAAACTTCTAGGATACACAAATAAACCTAAATTTTGAGGCCAAAATTTAAAAAAACATATGGTCACCTCAATAGATGCAGAAAAAGCTTTTGACAAAATTCAACACCCATTTATCATAAAAACTCTCCAGAAAGTAGGCATAGAAGGAACATACATCAACATAATAAAGGCCATATGTGACAAACCTACAGCTGACATCATTCTCAATGGTGAAAAGCTGAAAGCATCTCCTCTAAGATCAGGAACAAGACAAGGATGTCCACTCTTGCCACTTTTATTCAACATAGTTTTGGAAGTCCTAGCTATGGCAATCAGAGAAGAAAAAGAAATAAAAGGAATCCAAATTGGAAAAGAAGAAGTTAAACTGTCACTGTTTGCAGGTGACATGACACTATACATAGAAGATCCTAAAGACACTACCATAAAACTGCTACAGCTCATCAATGAATTCAGTAAAATTGCAGGTTACAAAATTAATACACAGAAATCTGTTGCATTTCTATACACTAACAATGAAAGATCAGAAAGAGAAATTAAAGAAACAGTCCCACTTACCATCGCATCAAAAAGAATAAAATACCTAGAAATAAACATACCTAGGGAGGCAAAAGACCTGTACTTGGAAAACTACAAGACACTAGTGAAAGAAATCAAAGACACAAAGAACTGGAAAGATATACCATGTTCTTGGATTGGAAGAATTAATATTGTTAAAATGACCATACTACCCAAGCAATCTACAGAGTCAATGCAATCCCTATCAAATTACCAATGGCATTTTTTACAGATCTAGAACCAAAAGTTTTTAGATTTGTATGGAGACACAAAAGATCCCGAATAGCCAAAGCAATCTTGAGAAAGAAAAATGGAGCTGGAGGAATCAAGCTCCCTGACTTCAGACTATACTAAAAAACTACAGTAATCAAGACACTATGGTACTGGCACAAAAGCAGAGATATAGATCAATGGAACAGGATAGAAAGCCCAGAAATAAATCCCTGCACCTGTAGTCACTTAATCTACGACAAAGGAGGTAAGACTATACAATGGAGAAAAGACTGTCTCTTTAATAAATGGTGCAGGGAAAACTGGACAGCTACATGTAAAAGAATGAAATTAGAACATTCTCTGACACCATACACAAAAATAAACTTAAAATGGATTAAAGACCTAAATATAAGATTGGATATTATAAAACTCCTAGAGGAAAACATAGGTAGAACATTCTTTGACATAAGTTGCAGCAATATTTTCTTGGATCCATCTCCTAGAGTAACGGAAATAACGAAAGTAAACAAATGGGGTCTAATTAAATTCAAAAGCTTTTGCACACAAAGAAAACCATAAACAAAACAAAGATACAACCCACAGAATGGGAGAAAAAAATTTGCAGATGATGCCACTGACAAGGGGTTTATCTCCAAAACTCACAAACAGCTCATGCAGCTCAATAGCAAAAAAAACAAACAACCCAATCAAAAAATGGGTGGAAGACCTAAATAGACATTTCTCCAAAGAAGACATACAGATGGCAATAGGCACATGAAAAGATGCTCAACATGGCTAATTATTAGAGAAATGCAAATCAAAACTACAATGAGGTATCACCTCACACCAGTCACAATGGGTATCATCAAAAAGTACTAACAATAAATGCTGGAGAGGGTGTGGATAAAAGAGAACCCTCCTACACTGTTGGTGAGAATGTAACTTGGTGTAGCCACTATGGAGAACAGTATGAAGGTTCCTTAAAAAAACTAAAACTAGAGCTACCATATGATCCAGCAATCCCACTCCTGGGCATACATCCAGAGAAAAGCATGTTCAAAAGTATACATCCACCCCAATATTCATTGCAATGTTGTTTGCAATAGCCAAGACATGGAAGCAACCTAAATGTCCACTGATAGATGAATGGATAAAGAAGATATGGTATATATGTACAATGGAATATTACTCAGTCATTAAAAAGAATGAAATAATGCCATTTGCAGCAACATAGATGGACCTGGAGATTATAATACTAAGTGAAGTAGGTCAAACAGAGAAAGACAAATATCTTATGACATCACTTATATGTGGAATCTAAAAAAAATGATACAAATGAGCTTATTTCCAAAACAGAAACAGACTCACAGACTTACAAAACAAATTTATTGTTACCAAAGGGGAAAGGTAGAGGGGGAGGGATAAATTGGGACTCTGGGATTGACATATACACACTGCTGTATTTAAAATGGATAACCAACAAGGACGTACTGTATAGCACATGGACTCTGCTCAATATTCTGTAATAACGTAAATGGGAAAAGAATTTGAAAAAGAATAGGTATACGTATATGTATAACTGAATCACTTTGCTGTACACCTGAAACTAACACAACACTGCAAATAAACTATAGTCCAATATAAAATTAAAATTTTAAAAATAAAATAAAGTAAAAGACTGCATAACAGAACATACGATTAGGGTGGAGGAGGTAGAGCTATATGCAAATCAATCAATGTGATAAACCATACTAACAAATTGAAGGAGAAAAACCATATGATCATCTCAATAGATGCAGAAAAAGCTTTCAACAAAATTCAACACCCATTTATGATAAAAACCTGGCAGAAAGTAGGCATAGAGGGAACTTTCTTCAACATAATAAAGGCCATATATGACAAACCCACAGCCAACATCGTCCTCAATGGTGAAAAACTGAAAGCATTTCCACTAAGATCAGGAACAAGACAAGGTTGCCCACCCTCGCCACTCTTATTCAACATAGTTTTGGAAGTTTTAGCCACAGCAATCAGAGAAGAAAAGGAAATAACAGGAATCCAAATCAGAAAAGAAGAAGTAAAGCTGTCACTGTTTGCAGATGACATGATACTATACATAGAGAATCCTAAAGATGCTACCAGAAAACTACTAGAGCTAATCAATGAATTTGGTAAAGTAGCAGGATACAAAATTAATGCACAAAAATCTCTGGCATTCCTATACACTAACAACGAAAATCCTGAAAGAGAAATTAAGGAAACACTCCCATTTACCACTGCAACAAAAAGAATAAAATACCTAGGAATAAACCTACCTAAGGAGACAAAAGACCTGTATGCAGAAAATTATGACACTGATGAAAGAAATTAAAGATGATACAAATAGATGGAGAGATATACCATGTTCTTGGATTGGAAGAATCAACATTGTGAAAATGACTCTATTACCCAAAGCAATCTACAGATTCAATGCAATCCCTATCAAACTACCACTGACATTTTTCACAGACGTAGAACAAAAAATTTCACAATTTGTATGGAGACACAAAAGACCCTGAATAGCCAAAGCAATCTTGAGAATGAAAAACGGAGCTGGAGGAAGCAGGCTCCCTGACTTCAGACTATACTACAAAGCTACAGTAATCAAGACAGTATGGTACTGGCCCAAAAACAGAAAGATAGATCAATGGAACAGGATAGAAAGCCCAGAGATAAACTCACGCACATATGGTCACCTTATCTTTGATAAAGGAGGCAGGAATGTACAGTGGAGAAAGGACAGCCTCTTCAATAAGTGGTGCTGGGAAAACTGGACAGGTACATGTAAAAGTATGAGATTAGATCACTCCCTAACACCATACAAAAATAAGCTCAAAATGGATTAAAGACCTAAATGTAAGGCCAGAAACTATCAAACTCTTAGAGGAAAACATAGGCAGAACACTGTATGACATAAATCACAGCAAGATTCTTTTTGACCCACCTCCTAGAGAAATGGAAATAAAAACAAAAATAAACAAATGGGACCTAATGAAACTTCAAAGTTTTTGCACAGCAAAGGAAACCGTAAACAAGACCAAAAGACAACCCTCAGAATGGGAGAAGATATTTGCCAGTGAAGCAACTGACAAAGGATTAATCTCCAAAATTTACAAGCAGCTCATGCAGCTCAATAACAAAAAAACAAACAACCCAATCCAAAAATGGGCAGAAAACCTAAATAGACATTTCTCCAAAGAAGATATACAGAGTGCCAACAAACACATGAAAGAATGCTCAACATCATTAATCATTAGAGAAATGCAACTTAAAACTACAATGAGATATCATCTCACACCAGTCAAAATGGCCATCATCAAAAAATCTAGAAACAATAACTGCTGGAGAGGGTGTGGAGAAAAGGGAACACTCTTGCACTGCTGGTGGGAATGTGAATTGGTACAGCCACTATGGAGAACAGTATGGAGGTTCCTAAAAAACTATAAATAGAACTACCATATGACCCAGCAATCCCACTACTGGGCATATACCCTGAGAAAACCATAATTCAAAAAGAGTCATGTACCAAAATGTTCATTGCAGCTCTATTTACAATAGCCCGGAGATGGAAACAACCTAAGTGTCCATCATCGGATGAATGGATAAAGATGATGTGGCACATATATACAATGGAATATTACTCAACCATAAAAAGAAACGAAACTGAGCTATTTGTAATGAGGTTGATAGACCTAGAGTCTGTCATACTGAGTGAAGCAAGTCAGAAAGAGAAAAACAAATACCGTATGCTAACACATATATATGGAATCTAAGGGGAAAAAATGTCATGAAGAACCTAGGGGTAAGATGGGAATAAAGACACAGACCTACTAGAGAATGGACTTGAGGATATGGGGAGTGGGAAAGGTAAGCTGTGACAAAGCGAGAGAGAGGCATGGACATATATACAGTACCAAACGTAAGGTAGATAACTAGTGGGAAACAGCCGCATAGCAGATTGAGATCAGCTTGGTGCTTTGTGACCGCCTGGATGGGTGGGATAGGGAGGGTGGGAAGGAGGTAGACCCAAGAGGGAAGAGATATGGGAACATATGTATATGTATAACTGATTCACTTTGTTATAAAGCAGAAACTAACACACGATTGTAAAGCAATTATACTCCAATAAAGATGTAAAAACATCAATCAATAAATAAAATAAAATAAAAGACTACGTAACAGAACATATGATTAGGGTGGAGGAGGTAGAGCTAAGTTCTCATATTATTCAGGATGACTAAAAGTTCTGGTTAATTTTATTCTTTGGTTAAATTATGATTATAAATTACAATTTTTAGAATAAAAACTGAAAGAATAGAAACAGAGTGTATAATTATAAATAATAAAGGAGGAAGTGGAGAACTTTATCAGCCAATCCAAAGGCGGCAGGAAAGAAGAGAAAATGAACCAGCGTAAGGGAAGGAAGAATAGGAAGCATGGAATAAAGTAGTAGATTTAAACCAAACACACCAGCAATTACTCTAAATATAAATGTACCAGACACTCCAATGAAAATCAAGCATGGTCAGGCTGGTAAAAAACAAACAAAAACAACAACAAAAACCATATACTATTACAAGAAATGTACCTAAAACAAGAGAAGTTAATTAAATAGAAACTAAACATGTGATAGAGAGGATCTATAAAGTCAAAAGTTGGTATTTTGAAAAGGCTATTCACTTTTCAAAGTCTTTAGGTGGTTGTTTTTTATGTTTTATCCAAGTTTATAGTTGTTATCTGCAGGAAGTTTGGTCTGATAGGCACTACTTAGCCATTCACAGAAGCAGAAAACATATTAATTGATTAACAGAGAAAAATCATATGTTTATTCCAATCAATGCAGAGAAGACATTTCATAAGCTTCAACTCTATTTTTGATTAAAATACACCCAGGGCAAACTGAGTATACATCAGGGAAACATCCTGCCTTGGCAAAGGCTCTACGCAAATGTGAGAACATTCACTGTGGGAAAACATCTCTGTGCAGCCTTGTCCAGACTGGGAACTCCAAAAGAGTACTCAGCATGCCCCTTAGTGCTTATAGCATACTGACATCTTGGCCAAGGCTGAGTAGAGGAAGGACTGGAAGGGAAGTAAATCTGATGATATTTCAGATGATAGGCTAGCCTGTCCTCCTAGAAGAATCAACAGAGTCAACAAACTATTAAAACAATGTTTAAAAATTCAGCACGTTTTCCAGACACACAATCAGCCTACAAAAATCAATAGCATTTTTTGACACAGCAATAACTAACCAGGAAACATAATCACAAATAAAGATAAATGGAACTGTAAAGGACACATAAAACTTCTCTGGAGGAAACTTTCCAAATCTAATAAAGGCAAAGAAGGCCTAGAAAGTGAAATGGAAGATAAAAAGACATTGCACAGTCTTGAAAGAGATAATGCAATATTAATAAATGTCCATTTCATTCCAAATAAATTCAAAATTCCAAAACTTCGGTTTGTAAAAGAAATTCCATAGATTTAATTTTTAAAATGTATACAGTGGAATAAAGGTTTTTAAATAGCTAAGTCAACATGAAATGTAAGTGTGAGTATATGAATGAATACCTACTTCAAATCCATGGTGGTTTTCATAACAAGAGTTTGATTTTGTTGAAAGACAGATAGGCCAATGGAACAGAAGAGAGAGCTCAAAGAGACCCAGGTGAAAAATGTGCCCCTGACAGGGAAAGGCCAGGCTGTTTAGTGTAGACAGCATCAGGAAGAAGGGCTCACCACAGGATGGAAAACAAAACTGGTTTTACCAGCTCCACCTATGGCAGTGGCCTCTAGACCAATTAAAGACCTAAACACAAAACTTAAAAATAAACATTAATCAAAAATGCAGAACATCTCTGCAACCAAGGAGTGGAAAGGAGCTTCTTATACAGAAGTTTCAAAGCACAAACCATCGGGGGAAAAACAGTCATTTAACTCCAGCAAGTTAAAGAACGTCTTTTCAATGAGGGACCACGTGGACAAAGTTCATGGACAACTGGAAGAATGTAAGAAGTCTGAAATGCCTAAAACCAACAGGTGAATAATGTCTAAATACATAGTGTAATCTTGCAAATCAGTCAGAAAAGGCAACAGCTCAATAGAAAATGGACTAAGGCGTGAAGACTCAATTTACATACGAAGAAACCTGACAAGTTGCAGTATACAGGCAGAGATGCTCAGCCTCATCACCAACCACTGCTGCTAGGAACGTCCACCGGTGCTGGCCTGCCAGGACACGCAGGCACTGCTGCTTGAGGTGAATATACATTCACCCTAGGACCCAACAAGTTCCTGCCTGTATCTCCTTCCCCCACAGATCCTGGAAGGGACAGGGGAGGATTCGAGTCACTGCAATTTTTGGGCTGGGGGGCGGCTGCCCACCATTAGGTAGGTGAAATGTGGTGAGCTCACCATGGAATAAGCTGCGAGGCAAATAAAGTCAGGGTCTAGGGGCACACGTAACACCGCAGGTGACCTTACAGACCTCACGTTTGGAGAATAAGGTAAAACAGAATGAAAGCTAAAACGTAAACTGTTTATATAAACTAAAAATGCATGTGTACAGGCTCAGTGGCTGGGGTGATCACTGTGGTCGTTCATAAAGAGTTAAGCATGCAGTTACCATAGGACCCAGCAATTCCACTCCTGGGTATGTACCCAAGAGAAATTAAAACAGCTATTCAAACAAATGTTTGTACGAAAATGTTCACAACAGCATTGAGTAACAGCCCAAAGGTGGAAACAACCCAAATGTCCATTAACAAATGGTAAACAAAGTGTGGTTCATCCACACAATGGAATATCATTCAGCCATAAAAAGGAATGAAATTCTGATACATGCTGCAACACGGATGAACTTCAAAAACATGTTAAGTGAGAGAAGCCAGTCACAAGAGGACACATATTGTATCATCTCATTTATGTGAAATGCCCACAAGAGGTAAATCCAAATAGACAAAGCAAATTAGTGGTTGTTAAGGGCTGGAGTGAGGGAAGTCGAGTATGACTGCTAATGGTTATGGGTTTTCCTTTTGGGGTGATGAAAACATTTGGAATTGGAGGTTGCACAATAGTGCAAATGTACTTAATGCCCCTGAACTGTTCACTTTTAAATGGTTAATGGTTAATTTTATACGTGAATCTCACCTAACTTTAAAAAAAGGCAAGCTCACAGAATAATAATACACACATTGCAAGGACACATTCCAATAAAAATGCACCTTGAAAATATGTAAATAATTGCCTCGGGTGGAGGGGCTTAAGAGGACTGGTGTGGCAATAAGTGGGCATAAAGAAATGCATAGATAAAACTGAGAAGAGGTGGACCTGCCCACCCAGCAGGAGGGAGGTCCCAAAGAGAAAAGGAATGAAGCAGAGGTTATCCTCCCAGTGGTCAAGGGGATGGCTGGTAAGCCCCCGACTGCCCCAGTCTCTGGCAGCTGGACCGCTAAGCGCACAGCCCCCCATAAATGGACACATTCCCTGGGGCTGGCGGGCCCTGGGAGGCACTCAGGCGGGAGAGACGCCCAGACCTGAGGGGCAAGAGAGATGGGAGGCTGCTAGCAACACAGGCTTACTTACCTCCTGGGAGGCTAGGCAAGCCTATCCACTGTCTGTTTCTCCTCTGATGTGGCGGTGCTCGATCCTCCCTCTCACTGCCTAGTAAGTTTTTTTTTTTTTTTTTTTAACATCTTTATTGGGGTATAATTGCTTTACAATGGTGTGTTAGTTTCTGCTTTATAACAAAGTGAATCAGTCATACATAAACATATGTTCCCATATGTCTTCCCTGTTGCGTCTCCCTCCCTCCCACCCTCCCCATCCCACCCCTCCAGGCTGTCACAAAGCACCGAGCCAATATCCCTGTGCCATGCGGCTGCTTCCCACTAGCTATCTACCTTACTGCGTTTGTTAGTGTGTATATGCCCATGACTCTCTCTCGCCCTGTCACAGCTCACCCTTCCCCCTCCCCATAACCTCAAGTCCATTCTCTAAGAGGTCTGCGTCTTTATTCCTGCTTTACCCCTAGGTTCTTCATGACATTTTTTTCTTAAATTCCATATATATGTGTTAGCATACGGTATTTGTCTTTTTCTTTCTGACTTACTTCACTCTGTATGACAGACTCTAGGTCTATCCACCTCATTACAAATAGCTCAATTTCGTTTCTTTTTATGGCTGAGTAATATTCCATTGTATATATGTGCCACATCTTCTTTATCCATTCATCCGATGACGGGCACTTAGGTTGTTTCCATCTCCGGGCTATTTGCCTAGTAAGTTTTGCTTGAATGCCAGGGTCCTCTGCATAAGAATGGTGGAAGCTACGGGTCTTTTGGTTCCCTCTGCTGGGCAGGCGGCAGGCGTGGTCTGATGACCTTAGTTATATGGGGACGACCCAGGATCAAGGCTCTGTGCAGTCTGGTCACAGCTCCAAGAACTTCAGAGAAATCCTGTGTGTTCCCCAAGGTCCTACTCAGGTCTTCACATCAAAGACAGCTGGAAAATGTGTTTGTCTCTTGAGACTTTTGTCTTGGACCTTAATCTGCTGTCTGAAGTTTCAGAATTTCTCCTGTTTGGGAAACAGTCTTTGTCTTTGTGGCTCTTCCAGCTTGTCACCCAACCCACCAAGCTGCCAGGACTCTGCTGGTCCCTCTTTTCCAGCCACCCACAGCCAAGCCAAGCCACAACATGGCTGATAGGAGGCCCAGAACTGGCAAGTGCCCTTGGAAAGGCCTTCCTGGTCCTCAACTCACCCCACCAGGGCTCTCTCCAGCACTCCTCCCACTGACTGGCCTTTGTTTCCCCAACACCACAGGACTGTGGAAACGTTTATTCTGTCTGCAGAGCATCTCAGCCTGTCCTCTAACGCTGCTGCCTACAGAGCTGCAGTCCTGAGAGGCCTGGCAGGGAGACCCAGCCCTGCGTGGAGACCTCCTCAGTTTCAGTGTTACTCAGGTCCAACATGTCCATCCAGTGGTCTGCTGCTTCTCACCATCAACACGCAGGGGCCATGGAGGGCATGGACCAGCAGGTTCCTCCTTGCATCTGCCCTGAATTTCTGCTGTTCCTTGGGTGGCTGTCTTGGCATGTGGTCACACGTCAGCTTGCCTGTGAGTTTGTTCCAGGCTAGGCCATTTTCAATTGCTGTAGGCCATGTTAGGTTCTGACAATGTGATTTTCTTACAAATGAGACTGTGAGGACGGCAGGCACACGGGCTGCGGTTTTCTCCTGCTCCTGCCTCCTGTGAGCACAGTGATGCCATAGGGCCACACCCGCCACCAGCTCCTGGGCAGGCAGTCTCCAGGCACCCTCCAAGTAGGGCCATCCCTCGGTGGGTTGTAGAATCAACATTTGATCTCTGGCCTGACAAGACCTCTGCAGAGCCACAAAGTCCCTTAGTGGCCACCTCTGAAAGTCTCACCTAGCTACTTGTTACTTAAGAGAGAAGCGTAATTATTCTGTATATTGATCTCCAATCCGTTAAATCTGATTAACTCTCCAAGTGTTACAATATTTGTCTGTAGATTCTTCTTAGGTTTCCAAGTTAGGTCATCAATCATCTGAAAATAAAGGGACTTTACTTTCTTTATTTCCTCTGTTTGCCTTTCATTTTCTTATTACTCCTAGGAAGGCAATGATAGTTTTACAGTAGAAAATGCGTAACTACAATTAACATCAAAAGAATAAAAGAGAAAACACACAGGAGCATTTCTAACACTTTTGATAAAATTCAACATGAAATCATGATTCAAACATCACAGGTCCATCCACCTAAACCACACTGTGCACACAGGCAAGCATGCAGGCAGGCCTGTATACAGAGTCCTGGCGTCAGCCCAGCACTGCTCAGTCCCCTGCCAGCTCCAACTCACACCTCAACGTTCCTCCAGGAACTGACAAAGTAAGACAAGAGGCTGCTTTCTCAGTCATGGCCTGAGCAATCCCACTGCCAGGGGGTCTTTCACAGTCAGCCCAGGAGCAATCTCCTATCTCCCAATTTGTCTGTGTGGGTGAGTTTCTATACCCAGAAAGACCTGCTGCAGGCAACTGTGAAGTGAGCAATGCCTGGCTTGGAGGTGCTGAGTTACAGTGGCAAAAATGGCAAGTTGAATCTAGCAGTTTCCAACATTTCACTTGTTTGAGCAGGGGGAACTTTGAGATGGAGTCCAGGTGTGCACAGATCATAGGGGCCTAGAAGGTCTAGCCCTACGGACTCCAAGAGCACAGCTTCATGTCTAGTCAGGCCCTGCAAGAGCAGCTGCAGGGGTGCTTGTGGGGCAGGGACCAGCGAGCAGGGTGCCTGGCGTCCAATGGACTGCAGCATGTGCAGATCTCAGGCTGGGCACTGGGCCACTCCCAGTTGGCCCCTTGGGGCAGGGGTCCTGCAGTGTGTGTATGCCTACCCCAGCAGGGGTTGTGGGAAGGGAGCCTCAAGGGTGATGTTCTTAGGAGCCCTCTGTTCTGCAGGCCAGTGTCGGGGATACCAGATGCCCGTGTGCAGAAGGATTTCAACTCTGGCCTTTGGAGCCTGTGTCTGTGAGTGAGCAGGCAACTGAATCCAGAGTGGACAGAGGAGTTGCTCCCCACCAGCCTGGTCTGCCCCATCCAGCTCTTGGTCAGCTCCCAGGGGATGCCTGACCACCAGATTCTGGTGGATTATGGTGCCTGGTGATCAAAGTGAGAGTTCAGGAAACAGGAGGGCCAATCTCCTCCCAGCCCACAGCAAACTCTTCTCTTCGGGGGAATTCTGGGGGACTGCTGGTCTGTAAATCGAGCCACATCTGGATGCCACGTAGAAAAGTGACGAGGCTGCCCTCCCTGTGTTCCCAGGCATTCGTGCCAATTCTCATACTGTGCAGAATCGATGGATTTCATATCGCTAAGTATAGTGCCACCTCCTCAGGGGTGTCTCAGGCCCCACAGGGGACCCTGCCAGCATCTCAAGGTTGCTCTATGTCTCTTAAGACACAAAGGGCTCACCCTGCTCTCCAGGCTTCTTAAGCTCCAGCCTTTTAGGCAGCATATTCTCTCTCCCCAAATCGCTTTACCTTCTGTCCCTTTGCATCTGTCATAGTGGTCACCATCTGGGTAAATGGACTGCGGAGAGACTGAGTACAAGAAGTAAGAACAGGCTTTGGGTGCCAGAGCTTGAAGCAAGACTAGACGGGGTGTGGTTCTGAAGTGGCTGATGGGCACCCAAGGATTACATGCAGGAGACGAGGGCTGCTCTGAGCTGTAATCGTGTCTGAGATTTTATAAGGTCATTGAAGCTTTACAAAAAGGGAGACCCGGAATTCCTGCATTTGTTACCCTAACATCAGGCCCCTTGACCCCTTTGCACACACAATGTCTCAGTGTAGCAGCTGCTCAGAGCCAAGGCCTTTTTTTGTTCACCAGTCTGGGCTCCTTGGTCTTGCTGGCAATCTTGCTACTTAGGGTCTGCTTGCATTCAACACCTCTGTGCTCTCTCCTCTAGACTTGAGGAAACCAAGATGGGTGGGTAGCTGAGCTCCTCAGACTGTGGCTTCCTGGGAGAGCAGAGGAATGAGGTCAGAGGACCCTCTGCCTAGAGAGGGTAGCTAGAGTATAGGTTGAAAGCACTCTTTACTATTGAACACACACAGACATAATAGAAAAAACAAACTTGACATGTACACAACCAAAAGTCAGTTGGGAAATAGCATAAAGAAGGTAAATCTGACAGAAGAGCTTAGATCAAAAGAAATGGAATAATAGAGCAGTTGCTTTGATAAAGAAGATGTGGTACATATATACAATGGAATATTACTCAGCCATAAAAGAGAATGAAATAATGCCATTTGCAGTAACATGGATGGACCTAGAGATTGTTATACTGAGTGAAGTAAGTCAGACAGAGAAAGACAAATACCATATAATATCGCTACATGGTATATAAAAAAAGGGGGTATAAATGAACTTATCAACAAAACAGAAATAGAGTTACAGATGTAGAAAAAAAATTATGGTTACCAGGGAGTAAGTGGGGGAGGCATAAATTGGGAGATTGGGATTGACATATACACACTACTGTATATAAAATAGATAACTAATAACGACCTACTGTATAGCACAGGGAACTCTCATCAATACTCTGTAATGGCCTATATGAGAAACGAATCTAAAAAAGAGTGGATATATGTATACGAATAACTGATTCACTTTGCTGTGCAGCTGAAACTAACACAACATTGTAAATCAACTCTACTCCAATAAAATTTTTTTTTAGCTAGAGCAGTTCCTAAAAGGACTTTAATTAGCATATTTAATATATTCAGAGAAATAGAGGATAGAGTAGCACCTAGGGTACAATGACAGGATGCTCTGAAGTAAATAGAGATGGCTGAAAATGTTAATTTGGGGAATTAAAAATATATAATCACTGAAATTTAAAGATCAATAGTGTCTACAAAGTATTCCATAGCAGCAAAACTGTCCTTCAAAATGAAGGAAAAATGAAGACATTCCCAGATCAGCCAAAGGTGAGGAAGTGTATTATGAGTAGACTTGGTCTATAAGAAATGCTAAGAGGATACCTTCAGGCTGCAACGGAAGGACACTGGACAGTAGTTTGAAACTGTGCAAGAAATAAAGAACACTATTCATCATAACTGCACAGGTGAATATAAAGGCCAAGTATTACTGTGTTTTGGTTTGTGACTCCCCTTATGTTCTTATATGATTTAAAAGACACATGCATAATACAGTAATTAGAAATCTATTATAATGGGCACACAAATGTATAAAGGATGTAATTTGTGTGAATGTACTAAATGCCACTGAACTGTACACTTCAAAATGGTTACTGATTAATTTTATGTTATGTGAATTCGACCTCAATAAAAACAAATAAATAAAATCAGTAGAACAGCTTGTCTTAGGCCAGTCTCCCCAGGAGCAGACCCTGAGATGAAGATTGTTGTGCAGGCAGATTATTAAGAAAATATTCCCAGGAGAATACATGCAGGCAGAGGAGAGCCAGACAGAGATGAGGAAGACTTGATGGAGGTAATGTCCAGTAGGAGGTGGCCTCAGCCTGGCCCTGCAGAAGGACTGTGAGTGCCACTTATGCCTCAAAGCTGTCTTGACCTGATTCAGGACATCTGGGCTTTCAAACGTTCATACCCAACTTTCATTGGCTGTGGTCCACCCTGGGGGACACAAACTTCCAGGAACTTCCTGTTCTCTGCAGGCATACTGGCGCCAGAAGTCAAGGTCAGCTTGCCAAAGAGGGGTCACAGGTGCTGATGATTGAAGTTCAAGTATACTATGGTCTAAGGAAGAGAATCGCTGGAACTTGGGTGGTCTGCAAGGGTCTGCTCCAGGACTTAAGGTCAGAATTGGCCTCACTGACAGCCCTGTTAGTTTGCTTGCATATCAACTAGAGAGAAATTCCCAGCATACAAAACAGATAGAAGTAAAGGTTAAGAAATATGGAGGACAACGCAGAGCAACAACATACTTCTAATAGCAACTTTGTAAGGAGAGAATAGATAGAATGGTAGAGAGGTAAAATCTGAAGATACAGTGGCCAATAATTTTCCATTAGTGAAAAGAAAGTTATGAGTCTTCTGTTTGATTAATCTCACTAAAGACCTAGATGCACATTCTTTTAAAAGTCCACTTAGACATATCTTTGTAAAACTTTGGAAAACCAATAGCAAATAGAAAAATCATAAATGTTCAAAATAAAAAGATAGAAAGAAAGAGATGCAAATTGAAATCAGACTACCTAATAAGGAATATATTGAATAACAGAAGACAATGCAGTCATATTCTCGAAGATTAAGGGAAAACAAATTTGAAGTTTCTACACCCAGCTAAATCAGTCAAATAAATACGAATGGAATAAAAATATTTTGTCAGATATACAAGGACTCATGATGTTTACCACACAGAATCTCACTGGAAAATACTATAGAATGTACTGCAGTGAGAAGAAAAATGAGCTCAGAAGTATGTTCTCTGATTACAGTGAAATTAGACTGGAAATCAGTAACAGAAAGATTTTCTAAATGAAAATCCCAACGTGTTTAAAAATTAAGAAATACACTTCTAAATAACTTTTGAGTGAAAGAGGATACTAGAAAATATTTCAAACTGACTAACAACAAAAATGAAAAATATCAAAATCTGCTCTGTAAGACCTACCCTACAAAATATGCCAAGGGCATCCTTCAGGCTGCAAAGAAAGATATAAACAGGTAGCTTGTAGCCATACAAAGAAATAGCAGTGATACAGGTACCTATGTTGATAAGCATAAAGACCTGTTGAATTATATTATGGTTTGTAACTTCTCTTCTTTCCCTATATGATTTAAAAGACAAACACATAAAACAATAATTATAAATCTAAGTTAATGAACACACAAGGTATGAAGATGTAATTTGTGACAATGACAACATAAAGAAGGAGGACAGAGCTGGATAGAAGCAGGGTTTTTGTACACTATTGAAGCTAAGTTGGTAGTAATTAAAACTAAATTGTCATAAGTTTAACGTGTTAATTTAATTTAATTAAATTATTTATTTATTTTTTGCAGTACGCGGGCCTCTCACTGTTGTGGCCTCTCCCGTTGTGGCTCCGGACGTGCAGGCTCAGCGGCCATGGCTCACGGGCCCAGCAGCTCTGCGGCATGTGGGATCTTCCCGGACTGGGGCAGGAACCCGCGTCCGCTGCATCGGCAGGCAGACTCTCAACCACTGCACCACCAGGGAAGCCCTAACGTGTTAATTTTAATCCTCAAGGTAACCACTAAGAAAGTAACTAAAAAATATACAGAAATGGAACTGAGAAGGGAATCAGAACAGTTTGGTAGAAAAACTCAAACAAAAAAGAAGGCAGTAATGGAGGAATTGAGGAAGAAAAAAGATATAAGACATATAGAAAATAAATAGCAAAATGATAGAAGTAAGTCCTTCCTTATCAGTAATTATTTTAAATGTAAATTGATTAAACTCTCCAATTAAGAGGCAGAGACTGGAAGAATGGTTACAAAAACAAAAGTATGACCCATCCATATGCTGTCTAGAAGAGATTCACTTTAGATACAAAGACACAAATAAGTTGAAAGTGAAAGAATGGAAAAAGATATTTCATGCAAATATTAACCAACAAAGAGCTGAAGTGGCTTTACAGACAAATTAGGCTTCAAGTAAAAAATGTCATAAGAGACAGACAAGGACATTATATATTGAAAGAAGTCCCAGTCCATTAAGAAGATACTATAATTATAAACATATATACACCTAACAAGAGATCCCTAAAATATATGAAGCAAAAATTGACAGAATTGAAGGGAGAAATAGACAGTTCTACAAGGATAGCTGAAGACTTTATGCTGCACTTTCAATGATGGATACAACAACAGACAAAAGATCAATAAGGACATAGAAGATTTGAACAACACTGTAGATCAACTAGACCTAACAAAACTAAACTCAAGCTAGCAGAAGTAATGGACTTGAGCTAGCAGAAGTAAATATTAGAACAGAACTAGAGAATAGAAAAATAGAGAAAATCAATGAAATGAAAAGTTGGTTCTTTGAAAATATCAACAAAATTGACAAACCTTTAGCTAGACTTGACTAAGAAAAAAGGATAGAAGACTCAAATTGCTAAACATTAGTAAGTGGGGACATTACTAATGACTTTACAGAAATAAGACTGTAAGAGAATGCTATGCCAACAAATTAGATAACCTAAGTGAAATGGGCCAATTCCTAGAAGCACACAAACTACCAAAACAGCCTCAAGAAGAAATAAGAAATCTGAATAGACATATAACAAGTCAAGAGATTGAATCAATAAGCAAAACCCCTCCAACAAAGAAAAGCTGAGGACTAGGTGGCTTCACTGGTGGATTCTATCAAACATTTAAAGAAGAATTAATACCGATCCTCCTCAAACTCTTCCAAAAATTAGAAGAGGAGGGAACACTCCCTAATTCATTCCATGAGGCCAGTATTATCCTGATGCCAAAACTAGACAAAGACACCACAAGAAAACTAAAAACAAACAATATCTCTTATGAATATAGGTATAAAAATTCTAAGTAAAATGCTAGTAAAAGTGAATCCAACAGAATATTAAAAGTATTATACACATCAACTATACTTCAATTAAAAAATAACTTTTAGGGCTTCCCTGGTGGCGCAGTGGTTGAGAGTCCACCTGCCGATGCAGGGGACACGGGTTCGTGCCCTGGTCCGGGAGGATCCCACGTGCCACGGAGCGGCTGGGCCCGTGAGCCATGGCCGCTGAGCCTGCGCGTCCGGAGCCTGTGCTCCGCGACGGGAGGGGCCACGGCAGTGAGAGGCCTGCATACCGCAAAAAAACCCAAAAAAACAAACAAACAAACAAAAACTTTTAAAAAAATAGTGTATACCATGACCAAGTGGGATTCATTCCAGAAATCCAAGGATGGGTCAACTAACAAAAATTAATCAATGTAAAACACCATATTAATAGAATAAAGGGAAAACACACATATCCATCTGAAATAATGAAAAAAAAAAAGCATTTGACAAGGTCCAGCATCAGTTCATATATAAAATAACATTCAATAAACTAGGAATAGAAGGGAACTTCCTCAAAATGATAAAAGGCCTATGTGAAAAACCCACAGCTAACAACATACTCAGTAATGAGAGACCGATGAGTTTCCCCTGAGATTGGGACAAGACAAGGATGTCTGCTTTCCCCACTGCTATTCAACAGTGTATTGGAATTCCTAGTCAGAGCAATTAGACAAGAAAAGGAAATAAAAGCCATCCAAATTGGAAAGAAGAAGTAAAACTATCTCTATTCTCAGATGGCATGGTTTTATATATAGAAAATTTAAAGAAGTCACACACACAAAAAATCAGACCTAATAAGTGAATTCAGCAAAGTTGCAAGATACAAAATCAACACAGAAAAATCAGTGTATTTGTATACACTAGTAATGAACAATCTGAAAATAAAATTAAGAAATCAATTCCATTTATAATAACATCTAAAATAATAACATACTTAACCAAGAATACTCACCAAGGAAGCACAAATTTGTACATTGGAAACTCAAAACATTGTTGAAAAAAATTAGAGACCTAAATAAATGGAAATACATCCTATGTTCATGGATTGAAAGACTTAACATGGTCAAAATGGCAATACTCCCCAAAGTGATCTACAGATTAAATGAAATGCCTATCAAAACCCCAACGTACTTTCTGCAGAAGTGGGCATGCTAGAATATGTCAGTTATATGAAACCAGAAACCACCAGCTGCCACATTCCACAGGAGGACCTCGAAAACACTGCATGTATCAAGGGCATATGGTGTACCCCAGAGAGCTGTCCTCTGTGGGCAGAGCCAAATGTAGGAGATGCTCTTCCCAAACTGGGCTCCCTGGTAACTGCGGGGATGTTGGGCTCTGGAATAATGGAGGTCAGGGCAATGCATGACTATCAGAAGCAGGATGAGCAATTACCATAGTGGGCAGCAAGGTCAGAACGGCAGCCAGGGGAATCTGACCCTCAGGCGTCTAGAGAGATGAAATTGATAAGAACTTGGTATTTCTGAAGCAATATAGATAGGCAGATAATACACAAAAATATCAGAATTAGAATCCACTGGACCCACCACCTCTCCCAGCAGTTGGAAGCTGCCTTTGATTGGCCTCTGGAAGGTGTAGATTAGGCACCAGCTTAGAGGTAAAACCCTGCAAGGATGGGGCACTGTGTCTCAGAATGTGGCATGCACTTTAAATCAATGGCTGCTATATGGTGTAGAGATCTTGGTTCTGAAAAAGAGAGAACTCTACCAGGCAGTGCAGTAAGAGTCCCACCAGACTTCAAGTGATAGCTTCCACCTGATTGAGCACCTCTGCTGGCAGGGCTAGTGGGCCTTGATCATCATGAGGGGTTGGGCTGGAGCCATAGAATGGAGGCAGGGGCAGAAAGAATATGTTTTGGACCCAGGCAATCCCTGGGGGTGTCTCTCGCTCTTCCCATGCCCAGTTGTGACTGTTAAGTGGCAAATGAAGTCACTATGGCCTGAGGAGTGTCTCAAATTCCTCAGGGATGAGGACCTGGGTTACCCCCTGCCCCAGGTAAACCACCAAGGCCAGCAAAGGGCAGTGGGAAGTAGAATGGGGAGGAGGAGGCTGATGAGTATCATTGGGTTCAGGACCTACTGCAGCAGCAGGATCATGGTCTATCCCACTGACTGTCCTCTTCAACATTTTCTAAGAAAGTGTGACCAACAAAATCTCAAGGAAGCTAGCCAGACAGAGTGGATTTAATAAGAGAAGTGAGGATGTGGTGGATGCCCTTGGTTTTTCTCCCAGATCCTCTGTAGCAGCCGGTGTGCCCACAGCCAGCTGCTGTGAGTGTTGGCTGGAGCAGCTCACAGCTGCTCTTCTCAAGAGGGTTATACTTGTCCAAGTGGGAGTGCCTGGTCTGGGAAACTAGCACCACCCCCCTGCAGGGCAGACCTGAGCCTGGGACCATGAAAGATCTGACAGGATGGCCAGCCCTTTGCCTTAAGGCTGCAAAAACTCTGCCACCAGCTCTTGTGCAAGAGTTTTCCTCTGGGCTTCAGTGCAGACCATATCCTGGCTTAGCTTCCTCTTCCGCCTGCACTGCTGCTCCACGCCTCTTCTCCTGAGACCACTCCCTCCCTCCCTGAGTCTGCTTTAACACATTCAATAAACTCAGCCTAAGACAGGTCACCATTTACAACAGAATAAAAAAAAATCATCTACCTAGGAATAAATCTAGCAGAATATGTGCAAGATCTCTACCCAAAAAACTACAGACGGTGTTGTAAGAAATTAAAGAACCCCTAAATTAAATGAGAGCTATGTCATGGCCATGAATTGGAGCACCCAATGCAGTAAGGTATCAATTCTTCCCAAACTGGACTACAAAGTCAATGCTATTGCAATAAAAATTCCATTGTATGAATTTACAAGCGGATTCTAAAATTTATATAAAAGTACAAGTGTACTTAAAACGTACAAAAGCACACTATCTTAATTACTATGATAAAGCTATAGTAATTAAGATAGTGAGGTACTGGTATACAGATAAACAAATGGGCCAAGGGAATGGAATAGAGAACTGAGAAGTAGACATATCTCCACGTGGACACTTGCTACAAGACAAAATGACTTCAGAGTGGTAGAGAAGGGGTGGTGCTTTCAATATCTACCTGGAAAAATAACGAAACTCAACTCTTACCTCTCTCATTGTCAACTGCAGGTGCATGTAGATCCAATTGTGAAAGACAAAGCTGCTAGAATGTCTTCACAACCTGGTTGTAGGCAAATATTTCTTTAAAAGAGTGTCTGCACACACAGAAAAGCATTAGCCACGAGGGAAAATATGAAATTTTTGATATTGTAATTAAAATTTTCTTTTCAACGGAAGACACTATTGAGATAGTGAAAAACCGTGGAGTTTAAGAAAATATAACTCATAAAACTGACAAATATGAAGAATTCCAAAAAAATCAAGAAAGACAGATAACCCGATAGAAAAGTGGATGAGACTTGACTGGACACTTCTTAAAAGAGGATATTCAAATAACCAACTTATTACTCATCAGGGAAATGCAAACTTAAATCATAGTGAGATACAATTACATACCCACCACAATACCTAATTTTTTTTAAAAAAAAAGACCATATGGAACAATGAAAATTTTCATGAGCTTCTGGGAAAAGTTTAAATTGGTTCAATTGTTTTGGCAATATCTACTGAAGTTGAATATATCTCCATCCTTTGACTTAACAAACCATTTTTAGGTATATACCCAAAAGAAATATGTGCACATGTACACCAAGAAATACAAATAAATTATGTTCATAGCCTCATTATTCACAATTGTCCCAAACAGGGAAAAAAACCAAATATCCAGCAACAGAAGAAGGTATTTTTAAAAGTGGTATATTCGTACAATGGAATATTACACAGCAATGAAAATAAACAGATTACAACAAGCAGCAACATGCATGAATCTCACAGCTCTAATATAGAGTAAAAGAAGGTGAACACAACAAAACACATACTGTGTAGTTCTATTTATATAAAGTTCAAAAAACAGGCAAGGCTAAACTATGGTGTTTAAGAATACAGGTGTTAAGAAAAGCAAATAAATTGCTATTATAAAGTTGGGACAGTGGTTGCCTAGAGGAAGTTACAAGGGGGAGGAAAGAGAGAGTTATTAGGAGGAGCACACGGATGCTTCTGGGCTGCTAGATGCATTCTATTTCTTGATCTGGGTGGTGTTCCCACCATAAAGGCATTTCCTTCATGATAACTTGCAGCTGCACAATCTTGTTTTGTGAAATTTTATGTATAGATGTTATTTTTTAAATGAAATGTTTTTAAAAATGAAAAACAAAGGATGCAATTACACAGCTAGCTTATAAAAGCAAACCTTCAGGAATTAGCAGGATTTTTTTAATGTAAAAATGTAAAATATAATCACTGAAATTTTAAAGAGAGATGCACATAGTGGATGGGTTCAGCAGCAGATTAAACATAGTTGAAGAGAGAAGTTGTGAAGCAGAAGGTGTATCCAGTGAATTTATCCAGAATGCAACAGAGAAGATGGAAAATATGAAAAAGAGATTAAGAGGCACAAGGGGATACAATGAGAGGCTCTAGTCTGTGTCTGGAATCTCTGAAGAAGAAAGTGGTAAGAATTTATTTGGAAATGGCCACAAACATTAAGAGCTATATATTAAGAGAATTTCCCAGAAGTGATGAAAAATATAAATTCACAGGTGTAGGAAGCACAACATATCCTACACCTAGACATATTATAGTAAAATTGAAGGATATCCACAACAAAGAGAATATCTGGCAAGAACCCAGAGAGAGAGAGGAGAAATCACCTATAAAGGAAAGACGTATGGACTTCTAAACAACAACAATTGAAGCTATTGTTGTAGCCTCCAAAATGGCCTCCAGTAACCTTCACCTCATTTGTGCCTTTTTGTAGTCCCCTCCCACACTGAATAGGGTTGGCCCTGTGTAATCAACAGGATATTGAGGAAGTGATGATGTATGACTTCCAAAGCTAAAACATGAACAGCATTCATGCTTCCACCTCGGTCTCTTGGACTGCAAGTTCTGGAGAAAGTCAACAACCATGGAAGGGGAACACTCAGTAGACCTGTGGAGAGGTCCTTGTGGAGAGAAACTGAGGCCTTTAATCAAGAGCTACGTGACTGGCCTACCCTGGAAGCAGATCTCCAGGCCTTCAGACAGTATCCAACCTCACAATAGATCTTGAGGCAGAACAGAACAGCCAAGCCACTCCCAAATTCCTGATCCACAGAAACTGTGGAAAATTATTTTTGTGTTAAGCCGCTAAGTTTTGACGTAATTTGTTTTGCAGCAATAGATTCAATTCATTAGAATAACAGTTACAAAGTTTTGAGAGAAAATGAATGCCAACATAGAATTGTATACTGAGCAAAAATCTATTCCTCAAGGACAAAAGCAAAATAAAATCATTTCAAGATGAACAGAAATGGAGGGAATTTAACATCAGAGCCTGCTCTCAAGGAATTCTCGAGTATGTGCTTTGAGAAGAAGGAAAATAATCCTAGAAGGACAGTCCAGTGTGTAAGAAGAAATGATCAACAAACAAAACAGTAATATGTGGACGAATCCAAACAACCATTGTCCATAAGACAATAAAACAACATCTAATTTGTGAGGTTAAAGAAAGAACTAAAACATTCAACAATACTAAGCTGGAAAGCGATGATTGGAACTAAAACGTTCTAAAGTACTTTTATTGCCTTGGAGGTAATCAAATATTATTTAAGTCTCTGTTAAACAGTCAGGTAACAGCTCAAGAGGCAGCACTGAAAGACTAGAATCAGCAAGTATAAACTTCAGGCCTGTATAGAGAAAAATCAATAAGTGGGGGGCGTGGAATATTAAAACAAAACTCTCCATTAAGGCAAGAAAGTAGAAGAAAAAGAAATATTGGTTAAAGTGGAAACAAAAACATAAAATGAAAGAAACAAGTCCAAATATATCAATAATCACAGTGAATACTGGGCTATTCTTGCTACTTAAAACACAGGATCATATTGGTTTGTTTTTTTTTTTAAAAAAAACTACAACTCCAAGTTCTATGCTGTTTTCAGGCAACACAGTATAACAATGGAACGCAGGGAAGTTGAAAGGAAGAACACAGGGAGAGATACATCAGGCAAATATTGGCCAAAAGAAAAATGATATAGTTATAGGAATATCTGACTCTGAGAGAACACATGGCAGAGAGGACCAATACTGATGGGGAAAAGGCTTCACATAAGCTTGCTCTGGGGCACAGGCCCTCCTGCTGCAGCAACAGCAACACAACTTCCCAGGTGCTGGCAGCCCCCATAAAAATTCCCCATCTCTTAAGCCATAACACAGTTTCCAACACCATGTGTCATATATCAATGTCTCTCACTGCAAAACAATTCAATTAGAAGTTAATACCACAGGACTTCCCTAGGGGACGCGGGTTCGAGCCCTGGTCCGGGAAGATCCCACATGCTGCAGAGCATCTAAACCCATGTGCCACAACTACTGAGCCGGCGCTCTAGAGCCTGCAAGCCACAACTACTAAACCCGCATGACACAACTACTGAAGCCCTCGTGCCTAGAGCCTGTGCTCTGCAACTAGAGAAGCCACCGCAATGAGAAGCCCGCGCACCGCAATGAAGAGTAATCCCCACTCCCCGCGACTAGAGAAAGCCCGCGCTCAGCAATAAAGACCCGATGCAGCCAAAAATAAATAAATGAATAAATAAATTTATAGGAAAAAAAAGAATTAATACCACAGGATAATTTTTTTTCAATCCCCATACATTTGGAAAGAGAGTTTCTAAAGAAGTTTAGCAAGGTGCATGGATTTGAGACCAATATAAGAAGTCACTTGATCTTTCTATAGCAGCAGGCATTAGAAAATACTACAGAAACACCATTTACAGTAGCAACTGCAACCATTAGCAAAAAAAAGGTAGCTGAGAATCAGTCTAGAAAACGTGCAAAACCTGCATATCATAAAATCATGTCACACATCATCACACACTGCCAAGAGAGTTAGGACCCACGACCGGAGCCTTCCCAGGAGCATCAACCCCTCGAGGACCCCTCCCACATGGCAGCCAGGCACAGGACCATCGTCCTGGGTGTGAGCAGCTATTGGGCACCTGCTCCGTCTCTGCAGCTGCCTGCTGGTGAGCTCCGTATTTCCACACCCTGTCCATCTGACCCATTGCCCCCCCACCCCCGCCAGCCTAGGAACCCCCAGGCGGTGGGCAGCCATCCTGGAGGCTCCAATGGGCTCGGCAAGCAAGTGTAAGAGGAGCAGGTGCAGCCTGTCCAGCATGTCATGCCCTCGGCCTCCTTGCTGATCACAGTGAGAACAGGAGCGCACAGGTCTCTGAAGACCTGAGGGGTGGAGGACGCTGAGGTCTCTTTATAAGGTGGACATTCATGAATGCCGCATGCTTGCGAAGGATGCCTCCCCTACCCCATTCCCACCCCAAACCAGCGTCAGGTGTGCCCCACAGACGCAAGGTAAGGTCATTGAGGCAGTGCCTGGGCCACCACACCTGCCATGTACAGCATCACCATCCTCACCCACAGCTGGTGCTCACAACACCCACTGCTGCTGCTAGTGAGTCTACAGTGAGTCTGCAGAGCTAGGCTAGGGTGGCTGGGAACAGGCTCTCCATGGGTGGGCCAGGCCGGGGTGGGGCCAGGCCAAGGGCGGGGTCATGGTGGGCGGGGTCATGGTGGGCAGGCTCTCTGAGTGGAGGTGGGGCTAAGCTTGAGGTGGGGCTCTCCATTAGTGTGGTCAGGGCCTAACTGAGGCAGAGCCAGGTCACCCTGTGTACTTGTGGCCCTTCCGAATCACAAGGGTGGAGGTGGTCTGGCAGGTCTGTGTCCAGGAGCGAGGGGAGAGAGCAGGACCCCTGTCAGTGGGCGCCATGGGTGGGTGGAATTGCCCCTCGGGGAGGCAGCACAGGGGTCGGATCCTGGAGCGGGCTCAGCGTGGAGAGAAGTAGAGGATCATGAAGTGCAGAAATGTCATGTGGCCTTTAAACACTGACAAACACCCCTATTCCTGGACATTTTCGAAATGTATTGCGTATACAGTAGTTTCATTAGCCAACGATTCTGAGGGCTACCCAAGGATGAGCCATGGAAGTCGATTTGTCCCCAGTCTCCAAGGGACATGAGCATCTGGGCCGGGAGTGGGCCATCCTCCCCTGCTTCGAGGTTCTGGGATGAGGGACATCCCCGAGTCTCCAACATCAGTTTGCTTGTCTCAGCAGCAGGCATCTGTGCACCCCATGTGTAGGTATGCAGTAAGAATTAGGGTAGGTGGGGGCACTCCACAGTGAGGGTGAGGGACTCTGTTGTCTGAGCCCCAAAATATGCAAGAATGTCCTGGGCCCTGGGCCAGGGCAGGAGAAGGGCACAGGAGATAGGACAGGAGGAGAAGGGAGAAGGAGGGAGATGGGGAAGGAGGGAGGAGGGGCAGGAGACAGGAGGAAAAAGGAGGGCAGGAGAGAAAATGTAGGAAGAGGAAAAGGGGGGGGGAAGAAGGGGACAGAGGGAGGAAGAAAAGGGGAGAAGAGGAGAAAGGAGGGGGGCAGAAGAGAGAATGGGGCAGGCAGGAGGGTCATCAGAACCAGCTCCCACCCCTGTGTGGTCTGTCTCTAGGGGCCAGGGGAAGCAGAGGCTGCCCAGGTACAGATACAAGAGAGTCATGAAAAGGTTAGAGGTCGGGGACCTGCTCAGGGTTGGGAGCTGCTGGGGCAGCAGGGGGGGGGGGGGGGGGGGTGGCGCAGGGCAGGCCCAGGTCTCAAAGTGGAGTGACACAGGTCTTTCCAGGACTTTCTGGCCCCTGATGGCTAAGTTAAGCTACCTCTTCCCCTCAGGTCCATCAGAATCAAGGATTTGAGTCCTCGTGGTGTATCACCAACCCCAAAAAGCAAAGCTGGACAGCCAGAGGACCAGATAAAGTCTTGTGTCCTGCCCGTACTTACTGAGCAAGTCGAGGGTCCTGGTCATGTTACAGCCAGAGTGCTTCTTGACCACCATCCTCACACCTTCCAGACATGGCGACTGGGAAAGTTCTGGATCCCAGACCAGGCCAGGGGCCAAGCTGTGGGCAGGTGGGCCACCTGGGTGTGGCAGGGAGCTTGTCCAATTCTAGCTGAACACATAGTGTCTAAGTGTTCAATGACCATGCAGGTGCCGGGACAAAAACAGCCTTCCCCTGCACACAGATGGGGTGGGAGAATTGTAGGCTGAAGCCTCCTCTGCAAGGCTGCACATGATGCAGAGAGGGGAGTGGAGACATGGGGGCGCTACAAGGTGGGAGGAAGGGGAGGGGATCTGAGTCCACCCCTCCCTCTCTCTCCAGCACCACCTCCACTGTGGCCCAAGCTGACAGCTCGGCCTCTGAGCCTGTTATCCACGTGTCTGGTGGGGACGTGTGGAGAGCATCTGGTGTCAGGAGCCTGGGGTAGTGATAACTGCTGACCCCTTGCTCCCCTCCCAGGTTCTCCATCTCACACAGTAGTGTCGAGGTTTTGGAGGGGGGGCAGTCAACAAGACTCTTGTTCCTCAGAAGTTCTCACAGCTCAACAGAAGAGATGCTCTCAGGCCCTCAAATCCCAAAAGTCAGACAGCCCTCCCATCCCCCAACAAAGACCTAGCATTCAACCTGACGAATGACACAGCCCCACGTACCAGCCTTGCCTGCACACCCCTGCATCCTCACAGCCATGGCTCTGCAGGCCACCTGCCCATACTTCACAGGTGAGGAGACCCCACAAGGAGCCTGAACCTGGTTTTGCTCCTACCTGGGTGTCATGAGCTATTTTAACCTTTCTGAGATTGTTTTCTCACCTGTGAGATGGATCACAACAGGCTGCCATCCTGAACGGCATTCAGAGCCAGTGTCCACGGGTGGTGCCCCTCCCCAGCCCCCGCCTGCTGAGCCCCGAACCAGGAAGGGCCTGGAAGTTACCTGGGACAGATGTGTCCTTCCTGGAGGGCCAATGCCCAGATGGACAAGCTGGTGAGGGGACAGAGCAGGAGACAAAAACAGGAGGTCTACTCTGGCCCAGCACAACCCCTCTCCACAGAATAGCCTGTGAAGACCCTCCATCAGGCCCAAGGGTTCAGAAGGGATGATACCTGCCAGCTGTACCTGGGTCAGGGAGAAGGCTGTGCCCCACCAACCTCAGGGTCAAGGCTATGACCTCATGAGGAGGCATCACCCCTTCCCCGCCTGCTCAGGGATAAGTGTCCAGGCCAGGCCTGTTCCTGCCCCTGGCTGGAGACAGGAGGGTCGTACAGACCCTGCCAACCCAGACCCCAGTCTGTCCCTTTGGTTGTGCTGCCTGTCTAGGATTCCATCATGGCAGTCCCCTCCTGGAGTCATTCCTGAGACAAGGGTCATTTGATCTCCTGCAGGGCCCGTCACTTCTGAGTGGATGGTTCCTCAGGCCAGTTCAACTGCAGTTCCTGGCAGGGGCCGAGGTCTCTGGTACCCCAACCAGGGCAGGATCTGGAGCATGGGATGGCAGCCCCTGCGAGGAGAGCTCCAGGGCGCAGAAGCCCTTTCCCCTCTGGATTAAGCAGGACACTTGTTGTTGGGCCTGGGAGACGACCTCCCAGCCCCACCGCAAGCCCCTCCTCTTCCAGAGTCTCCAGGGGCCCCTGATCTGCGAGGCAAAGGATCCCTGCCCTGCAGCTCAGCGCTGAACTGGCAGGCTGGGCCGGGCTGCGGCCCCACCCCTACACCGCGTCCCAACTTACCGCAGAGAACATTAGAACCCTGGCAGCCAGTCCCACTCCCGCCCCTGGCCCAGCTGCTGTGGCCACCGCTGCTGCTCAGGCCACCTCCGGGCTTGCGGGAGCCTCCGCCCCTTCTCCTTCTTGGGACCTACCCCCTCCCCTCTGAAATCCCCTCTCCTCGCCCAGCCCTTTTCCCAGGACTCTCCCCCCAGCCCCTCCCCTTGTCCTACCCCTCCCTCTTCTGGGGACTTCACCCCTCTGACAGCACCTCGTCTCGCCCCGCCCCCTCCGGGGGACTCCCCCCACCGCCAAAGGTTTTTCCCTTTTTCCTTCCCTTTCAGGCTCTCCCAGGCCAGTTCCGTTGTGAGCTGCCTGCTCCCTGCTCCAGGGATGTGGGACAAAGAGGATGCGGCTGCTGTGAGCAGGGTAGGCCTGGAGCTGCAGATTTAAGTTTAATGTATGTCTCTGTGCAAACCGCAGGTGGAGTGCTTGCTGCTGTGGTCGCATTCTCCTGCCAGCCCTTATTCTGAGGAGCTCTGTCCCAGAAAGGCGCCTGTATACTCCAAGGCATGCACCCTCTCCCCCTCTGTAAGTGAGTAACAAGCGGGAATGCAAACCAGGACGCTGCCTTAGACCCCACCCATTCACCCAAGGACCTCTCCCACTTCTGCTTCCTCCCCCTCTTCATTACTGGGTGCTGCATACTGTCAGTGCTTAATAAGTGCTGGGGACAGACACCCCACTGTGGCCTCCGGAGGGGTGGGAGTAAAGATCTTCACCCCAGGAAACGGGTGGAGGGGGCAGCAGGGTCCCCTCACCTACCCACTGCGCCTGGACAACCCCCCACCCCTTCTACCCTTGACTGTCCTGGAGCTTCAAGAGAGAGGCCCACTTTAAGTGCTGCACCCCCAGGCTATGTCCTGGGCAGGCCGGCCCCCTAATCCACAGCCCAAGGTCTCGCTGACCACTGAGTCCTCAGGAACCCCAGGGTGGGTGGGGCCGTTGAACCACCCCCTAATCCCCCAACCCCAACCCTAGCTGTCCTCTACCCTTCTGCCTGGCCCACGTTCCCCAGAGCCGAAGAGAAGACCCAAGTGGACAGGCGCTGTGGGGGTCATGGGAATGCGGGCTGCTCTGAGCTCCCACCCCACCCACCCAGGCACCCAGAAGGTCGGGGGACCTTCTCAGGCTTCTCTTGCCCAGTGGCCCAGGCACACGCAGGCCCTGGTGATCACGAAAACAGCACTTCACCTGCCCCATGCTCCTCCCGCCCCCCCACCCCCCACCGCTGCTACAACTCTCCACATAGCTTAATGCCCAAAACAGACTGAGGCCACAGGCGCTTGGAGGCTGGGGCCACGACAGAACCCAAGAGTGGATCACACAGCGTTCCTTCCCTCCATCTCCATCTCAGAGAGCTGTGAGTCAGCTGGGGTGGCCCCGACGGAGGTGGGGGGCTGTTCTCATGCGCCACCATCTCCCCAGCCCTGGCCAGAGCTGGCAAAAATACATACATACATTCAATCTTTAAGAAAGTGGCTGATATTTCTGTATGGAATTACAGCATCAGCTCCCAGCTCCCCCCACCCCAAGAAGATCTCTGGGATACTCTCCCAGGACAGAATGAGCCCAGCCCCTCTCCCTCCAGGAACAGGAGAGAACTTCTATCCCATGAAGGCCTGGGAAGGGAGGGGACTAGGGAGGGGTGTTCTGCAGCAGCAGGGAGCATGTGCAGGGTGGGAAGAAGCGGGGTGGTGGCCAGCGGATATCAGATCTGAGGAGGGGCTGACTGGGTCCCCTACAGGACCCTTCTCCCCAGGAAGCCCTTCTCCAGGACACCCTCCCCTAGAACCCCCTCCCCCAGAAGTCCTGCCTAAGCCTCCCTCTCCCTGACTGGGGAGCCAGCCCAGCTCTCAGCTCCTAAGTGGGGCTCTTGGTTCTTTCTGAGTCTCCTACCCCATAAAAGGATCACCGCTGCGCACAGTCCAGAACCTCTGGAAATAGCTGACAGCAGCCCTGCAGGCCCTGCCAGGCCCCTGGCAGCCCTGGGCTGGGGGGATGGGAGAGGGGCTGCTCTGAGCGTGGGAAGTATGGGCTCATGACCCACAGAAGCATTACGGTTGCTCCGTCTCAGGTCTTGGTTTCTCAGTGGGCCTGGTTCTGGTCTCTGTGGCCTGGGGAGCTGCAGCCAACCTGGCCTTGAACGTGGGACAGCTGCAGCCCTGCCCTGCCTCCAGCCCTCCCACTGACTGAGGCCCAAGCCCCTCCCAGGAATGTCCAGAGGGACCAGGTGGGGATTAACAGCAAATGCCTCCGATTAATAAAAGGTTTGATGGGAATTTCATATGTTGATGCGGATCCTAAACATTTTCCAGGAACATCTGGCAGAGGTGGAGCCCTGTTTATGCTCACAATGAGAGTGTATTTTTCCAGGTCCTCAGCCTGTCTCCCTCCCTGGGCCCCAGTGGGGTCTCTGGGTTGCCACCCACCGCCTCGGCCTTAGCCCACCCCTTACCCGGGAGCAGAGAGTCACTGGAATGGGAGCCAGAATCCAGGCCCACCCCTGGGAGGGGCCTCAAGTCTGAGTCTTCCCACTCACCTCTGCCTGCCTCCTTCCTCCTCCTACCAGTACGGGAGAAGAGTCCTTCCTGGACGCCATCAGCCCTGCAGGTGCACAACCTGGGGAGGGGGGCAGCCGGGAGGCGGCGCCAAGCCTCTGCAGTATGGGTTGGGTTGGGGTGTGGCCCCCTCTGGCCCTTACCCACGGTAGCTGCCTCCAGCCTACACACACACACAAACACACACTCTCACACACACGCACACACGCACGCACGCACACACGCACGCACGCGCACACTCACACCAGGGCCTGGGGCTTCTGCGGTCCCTGTGGGTAGGCTCCAGAAAAGACAGGGCAAAGCAAACCAAGGTCTGCCTGAGGTGGTGACAGGAGAGAGCTGGACTCCAGGGGTAGGTTGGGCCCAGGGTAGACCTGGAGATAAGAGGTGGGGTGAGGGGTACCCAGGGCAGATCTGGAGGTGACAGGTCAGGGGCGGGTCCCTAGAAGGGTCAGCACCACCCCAACGCCGCTGTTTGACAGGCCCCGTGGCTGCCGGCGTCCTCAGCAAAGACCTCATTTGAGGCTATGTGGGGCTCAAAGAGATCTCGTGACAAGTCAGGCTCCAATCAGAACTATGCCAAGGGGGTAAGGGCCAGGCGAGACTCGTCCCCCAAGCTGCCTCAGCCTTAGTCCCTAATCCCAGGGCAGCAGGTAGACAGTGAGCATGGAGCCCTGGACTGACGCCAGTGAGACTCATTAGTACTAATCCCACCCATAGGGCCCCCGTGGGGGTTGGGAGCCAGCGTCATGGGGGCGGGGCTCCTGTCAGCAGGGCACAGCCTGTGGCCCCCCGTTCCCCCAGCTGCCTCATGCCATCTGTGTGGCCCTTGTAGGAGCCACTGTTTATTTGTTTTCTTTTCTCTTTTTTTCCTAATAAAATGCAGCGGAGTGGCGGCAGACGCCACATCCTATCTCCTTATAAAATGCATGTGTGTGTACTGTGGGCCCGTGGGCAGCTCCAGCCCAGCAAACTGTCCCCACTGCCCTGGGTCCCAGTGGATCTCAGGGCCGGCCTTGGAGACCCCCAGACACTTGCACATGGAGGCTGGGTCGGCTGGAGAGCATACCTGACTAGGAGGGTATGGGTGGCAAGGTCCCCCTCCACTTGGGGCAGCCTGAAAGACAGCCCCGGGCACCCAAAAGCAAGATGGGGCCCACCGTCCTGGGCCCTGACAAGGTGCCCCTGGGGCCTGGGAGCACAGGGCCACGCTTTGGCACTGGGGCTCAGGGATTATTCCTGCGTCCCGTTGGAGTGAGTAGATGGGGAAGGGGACTGTTCTCTATCCCCTACTGCTGGGCTTGCGGTGTGGAGTGAGAGGGGCCTGTGTGGGCCTGTGTGAGGGTGCCCGGCTGCTGTGGGGCGTGGTGGGAGCGTGAGGCCTCCCTCAGGTTGGGGCGGGCCCCCATGTAAGTCTCAGCACCAAACGTTTGCTCCAAATTACAGCCAGTGTGTCTTAATGTTTCATGCTTTTCCTACAGAGCTAATCTCTGCTGCCTGCAACACCCACCAGACAGACATCCTCAGCCAATCCTGTGTGAATAGGCCCAGCCCAGCCCTCCCGGTCAGGGCCCAGGGGACATGCCACCCCCACCAAACCACAGTGGCGCCTGGACTAGGTAGACACACGAGATCGCCTTAGGCCCAGATGTACCAGGCTCCAGGTGTCCGCAGCCCAGGTGGCCATGACCCAGATGATGCCCACAGCCCAAAGGACAGGAGGGTGGATGGTCTGGGGCCAGCTCTCCATCTCCACCCCAACCCAGCAGCAGGGCGGCATTATCAGGGGTCACCTTCAGCTGCCTGTCCCTATCTATCCGGGAGCCTGTCCTTCTGCCAGCACTGATAGGACCTCCTCTCCAGCACTCGGCACAGATAGCTTACCTGTCAGCCCGGTGCCCCCCACCTGCCTGCATGGCCCCACATGCCAAGAAGCCTGGGAAGGTGGGGCCTGCCCTCAGCACCTCATGTGGGGAACCTGCCCCCATCACCTCCTCTCTGTACCCACCCACCCTGGGGCCCAGCCAGGCTACCCCTGAGGCCGGCTGTGTCCTGGCCATTCTCCTGCCAGCTGGGCCAGAAGCCACTTCTCTCCCCACTTTCCCCTAGCCATCAACCCTCAGGGCCAGCACCTGTCAAAGAGGCCCCTCCCAGGAGACCCACTCAGGAAAGGCCCCTCCCAGCTTCCAGCTCCCACGCCAGAACCGTCCAGCCACACACACCCCGGCCTCCCTCCAGCCGACAAGCCCCCTACAGTCCCCGCCTGGGCCTGCCTTTTAGGTCTCAGAGTCCCCACCTCCATCCTGCTCTGTTCACCTCTAGACTCCCCTGCCCAAGGGCACTGGAAGTTGCCCTCCTTCTGTGACCTCCAAGTTCAGCAAGCTCCTGCCCTGCCCCAGGATGAGCCACACTCACCTCAGGTTTCCTAGAAATGTCATCCCAACCACTCTGCTGCCCCCTGGGTGGAGATGGAGGGAGTTGGCTGTTTCTGCTACCCAGAATGGCTTCCGTCTACTTCCTTCTTGTCCTGAGGAAGGACCTCTGACCCCACCCCTATCCTTTGGAGAGTACCTGGGAGTGGGCTGTCCCTGGGCCCTCCCCCAAGTCCCTCAGCATCTGTCAGAGGCATTGGTCAGCGCCTCTTGGCAAGAATCCTCCAAGGACACCTTAATCCGCGGCCTGGTTTCCAAGGCCAGAGGCCCCAAAGTGCCTCCCTTGCCTTCCAGATGAAGGTCAGTGACCCCAGGAGGGAGGGATGGTAGGGAAAGGAAGGACCCACAAAGGGTGGGGGCACAGAGGGGATGCAGCTGGACCCCGCACCCTACGATGCAGCTGGGGGTTCTCTCCATAGGAAGGTATCTTCAACGTTTCCTTCCCTGGGTCCCAGCCACTCCATGTCTGTCTGTCAGTCTGTCCTCTGTACTGGGCCTGGGGCTTCCAACTGTCTTGCCTGGGGTCAGGGTCAGGACTGGGAAGAAATGAAGCCTTTTCCACGAGACTGCAGCTTACCTGGCCCTGAGTCACAGACCCCGCTCAGCATCCCCTTGGTGTCAGCTGCGTGCTATTTTCACTAAGCAATCTATAACGAGCCTTCTCCCGTGTGAAAGCAGCCATTCTCAAGACGACCTCCGGGCCTTCATGCCCTTGGGGGTTATTTTAACTGTGAGCTAAGGGTAGCCATGCAACCAAGCAACTCCTAGGTGAGGTGAGCACTGCCGAGGACCCTGGACCACCTGCTCTGGGGACAAACACCACTGTGTCGCTCAATCAGCACTGTGGAGAGACCCTCATGAGAGACACTGAGGCCTTGGCCACACCAGCCTTCTCCAGCCCAGCAGTCACAGGTCAACCCTCTTGGAGAACAGCTGCTAGTGAGAGGCCTCAAGGCAGAATGGCCGGGCAGACTCCAAAAAGAGGAAGCAGATGGTTGTTGATAATTGCATTGGTCACTCAGGTTGGGGCTATTTCTTACGTAACCAGAACACATTCCCCCTGAAGCCACTGCCGGGTGGTTTTCCAGGTGTCCATGTGTGTGATCTGCCATCCTGAGGGTGAGTCATGCCAGGCCCACCAAGGCATGCAGCACATGTGTGCCCACAGAGCTGCTAGATCCCAGAGCTCCCGGGATTGTACCCAGTCACCCCCCTGACTGTCAGTAGGGATATCTGTCCACATGTATCATAGCCAGGGTGTGACATGAGGGCCCCTAAAGGGTACAAGAGAGCTGGTTCCCAGGCAGAGGGAGGAGGGAGGATGAGGATACACCCACTGGGGCAGGAGGCCTAGGACCCAACACTGGAAGCCATGGCTCCTGACCCCCAGGAGCCCATAGAAGGTGCAGAGGCAGGCAGGGCCGTGGCAGTCAGTTGCCCTGCCCTGGGGCCTCGGCCTGATGCAGCGGATCCCCGGGCAACCTACAAAGCCCACAGCTGGGGAGCAGGTAAGGAAGGCCTGAGGCCCCGACCTGTCGTGTGCACCACCCGTGAGGAAGGCCCAGTCATTCTCAGGGCCCCTCCCCTGACAAAGCCACACACCCATCCCTGTCTACCTCTCCAGCGTGGCTTCTCCAGGCTCCTGGTTCAGAAACGGGGTATTATTCCCTACCCATCCCCCCTCACCTCACCCACCCAATGCCAGAGCCAGTCCTGTGTGCAGACAGAGAAACTGAGGCCCAGAGGGCTAGTGAGGAGAGCCTGACTCAGTATGGTCCCCTGGGACCAGAAGTCACCCCCAGAGCTTTGGGGAGCTTCCATCCATCTGTCTGTGCAGGGGAAAGCCTGCGGCCATCGCCCTGGGAGCTGGGGGCTACCCTGAGGGTCTGGGGGCTTTGTCCAGGTGGGCCAGGAGGAGAAGGCCAGTCCTGGCCCATACAGGCAGAAGGCAATGCGTGCAGAGCTGTGAAGGCTGGCCTGGAGTGAATGGAGGAGCCAGGCCTTTGTTCAGCCACACTTGCACACTCACACACTCATGCTCACATATGCACACAGCCCCAGGAGAATGCACACACACTCATGCACACACAGAGTGTACACTCGTATTGATATGTGCATGCACAAACTCCCAGAAGAATACACACCCCCCAGGAAAACACACACACTCACATACACACCCAGGAGCATGCACACTGGCACACGCAGGCGTGCGTGGCTGCCAAGTGCACCATGGGCGTTCCCTCAATTTCTGGCCTGGAGCTGGTGAAGGCTGTCACCAGCTGGCCCCACCTCCCTGCTCCTGTACTCAGGGAAGCTTTATAGGAGGCAAGGTGGAGGCAGCCATCAGCTGGACCCTACACCAGGCCCAAGGATCTCAAGTGCCAGCCCAAAGGCCTGGAAGCGGCCGCCAGGTCAGAGCACATATGAGAGGTGTGGGTGGCGCCCTGCGTGTGCACATGATGGACCCAGGGGCTTGGTTTACGATGGGGCTCCCTCACATAAAGGTGCCGTGTTAAGCAACGGCATAAAAATAATATATAGGTTACCGCAACATTTTTATGACCTTCCCCGGCCCTGCCCTGGAATGCTGGGATCCAGCAGGTGAAATAACACACGTCAGCGGCTATGCGGAGCTGAGTGCATGGGGAGCCTGGACAGCCAGGGTGCTGAATCTGGGCCCTAGTCCTCCTGGGGAGGCAGAACCAGGATGGTGTCGGGCACGCCTCTGAACCCCAGAGAGCCCGCAGCTTGGACCAGGGTGGTGCAGGGGCATGCTACAAGAAGGGATGCCCTTCACGTACTGTGGGCAAGCTGCAGAGGAAGACTGCACTAGAAGAGCCTGCAAGGGCTTGTAGCCACTGTGGGGACCAGAGAAGGGTGAACCAATGCAGGTAGCCTTGTGACAGGGAAACAGGTCCCTTGCATTCATGACAACCTCTGGCTGCAACAGGGACAGAGAGCGATGTGGGTGGTAGGGCAGCTGCAGACATCCCCCCCATAGGGGAGGGGCATCCCCCTGGGGACACTCTCCTTGTCTGCGAGACAGGAAGTTGCAGAGTCTGTGAGCAAAGCCCTGTAAAACACCTGGTCCTGCACGAATCCCACAACATCGTCTGTCTTGGTGTGCAGGCCAGCCCAGGTCTTGGAGCCAATAGGAATTGCCCTTTCCCTCCAGGCCCAGGAGAGCCTGAAGATCTGAACTGACAGTTGATAGGGTAACCAGCCCATGTGCCCACAGCCCATGTTCCCGAGTCCGCTCACCCACCTGCACAGCGTACCTCTCTGGACCTGGGGGCCCCTCCTCTGAAGCCATCCTGAGCTGACCACGTAGATGCCAGGCTGAAGCCTCTGTGGCCACAAGCAGACTCTGGTCAGCTTCAGCCAGTTGTCCTGAGCTCCCAATGGCCAGCAGAACCTGAATTTGAGACCTGCCAGGCTGGCAGGAGAATGTGGCCAGCAGGGGCAGGTGGGGCTCAAGAGGCTGCCCCTCACCCTGCCCCAGGACCTCTAGCACCCCAAGCTTCCCCACTGGGGCTGGTTGCAGATGGACAGGGTCCCGGCTCAGGCCTCTAGCTGGGAGGGCCCTGGCTTAGCGTGGCCCTGGGGACTGGAGACCGATCCTGGAGAGCCCTCCATGAGATGTCCCTGACACGAGTCCAGTCCCTGGGGCCGTGGCAGCCTGGGGCCACACACTACAAGGCCCCAGAATTGCCCTGGTGTCCTCCAACCCTGGTGTCCTTCAACCTCTGCCTGTTGAGGGACTCCAGGTGGGGGAGGCCTCTCTGAGTGTGAGGCACCATTAAGGAAGCTGGGAAGGGAGGTGGGGTCAGCCTGCCCCAGGCCACAATGGACTTTTTGAGGGGGGCTCATGGGGCTCCAGAGCACCCCAGGGCCCAGGTGACCAGGAGTGGGGGGACCTGTGGGCAAGGCAGGCATAGTCCAGGAGTCTGCACACCAGGACAGGGGTCCATAAAAGTGGCTACGGGAGGGCCTTGGAGGGAATCCACAGAAACACACATGTCCCTGCAAGAAGCAGAAAATGCCGACCGCCCCCCACCGGAGGGCCCCTCACTTGGGCAACCTGGGCCACCGTGGGCCCCACAGCTGCTCACCAACCCCTCGTCCATGCCAGACCTGTTGGGGTCCTGGGACTGCAGTGGTGACAAAGCCAACTGGAACTTCAGCCAAGGTGGGGTGGGGCCGGCCGGGCCAGTGGGGGGTCAAACAGCAGACAAATATGGAATTTTTATAGTACATCAAATAAATGCCAAGAAGAAAAAACCAGGACCCCAACAGAAGATACTGGGACAGTACCCTCCAAGGGTGGGTTGGCTGGGACAGGACCTTCCAAGGACAAAAGAACAGAGCTGGGCTTCCCTGGTGGCGCAGTGGTTGAAAGTCCACCTGCCGATGCAGGGGACACGGGTTCGTGCCCCGGTCTGGGAAGATCCCACATGCTGTGGAGCGGCTGGGCCCGTGAGCCATGGCCGCTGAGCCTGCGCGTCTGGAGCCTGTGCTCCGCAACGGGAGAGGCCACAACAGTGAGAGGCCCGTGTACCACAAAAAAAAAAAAAAAAAAAAGAACAGAGCTGCCTACGAGGCCCCTGCTACAGAGTGGGACAGAAAAGACAAGTATGAAGGGCATAAAGGCCAAGGAAACCCAGCAGAACTTACCCTGGGAGCAGGGTCTCTACTGCAAGAGGGGGTACAGGCAACAGGATTTTGTGGTGTGGAAACTGAGAGGCCAGGTGCTGTGTGTCTTTGCACCCACTTTGCCCATTGAGTTTTCCACAAGTACCACCACAATATTTTAAGCTCTACACACTGTGCTAGACCCTTGCACACCCCTGCCAGGAAATGGGGGCTCTCCCGTCAGAGCTGGGGACTGTGTGATCGCTTGGACATGGACGTGGGTGCTCGGAGTGACCTCCAAGATCAGGCACTAAAGGGGACACAGCCTCCACCCGGAGCCTGTGCTCTCTCACTCTCCCTCTGCCAGGACCCCAACCCCACCCACGCCATACTGTGAGGAAGCCCAGGAGTGGATGCGCCCCACAGGTCCCAGCCTGGCCTTCCAGCCCCTGTGGCCAAAGGGAGCAGGGATTAGCTGTCCACCAACTCCTGCCCAGTCGAGAACCCGGAGTAGGACAAGTGCTGCTGCTGGGAGCAGCTGCGTCTCAGGGTGGGGGTCATGTAGCCCCCACCCTGGACCGGATGGCCAGCAACAGGTGCTGGTCTCTGAGAAAACTATGGGCACCACTTAGGGAGCTGGTCTGGACCTGAGCCTGGAGGCCACAGGGCAAGGACTCAGAGAGAAGCGCTGTGGTTCTGGATCACACCCAGCCAAAAAGGAGATTGAGAAGGAATTCTGGGAATTCACGGGGAGATGGGGATGAAAGGAGGTGGGGGAAGAAGGAGGCAGAGGGCACCATAGGACTCTGGCGTGGGTTTTCTGGGTACTCCAGACTCCCCGAGGAGGCTGTACAGGACTTACCTTTTTTCTGCTTTCCTGAAGTCTACAAGAGCTTGCGTCACATTTATGAGCAGAAAAAAATTATTAACCCCTTAACGGCTCCCTGCCCTCAGGCTAAGGCCAGACTCCTGGTCTGCTCCCAGAGCACTGTGGGTGCAGCCGCCCACAGGCTTCCTCTCTGTCTTGTCCCTCCTCCCCAAGGCCTCCCCGCACTGGCCTCCAGGCAGTGCCCCCCACCCAGGTCCACAGGGAGGCAGGAGAATGGGGTAGGGCCCTCACAGAGGCCTGGGGAGGGAGAAGTCTTGCCCCAGGAGACGTGAGACTCAAGCATCAGCCATACAGCCAGCATCCAGGTGCAAAGGTGAGACAGGACAGGCCACTCAAGGCCACATCTTAGCGTCCAAGGGTAAGTCTGTGGGGCCAGGACCCACATCCAGTGTCAGGGATGCTCTCGGCGGCTAGCTCAACAAGTTACAGCACAGAATCTGGAGAGGGCAGTGGGCCCAAGGGCCATCAGAAGTCTCAGGGCTGTGCCCTGGAACCAAGGAAGGACCTCGGTGACTCTTAGTTCCTGAGCATGGCTTCTGGGTATCTATGTGGCCCCAGGACCCTCGGGGCCCAGGAAGGAGAGAGTGATGTCCAGGAGACACACAGCTGGGGGGCGGGGGTTGGGGGTATCCCTTCCTGCAGAGACCAAGTGGTTGCAAAGCCAAGACCTCACTCAGCACGCATGGGCCATCACGAGGGAGACCAGGCCCCTCTGGGGTTTGATACCATGGGAGGAAGGTGGGTGTGCAGGGTGTGCTCTCAGACCTGGGAGGACAGAACAGGGTGGGCATTGTCCCCCACCCAAAAGGCCATGGGCTGCCTCCCAGTGGTCCTGTCCTCCCAGGTTGGTGGGCAGTGGTTTGGCTTCAGCCCTGCCAGGTAGTGAGCCCATAAAGCTGGGAGAAGGGAGGAAGCCATACCCTGGCCTTGCTGCCCTTCCCCCAGGTGAGGCTCCCTAAACACATGCAGGTTCAGGGTGAAAGCCTGAGCAGAGGTGACCCTGGCCAGAGCTCACACTCCGGCCTCAGCCACAAAAACCTCCACAGGAGCAGGACATGCCATCAGCACGGGGGCCCTGAGGAAGGCGTGTGAAGAGCCCATGGAGAGTAACGCAGGGGCAGCAGGGGGTGAGCCTGAGCCTCCCAGTCTGGCATTTGGGGCTTTCCAAGGATCGCTCCTCTCGGCCGTGCTAACCTCCACAAACCCGGGGGCGTCGTCCCAGCCCAGCCGGCGCCTCCCGCTGCGGGAGCTTCCCTGGCCACTCACTTCTTCCTTAGAGCAGCCACCCAGAGGTGGGGAGACACCACTGGGGGTGCAGGGAGATTCTACAATATAGAGCCCTGGGGGTGGGGTGAGGCCAGCCTAGGAGCCAGTCCATATTGAAGCATGTAGGGGGTCCCCAAGTGCCCACCCTTCCAGCCACAGTCCAGGGGTCCTCCAGCATCAGGGGTGCTGGTGCTGGACTCCCCACCAGCCTCTCCACCGCCCCCACCCCGCACCCAGGTCTCAAATATTCACAATCTGGAAACAGCAAAGACAAAACAGACAAAACACAAAAACAAGGCGAAAGAAACCACTTATCCCCTGGAACATCTTGGACACGTTTCTCCTGGACATTAATAAAATAAACCTATGCCTTTGAAACACAGCTTGGGGAGTGAAACTTTTCCCTGTAAGAAGGGGAGAAAGTGGTTAGGTTAGTCAGAGCAGCTCCAGCCTAGAGGCTCAGGACAGAGCACGAGCCAGAGGGCCTGGGAACACAGACACTGGTGCCAGCACACAGGATGCATTCAGGGTGCATGGCGCCCATGATCCACTCAGGATACGCTGCACCCACACGCACACACCTGCTCTCGTGGGTTGCAGAGCCTGCAGCTGTATGCACACCTATGAGGCCCTTCTCTCTGCTAATTGGGAAGGGAGAACACTCCCCTGCTCATGACACATGGGCACACAGAAGTCCTCCAGGAGCCCACGCTAGCCACCTCAGCAACACGGGGGACCCCAGGAGCCTGGAGGGCAGGAGAAACTTGGGGACCCCTGGGCCACGCTCAGCTCCAAGGGCAGTAGACTGGGCCACAAAGCACTCCAAGCAGGGCCTGAGGCTCACCCCCATAGCCCCTTGGATTCCTGGATCTCAACTTTCTCCAGTCTCAGCTGCCTTTCCCAGGAGGGACTCTGTGGGCAGTGGTGGGCACGTGGGGCCTGTAAGGAGAACCAGCTCGGGACTCTAAGCCTCTGTCCCCTGGGCAGTCTCAGCTCTGGAGTATGGCTGGCCGGGAGGGCAAAGTCCAACTGGGTTCCCAAGCCCTCATTTCTTACATTCTATGCAAGGGCAGGATTCTTCTCACTGAGTGCCCCTGGGCCAGCCACCAGTCCTTGCTGGGAGTCTCACTGGGCAAAGGAACTCGGGGTCTAGCTGCCCCCCTCTGCCATGTACCCCAGGAACAGTGTCTGAGCTGTCAGCCAGCAGAAAGCAGAGGACAAACTATGTTTGTCTGGGGGTTGAGGCGAGAGGAAGGATTCTGTGTAGCCTCAGCCTGCTCCCTCCCCTGTCAAAGCCTCAGTTTCCCCACCTGGATGTCCTCCTGGCATCCGTCGGCTCAGTGATTCGTGCATTCACTAAATGGTTCATTCACTCGACCCCTGCCAGGCCCTTGGGGCTGGGACCCCAGCCGGCCCTGGAGGACCCATAGTCAGGCCAGCCAGCAGGGAGGAGTGGGGGCAGACCAGGATAGAGCAGTAGCCAGGGACCTATCAGCCTCCAGGGGCGAGAGTCTGCCCTCCCTCCAGGGAGGGTAGTCAGGGCAGGTAGCCCAGGCAAAATGCATTTGAGATGGGCTTTGCAGTGCAAATAGGAGTTCACAAAGCTGGAGGGGTGCTCTGGGCAGTGGGGGACTTGAAGGAGGGTGGTGCCTGCGTGTTGGGGGCTCTAGGGTCCTATGGCTGAAATCTGAGCCTGGGAAAAACGAGCAGGGCAGGATGAGGGCCAGAAGAGTTTGGGCAGGTCCTGAGGGTGGTGAGAAGGGCAGGGTCTGTTAGACTCCATTAGAAATAATCCTTCCTCCTCCTCCAAAGCCGTGGCCCCTGTCACACCCACCCATACACCCCACATGGGCCAGCCCTCACCGTAGCCCACGGGGGACACAAAGATGCTGCCCGGTGTCTTGGCCCTGCCCCACACAGTCTGTCCCAGGGTGTCCTACCACATCACCCCTTCAAGAGGAAGAGGCCTTCTGCTCAAGGACGGGCCTGGGGACCACTGGAGTTCCAATGGTCCTTCTTGGCCTTTGGGAAAGCTTCAGGGATCCCAGCTTCTCACAGAGCCCCCCACTGCACTCGAGGGAGGCCACGCAGAGTTCTGAGTCCCACCTGCACAATCTGTCCCTTGGAGCCTCCCTCACCCTGAAAGCTTCGATGTCCTCACCCAGGAAATGGGTAAATGAAGGCCACCACACAGGACTGCAGCAAGGGCAACATGAGGCGCTGGGTGTGAGGTCCATGCCCCTTCCAAGTCCACCCTCCCTCCAGGGGCCCACGCCCTCCTGGGAGGGTGGATGTACATGCGAGGGCCCTAAACTGTTCAAAATCAAGAAGAAGCAGAGCCAGCTCCGAGCTCACACTCCTTTTTCATTTATTCCCTTTGGATTCATGTTAGCACTTAGAACAACTCCAATTCTCAAGTATTAATGAACTATATTAATTTTTTTCTTTAAAATGTACTGAAATTTGATTCTTAAAATCTCCCTTACACAGTGGGACTACAAGGAAGCAGAAAGTCCTGATTCACGGGGGCAGCACATCCCCTGTGAAGGATCTTCAATACAGCACCCATGCTCCACAGGCTAGGAATGATGCAGAACTCTCTGCGACCCCCACCCTGGGCCTTTGCCAAAAGACAGATTCTGACCCACCAGGTGTGGGGGGTGCTGAGAGCCTGGTTAGGGTGATGTGCAGCCCACTCTCTCAGCAGTAGGGGCCACAGCAACACACATCCAGTCTCGCCAGAGAGGATAGAGGTGTCTATGCCAGGCCAGGCAGGGCCCAAGTCATTGCAGTAGTTTAGCCCTCTCCTCATGGTCCAAAGACGGCTGCTGCCCTCTGAGTTTCACGTCTCTAACCCAGGCCAGAAGAAGGGAATGAGGACAAGAGCCAGAATGGACCACAGAGCCTTGCTTCTCTCATACAAGTCTCACCCAGGCAGGTGAGCCGGCCTCCTCCCAGCACCTGCCTTCATCTCTTTGGCCACAGGGACTCCACCGGGGGCCTCATGGCCCAAGGTGGGGTAGGTGGGACAGTGCTGCTCCTCAGTGAGGCCCAGGGCAGACCAGGGCCAGGACTCAGAATGACACTGGGGTTTGGGAAAATGTCCCTGAGAAGATGACACCTGAGGGAAGGATCAAAGTGGGTGCTCAGGGGGAATCAAACCAGACCTCATCCCAGGGAGTCTTTGGGGCCAGAGACCTGGCGGAGTACTGTAGAGTCCCAGGTGGGGGCTGTGGGAGGACATGATGACCTGGATTTGAATGGTGCAAGAGCTGGGGGTGGGGGGCTTCATCAAGTGGCCAGGAAGAAGGGGCATTCCAGGGTGGGCAGGTGGGGTCCACCTGAACAAGAGTTTGGCAAAACCACCCATTGGGTGCCTGAGGCCATGACAGACACCCTAGTTATAACGTGTGCTTTTTCTGCCAATATGCTGCACAGGAAGCTGGACCCCAGGCTCCAGGGGGGGACAGGCCGCAGGAAGCCGGGCCCTGTCCAGGCCCTGAGGCTCCCACTGAGGTCCCAAGTGGCTGGAGCCAGGACCTGGGAGGAGTGAAGGAAGCAGGCCAGGATCTGACCATGCAGGGCCAATGCTAGTGCAGACATCCTTCAGCAGGCTCAGAGGCCCAAGGCTGGAGCAGACGAGCCAGGGGTCAGAGCAGTAGATGCCCACAGGGTCCTCATCCCAATGTGCAGGGGAGAGAAGGTCACAGTGCTGGGCCCTGCTCTGAGCACACAGCCCTGCGGTTTGAAGAGGGAGCCCTGGCCACACATATCCCCTCCGCAGGTTTCCCCAGCCAGGCTTGGAGGCCAAGGGTGATGCACGCCTGCCTTGGCAGGTCCCCGTGCTGCCACTCAGGGCCAGCCAGATGCTGGGGATGAGGGCCTGCCAGCTACTGATAGGTTATAAACCATCTGCCCTGCAATGGGAAATCCCTACTTCCTGGGCTCAGGAGTGAGCGGCTGAGAGCAGGGAGAGGAAGCGGGGGCCCTTGGGTGGGGACACAAAGATGGGTTGGGGTGTGGGCTCAGCCTAGGACTCTGTGTCCAGCTGACCCTACCCAGAGATCCCTGCAGTGTCCTCAGCCATGGGGAGCTCCTTACTTCCCAGAGCAGCCCACAGTTCTGGGGGAACCATCTCCCACTTCAGCTCTGCCAGGACTAGACCCACACAGTGAGCCTCAGATGGAAACAGGGCCATGCTCTTCCTCCAGGCTGAGTGGCCCCCACCCTGGCTGTTCCCTCAGCGTCAGCCTCATAGCAATCTAGAGTGTGAATGAATGAGTAGATGAATAAATGAGTGGGTGAACAAATGAATGAATGAAAGAATGGCTCCGTGGATGGATGGACGAATGAACAAATGAGTAGATGAATGAGTGATTGAATGAACAAATGAATGAAGAAATGAAGCACCTGCTCAGTGGAGAAGGAAACGTCTGTTCCTTAGCAAATACCTCCTGGGACAAGGGGTCAGGGTGGCTAAAAGGTGCGGGCCAGCAGGAAGCCCAGCTTCTTTTCTCAGGAGCACCCAGGGACACATCCTGCAGGAAATCTGAGGCCCCGCCTGCAGCCCAGCCCACGATGCTCATGCATGCCCATGGGTCTCCTTCCTCACATGTTAACCCTGAAGCGGGTGGGGTGGCAGGAGGTAGCAGAGCCAGCCATCACCACCTCTGGGACTTCATGCATCATAAACCTCCTGGTGCCTCAGTTCCCCCACCTGTTAAGTGGGTCCAAGTAACTGTCCTCCTCTGGGGTCATCTAAAGGGGGTGGTATACACACACGGCCATGCAGCCATGCATAGAATCATGAAACTATACACAGAACTACAGATCCACACATGGAACCACAAAGCCACACACGGAAACATGAAGCCACACACAGAAACCACACATGGAACCAGGAAGCCACATACAGAACCATAACACTGCGCACAATCACACCTTTTGTCAGTCACGAGAACCTTGCACACAAACCACACTCTCCCACGCACACACATCGGAGAACTCAGGGTTTCCTCTGCGGCTCCCAGAGCAGGGACCCAACAAGTCCCAAAGAGTGTGGTCAAGCCTCCCATGGTGTCCTCAAATCTAGCCTGACCCAGCCAGTTCCCTCTGCTACGCCTTTCTGGGGCTCACCCCTCTGTGAAGCTGTTCCCTCCTCCAAGAAGCACTCTCTGAAGGCCCAAGAGAAAGTGAGATCTGGGCCTCCCAGATGCAGATGGTGGCAGTAAGTAGCAAGGGGACTGGGGCAATGAACACGCCCCTCTGAGCTTCCTTGTCCTGTGTGCACAATGGACTGTGCAAGCATTGGCCAAGGTTCCCTGCCACCCGCAGCTCCATGGCTCTGCCCCAGGTGTGCAGAACTGCCCTGTGCCTTCATGCAAGGTGGGCGAGGGGGGTTCCCAGGGACCAGGATGCTGGACCAAGCAGCATGTGGCCACTTTCTCTCTGAAGCAGACAGATCTCAGACTTCATGGCCTGTTCCCCCAGAATCTCGGGATTTGAACCCCCTCAAAGAGCCCTCCCCAACCTCTAGGCCCACAACCAAGACAGGGCATCCCAAGTTTCTAGCCTCTCCCAGGACATCTCCTCTCTCTAGTACCCCCCCCCCCCCCCCCCCCCCCCCCCGGCACGCCCCCCCTCCCGCCCCCCCCCCCCCCCCCCCAGGAGCATCATAGGAGGGCACCAGGCCAAGGGGGATACTGGTTGAGCAGAGGCCCAGCTTATCTGGGGAGCCTGTCATCTGAGGGAGGGAAAGCCCTGAGGTGACAGGAGAGACACTGAGGCAGCCACACTGAGGGGAAAGGTGTCCTTGAACAGGAGGAGGTGGACCCAATGAAAACATTAGGAGCAAGACCCTTCCAGCATGGAGCGCCAGCCTGCATGGAACCTGTGACAGAGACCTCTCTGTCTGCAGTCAGCCCAGATCCACTGCCCACATCCTGGGTCCTATAGCAAGCCAGGCCTGGGCGCTGAACAGAAGATAGGTGGACTGTCAGATGGACTAGTGGGTGATGAAGGCTTCGTTTCTGTATGGCCAAGTGTAGATGAGTAGGGTGGGTGGAGGTGTGGACTGGTGGGGTGGGAGCTGGGTGAGGGGGTGGGGGTGAGGATGGGAAGTGGGGGTGGACAGATGGGAAATGGACTGATGCGGACTGTTGGAGGTTCCCACTATCTAGGAGACCACAGAGCATCAAAGCTTCCACAGGAGGCCAGCTGGGTGGGCAGGGGCACAGAGGCCCCTCCTTTTCTTCCCCACGGGCACAGACATGCTTTCCATCTCCCACTTTGTTTGCCTCCAGCTCCCTTCAAATCTTTTGGTCCCATATCAGTATTTGACTCACACTGTTGTGTGCATGTCGGCTCCTGTAACGTGTGCACACGCTCACACACACACATGCCCCCAGTCCATCTCAGCTGACCACACTGCTCCCAGACCCAGTCTCTTCACCTGTCACCCCCTCTGCCTGCCTTGGGCACCCCCCACGCCGCCTGCCCAGCAAACTCTATGAGCGTCTATTAAGCTAACTTCTGTGCCAGTTCTCCTTTTACTGACTCTAGTGGGATGGGGGTGGGAGAGCAGGAGAGGGGGACACAGGGACTCACAGGGGAGGGACCAGGCAGGGGAGACTGCCGGTCTTCAACTCCCACACGCTGCATGAACAGCTGGATCACAGGACCACACCACCCCCGCCTGAGCTGCTGATGCAGGGAGACAGGTTGGGGGATACAAGGACCCAGTCCTGGTGGGAAGAGCACAGGCCCCAGGTCTCCCAGACACCCCTCTACACACAGCAGCTCCCACTAGGCCCATGAGTGATGGACAGACCCTCACCTGACTCAACTCTCCCCAGCCGACCTCCTTGGGGCCCCTCCCCACATCTCGATGAGGACCAGGCCATTGTCACCACCCTGTCACCTCAGCTTCCCCTGGTTATGCTTCCTGGGTCAGCAACACCTGACACATTGCTTGCTTGCTAGGTCTGTCTGACCCTATCTCTCTGTCTCTCCCTCTCTCTCTGTCCGTCTCCCAAAATTCTTCTCCCCTCCGAGGGTGTGGGGAGGGGTGACGAGTTGTAGCCAGCAACTCCCACATCTGATGCTCTGTTGTTGCAAACTTCCCTTCATGCAGGGCCCGGATGCCAGGGGTTCAGCACGGGAATAGGGCACAGTCTGCTATCCATCATGCCCTGGACACGAGGAACCCAAGTTCCACTCTGGGGCGGGGTAGAGCGGCAACAATCCACCCACGGCTATGGAGAGGAGAGCCCCTCTGTGGTTCTCCCACACTGAGGCCACCCTGCCTGACTGTGGGCTCCATGCCATCTGAAAGCACGAACCTAACAGCCATATACATGGAGTGCTCATGGGGTGACCACATGTCCCCGATTCCCCCATCCCAAGTGATCTTGTGCATGTGAGGTGACCAGCCTTCTCCATTCTTGACATTTTTCTCGGGTTACTTATTCCTTTGCTCCTGGGTCCCAGTCACTGTCTAGAACATTCTCCCCTGAGGTTGGTTGGTACCCATGGCTGGGGCTGGTATGAGGTTAGTTATCTGTTCTCCCCTCCACTGAGTTGCCCTCAGCTGATCACTGTGGTCTTCATCCAGTCGTGAGCCTATGTGGCGTTGGGCCTCAGTTTTCACCTCTACAAAATGGGAACGGAAACCTCTGATCTGCATCCTTGAAAAGGCCTGTCAGCAGCCAGGCAGTAAGAAACGTGTGTCCTGGCGGGTGTGGCCAAGTCATGGGTGGCCTCAGGCCCCAGGCCCCTCCTGGCCCCTTCCCAGCACCAGAGCCTCGTTACTCATACCACCAGCCTTCCTGCTGCATCAGCATTGAGGTCCCTCACTAGTTCGCTCACTCATTCACACTTGTGCAGTTATGGAGCACCGACAACATGCAGGTCCCTCCCTCTGGGCTCACAGTCTCCTAGAAAAGAACCAAATCACACAGGAGGCTGACTGGGCCCGGGGTAGGCAGCAGGGTCTCGGCCACCCTGGTGAGCGACCCTCTCTCCTACAGGCTGTGGGAGAAGGTCTGGGGCCAGGGAAGGGGCAGGTAGAGACCCCCACCCTCCTGGTCCCTCTCTGTCCTGATGCCCCCGTGGCAGGCTGCCTCTGTGTGCTTTCTTCTCTAGTTCTGCCTCTGGCACTCCAGGTGCACCAATGCTTCCCTTGCTGGACCCCATTCAGGGTGAGCCTGTCCAATCCCGGCCCCTCCCCAGCCCTCCTGGCCAGTTCTGCTCCCCCCAGCTACAGGAGGATGACTTCACCCTGCCAGAATCCAGCAGCACGCAGTATTTACATAAACATTCCCCCACTCCTGGAACTGGAGTGCGGAAAGGCAGGCGGGCGATCGGTGGGGCTGCTCAGCCCCCCACACGCCCTGAGCTCCAGGCAGCCAGCCCAAACTTCTGTCCCTCTCTGAAGCTGCTTCTCAGGCTGCAGATGGGGCCAGCGAGGCTTCCCCCATGCACAAGCCCAACTGGAGAGGCACCTTGATGGGCAGGAAGCCAGGATTCCCGTCGCCCCCCTCTCCTCCAAGGCCAGCTCACCCTGAACCCAGAAAGTCCCCTTCTCCCTGTAGGCTTGAAGGACAGACCCATCCCACTAAGAAAAGAAACATTCTCACTCAGGGGGGCACCTTGGTCTGGGGCAGGCAGTCCAGGAAGACTGTCTGTTGGAAGTAGCGGCAGCCTTAAGTCTTAATTGATGAGAGGCAGATGAGAGGGTGAGGAAGGTCCAGGCAGAGTTCAGAGGCCTTGAAGAGGAAGGCCACAGGAAAGGAGGGGACACTGGCCACTAGAACCGGGCAATCAGGGCAGGCCTTAGCATCCAGCCGGGTGTGGCCCCAGGCTGACCCACAGGGGAAGTGGCAGCCCCTAGCTTTCTGCATTTGGGGCTTTGAGAAGAAGACTGGGTGGGGAGAGATGGTGGGAACTAGCCTCACAGGTGTGGATGGCCAGGGAGATGGTGGTGTGGAAGGGGTTGCCCAGGAGAGAAGCCCAGTGGGGGCTGCAGATGAGGGCACCCAGCTGCCTCTGGGCCTAGCTGACTGACTCCTCTTTCCAACAACCCCAAGAAAAGGAAAGAGAGAGTCCTGATGGGAGGAAGCCCGGCTTCCTGCTTTGTGGCTGCTCCCCTCTGTTGACCTTTCCCGGCCACCATCCAGACCAGGACCCCTCTCAGATCTCAGAGCATGTTTCCCATCAGTTCCAAGCTGGTTCCTCTGCCCCCTGGTTGCCATGACATTTGATGTGGATGCGGGAGTGGGCAGCTCTGGGTGTTCCTTGCTGACACTGTTCACCCGGGGTTGGGGGCGCTGAGGGCCTATCTAGGCCTGGGGCCCGAAGGGCTGAGGCACCCCGGTCTTAAGCTTGGGAGGGCTCCAGCCCTCCAGCCCTTTGGGCCTGAGTTTCTCTACCCATGCATTGAGAAGGTTTGGAAGGCCCCTCCTGCAGGTCCAAGGCCAGGTAGGTAGACAGAGGGCTCTGTTTGTCCCGGAGCCTACAGAACTGCTCCAAGACAAGGGTCTTGGGCCAAAACGGAAGAGAGGCCATGACTGCAGCCCCTGCCCCACCCAACTTGAGGGGGCAAGAGTCCCCCCAGGGCCCTCAGAGATCAAGGCAGCTGTGGTCACTGGACGGAGATAAGGTAGGAGAAAGAGCAGAGAAAGAGGAGCAAGGGGGCTCAGGCGGCCTCAAGTGTTCACTGCCAAGTACTCCCAGGGGTAGAGGCTGCAAGCAGCAGGGGCTGTCCTGGACCCTACCCAGAGCTCCGTGCTGCAGCTACTTGTGCCGAGACAGTAATGCCAAGGTGCCTGGGCCACCTTGCTGCCCCAGGTGAGCAAGAAAATCCTCCCGCACACCTCACAGCCGTACCAGTCTGAGGCTGGCGGCCTACAAGACCCGAGACATTGTGGAGTGAGGGGAGGTCCATCTACTCCACCCACCCTCCACCTCCCCAAGACCTCTGGGGTCTCAGACACCACCTGGGAGAGCTGCAAATTCAGGAAAAGCTAGCCTCAGAGAATATAGAACCTGTCCTTAGGTCTGGGGATATGGAAGATGTAGCTCTCCCTTGGGGACTGGTCTAGGGGACACAGCACTGCCCTGGGTCTGGGGGATATAGCCCTCCCTGCACTGGGGTCTGGTCTGGGGCCCCGACGATGATCATAATGGCAAACTGGTCCAGATACCCAGCTGAGCCAGAAGCCAAGCCCTTTCCTGGCCTTGACCTGGGCGACTCCCACCCTCGGGGCCTGGGGAGGGGCAGGATTCAGCCAGTGTACAGCTGGCTGGTCTGCAGGCCCTGCATTCCCAGCACCCACTGGAGCATGTCCCTGCTGCAGTCCAAGCTTCAGCTATTCAAGAAATTTCCACTCAAGGCTGGGACCCACCCTCCCGACATCCTGGACCCCAAAGTCTGCAGGGCTGAGCCCTCGCCTGACCTGCTGCTCTGGAGGGCCCTGCCACCTGGGCCCATAGCACAAAGAGGGGGACACTGTGGGGGACTGTCCCTACCAGCACACCTCCGCACAGACCCAGCCTGGGAAGGTGCGTCACTGCCACCAGATGTGGCCCCAGGATTCCACCCAGCCATGTGGGCAGGGCAGGCCACGCACCTCAGGGGGCTCTCGAAAGGCACCTCTCATGGTGCCCTCGAGCTGCATTCAGTTCTCCCTTTTAGGAGCATACAGGGGGTTGGGGGGCTGAGGGACTCTCGCAGCTGCCTCCCAACAGGAGGGCCAGCTTCCCTGGGGCCTGCCTGTCTTCTCTGAGTCTATTCTATTCAGGGTTTGAGCATGCACTCACCACCACTGTTACCGGCTCTGTCAGCCCCTCTCAGCAGGGTCAGGGAGAGCAGACGTATGGCCCCAGCTCCCTCCTGGCCCTGAGCGGGTACAGGAATCCCGCCCAACCTCAGTCACTGAGACATTCCCCTGCACGACAGATCACATACTTGGTAGAAATCAGGCCCAGGCCACAGTGGAAGACCATGTGAGCCCAGATGCCCGTTAATAAAACGTTTACAGCCTCCGTGTCGTCCTCGGTGTCATGTGTTCATCACATGTGGCCCCGGTGAGCTATTTGGCATGGAAATTGCCCTTCCCCTCGGGGCCACAGAAATCTCACTGGCTGTGGCCACCATCACCAATGACAGTGACCAATGTCCTTCCTGGCTAGGGCAGGGGCTTCTCCACTCCACCCACCTGTTGTGTGACCTTTGGTGAGCTCTCTCACCCTCTACCCACACCCCGGAAGTGAGCTCTGAGACACACGCAGGGTGGGTAGGGAGCAAACACTGTAGGAGCACCATGATTGTGGATCTGATGCTAAATCGTGGCCACAAAGAAAAACTGGTCAGGGTGACACTCAAGGCCCCGCCCCTCCAGGACCACCGCCCTACCCTGGGCAGGAGGCTTCGTGGGTTGAGTGCCAGGACTCTGAGCTGGTGGGGCTGGGTCTTCATTGCTTTCCCATGCTGGTCCACACCATCCAGCCCCTGGGTAACCCTGAGTGTGTGGCCCACAGGAGAGAGGTTCCCCAACTCCACATACCAGAAGCTTCCAGGCCCAGAACCCGTGATCTGCTAAGAAGCATTGACTTAACAGTAGCCCTGGCCCCATGTCCCCTGTCCCTCTCAGCCCCATGTCCCCGTGTCTCTGTGTCCCAGGTCCCTCTCAGCAATCTCAGCTCACTCACACAGTCACACGCACACAGTCACACATATTCTTATACACACTTACATAGTCACACATGTTCACAAGCTCAGACATCAGCCCTCTTCACCTCCCCTCCTCCTCGACTTCTCTCTCCCTCCCTCTCCCCCTCCAACAATGGGTTCCCACTGCCCCTCCCCTCCTCCTCTCCCACTTCCCCCTCTCCCCACAGCTGGGTCTTCGGGAATGCCCTCTCTCCTGCACCATCAGTTGCTCTCTCTTGCTCTCTTGTTCGCTCTCATCTAGAACATGGTGCGGGGGTGGGGGCACCCTCTCCCTGTGCTCTTGTCTCTAGGATGCTCTTACGCTGTGTTTGCTCCCACACGTGGTTATGGATATGGTTATCCTGTACCCGTTTGTGTACTGCAGTTCAGACCTTGCTCTGCACCTGAACTTTTCCTCCAGTCTGGGCTATCGGGCTCCATGGGGCAGGCTCTCTGAGGACCTGCTTGGCAAAGCACGGACCAGAGAGGCAACAACACCATTCACTCTCTGCCCCTGCAACTCCTTGCTCGCCTGAGTTGTGACCAGTATTCAGGTGTGAGTCCTGTCCTACGGTGAGCAGCAATGGGGAGGTCACTCTGCCAGGCACCTGAGCACCTCTACGCCTCACACTGCAAGCCCATTTCCTGCTGGGGGCGGGTGTTTCCTCAGGCACTGGCTGGGGCTCCTTTGTGGGCAGAAAGTGGAGACGTCTTTTCCCCTTACTCTCTTCGCAGTGGCCAGCAGAAATACTTCTCCAAATATAACCAACATCGGTGGTCTGGTTTTTCCTTATGGTTTGTGCTCTTACGGTGTGTTCATAAAGTTTTTCACATATATATTTTCCTCCATTAAGCTGAGAGTTTCAGTTCTAAAGTTTACATCCTTAATTTCAGCATCTGCATATATCAGGTGCTCAACAGGTGTTTGTGAAATGAGTGAGTGAATGATTCTTTAAACAAAAGGTCTCTGGACTGCACAACCTCTCTCTGCCCCTTCCCAGCCTGTCTCCCCAAGGGGTCTACATTCCTGTCTCACTGGTCTTCAACCTCCCCCAGAAAGCCCTCTGTGGCCTGGCCACTGACTTGCTGGGGCCAAATCCACCTGCTTGTCCTTCCTTCTTTCTCTTGGTCACCTCAGAGCATTGATGACATTGTCCGCACTTCCTTTACTTTCAGAATGACTTTTTAAAGAGGTGAAATTGATTACACCTATTTATATTTTTAAATCAAGCAAAACTAAAATGTACCATGAGAGTAAATCATTACCCCAGACTCCTTCAGTCAGAAGTAAACCTTGTTTACAGGAATTGAATTTTAATCCAGGTCTTTTCCAGGCATCACACATGGTCCAGGGATCAACACATACGCAGAAGAAAGGAGAGAGCGGGAGGGAGGGAGGAAGGAGGAAAGGAAAGAGGGAGGAGGGAGAAGCCAAGTGAGGGAATGAGATTCGAAGATTTACTTGCTGAACTTGGGATAAATGAGATACACGCATGTTTCTAAATAATCCTTCTAGGATTAAAAGAGAGAGAATATGCGAAATGAGGACATTGGACTGGTCTCCATTCAGCCAGCACTGGTATCTGAGAATGGATCTGTCCCTCCTCCTGGCCCTCTCCTCCCCCGAATCCAGGTGTGCCCTCCGCAGCCTCCGGACTTGGCAAGCTTTCTACAATTTGCTACAATCCCTTGTCTTTATTTCAGTGGGCTCAAAACTCACTCCTTCCCCTCAACCCATGCTTTCTACCAAAAACTTCCCCATTCTAAGCTCTGTACTTTAATTTGTCTTTCCAGCGGCTGGATCTAATCACAGGGAGGGGACCTGTTTTGTATTGTTTTTCATGAGGGCCCACACATCCTGAATTTCATCAATCCTGAGACATCTGCCATCTTCCTTGCACCCCACCCTATTCACACCTCTGGGGTCCCCCCGCCCCTGCCCCAGACATCCCAAGGCTTCCTCCCCACTCTCTGGGTGGAGCCCTGTTCTCTGCATCCCCTGAATTGCTCTGTGCAGCACTTCAAACAGTTTACTAGAAAGGGTGTGTAACAGAAGTGAACTTTTTGAGAACTTGCCTGCCCAGAGTGCCTCTGTTCTGGTTTTTTTATGCAAGCTTGGCTAGGCGTGGACTTCTAGGTTGGAGATGACTATCCCTTGGAGCTTGGAAGGCATGGTTCCATTTTAGTTTAGCCCCCCCCCCCCCAAACTGCTGATGATGGCCAGTATCTGTTCAATCCTCAGGGCTCTATGTGCACATGAGTTAGGAATGATCTGGGTATCAGAAAACAAAACCCAACCAGTGGAGCCTAAGCAAACAGACGTTCATTTGTTTTATTTTATTTATTTACTTTTACTTTTTATTTATTTATTTTTTGGCTGTGCCACGCGACATGCGGGATCTTAGTTCCCTGACCAGGGATTGAACCCATGCCCCCTGCAGTGGAAGCGCAAAGTCCTAACCACTGGACTGCCAGGGAATTCCCATGTTCATTTGTTTTAAATCACATGCACAGAACAGAAACAGAAGAGGCAGCATGGGATTAGAGCAAGAGCTCTACAGGGTCACTGGGGACTTAAGCCTTTTCTATTTGTGTCCCTTCATCCTTCATGTTTGGCTTCTGTACTCATGATCCCAGGATGGCTGCTGCAACTCCTCCATCACAGCCTGTGTTTGAGGCAGGAAAAGGATGGAAGGGTATACAAGTGATGAGCGAAATGGGCATTCTCTTAGCAAGCTTTACCTTTTCATTAGAGAAAGGACGCGCTCCACAGGAATTTATCACCACATCTCCTTGGCCAAAACTGTTAGGTGACCACCATAGCTGGAAGATAGCCAACAAGAAGTTGGCCTATGTTTTTCTCACTAGATTTCTTGGGCTTTATCTTTCATTTTTTTATTTAAAAACAATTCTTATTCCACCAGCCATATTTTCATTTCCAATAGTTCACTTTTGTTTTTATTGTTCATTTTCCATAGATTCTACACTTGTTTTATGTAATTCCTCCACAAATCTTTCTAATGACACTGATGAGTTTATTTAAGACTCTTTTCTGTGCCCTGAATTGTTTCTATTTCTTCCGAAGTCATTTTTTGGGAATATCTCTCTAGAGTCCCCAGAGTGACTCTCTGAGCACTTTCATTCTGTCTAAAAGCCCTAGAATCCAGAAAGCAAGGAAATCTGCATAGACTGATGGGACAGAAAAGCCAACTTGGTGGGGGCGGGGGGCGGGGCTCCTCCTAGCCAAATTTGGAAAAATGTGAACACTTGAAGAGTAACAACGTCATTGCATTGTAACATTTTGAATTAAAAAAAAGAATCTGTGTGTCCTTGGCAATGGGAAAAAGCAAACAAAAGTTGGGGAGGGACATTTTCTTCATAGAACAATGACATGTAATACATGTAGCAGAAATGATGGAATTTGGAAACTGCCCTTTCACAGGCACCAGTGCGATCACTGCTTGGAGCAGAGTATCCATGAGTCACAGGACCACTGATGGAGTAGATTTCTCACCAGTCACAGGAAGACCACGTGCCTGCATGGCACAGAGAAAGGGCAGTTACCACTTCGCCCATGACCTGCCTCGGTATCCCTGAAGGGGCAAACAGGTACATCCTTGATCGGTCCTGGATCAGAAAACAAAAACCAAAAACAGCTACGCAGTGATGTTTGTTGTTCCACTGATGTTGAATAGTCAGTGTGAAGACAATAGGGAGTTATGTGGATGAGTGCTTGTGTTGCTGGAAGATACACTGGAGAATTACGGGGCTGAAGTGTCAGGATGTCACCAACATACTCTCAAAAGGTAAACATAGATGTGTATGTTTTTAGAGAGTAAACAAAGCAAACGTGACTAAATTAACAACTGTTGAATCAGTACAGGATACATGGGAGCGTGGTGGGTAGACTACCAGATGTCCCCAGGACCCCTGGCCCTGTGGCTTTAAACCACAACTCTGGATAATCTGTTATGCAACGATACATGACTGATGCGCATCGTAGGATGGTCACAAATTCTCTTTCAAAGTTGGGGAGAAAATCATGTGGCTATGCACAGCTGCCCCTGTGATAAAATCCGCACTGAGGTCTTGTTGGCTGGTCCCGGCCAGTGCTGCCCCCAGGACCTCGCCCCACTCTAGGCCTTGACCCTGCCAGTCCAGGTTTGGGACATCCCGGCACTTCCCACACAGGCTATGAGGGCTGTTCCACCTGCCTGGTGTGCTGCTCCTGTCTTCTCATCCCCCATGGCATCAGGGCCTCCCACTGTCCACCCCAGTATCATGAAACCCCAACTGTCCCTATGTTCCTCCTCTGGCCTCCTGCATCCCCTCCCCCACCTTCTCGTTCCCTTCCCCTCCCCCAACCTTCTTCCTCCTCTGCCTTCCTCCCTCTTCTCCCTCCCCTTGCTTCCCACCCATCTCCTCTCCCCTCTCAGCTTCTCCTCTCCCTTCCTCTTCTTTTTCATCTCTCTCCTCCCCTCTCTCCTCCTTTCTCCACTCCCCTTCTCTCCCCGCTCTGGAAGGTGGGCCTCTGGCTGCCCAGCTAATAACCACAGCAGGAGCCTCCCGGCTCCACTCCCCAGCTCCAGCCGTTTCCATGGACGAGGGCCCACACAAACACAGGATGCTGCAGCTCCCCCTGCCAGCCCAGGACCCCCCGCAGCACAGGGTTGGTGGCAGATGAGGTCATTGCCACAGGGGCCCCACAGGCCTGTTGGGGGGGACTATTTGTTTGGCCTTGTTTCTGTGGCAACCTGCTAGACCCCTCCTTCACTCCATCCACGGGGGTGTTTGCTGGTGCAAGGGACGAAGCTGTCCCTGAGCCCCCAGCTCCACCTCCAAGGTATGCATAGGGAAACTGAGGCGCAAGAGCCAGGCAGAGGCAAGCCCCTGCAGGGTCAGGACGCTTGTCCCCAGACCGGGGTCTCCCTCTGCCCGGGAACTCAGGCGAACATAGGCCAAGTGGGTCCGAGGCACACAGCCCGTCACCCAGAGCAGGGGTCCTGGCTCTGCCCAGCATCTGTCCTGCCCAGGGATCAGGACCCTGACCTATGTGCTGGACAGTGGGCCGAGAGGGTCCTGTCTCAAGAGAGGAGGCCCTGGGCAGGGAGCGAGGAGGGGCTCAGAGGGCAGGGCAGTTTCCAGAAGAGGCATTGTGGCCAGGCACTGGGGAGGAAACCACGGGCAGCCCAGGTGGGGAGGAAAGAGGCACAGTCACAGGCTGGGGTGGCTCTAAGAAGAGGGGGGTGGAGACAGGAAGCTGGAGGAGGAGCTGAGAAGCAGGAGGGCAGGTCGAGGCAAGGCTGTGTGTTCAGGGCACCAGCACATAAGCCCACGGCATGCTGTTGCCACTGTCCCGTCTGTCCAGTGGCCTTTGCAGCAGTCAAGAGCCTCCTTAGATGGGGGCAGTCCCAGGAGGGGTGGCGTAGGCTAGGCCAAGGGCATCAAGACGCCCAGAGCAGGGCCAGGAATGGGGGCTGTGTGCTCACAGTAGTGGGGTCCAGGTGGCCCTGGCCCGCCCACAGCCTCCCAGCTTTCCGTACGTCAGTGCTCTGGGCCTTCAGCCCTCCTGGGCAGCCTCCTTCTCACACCCCTCGTGGGCTGCCCCCAGAGCACCTGCTGTGCATGGCCTGGCCAAGCCCTAACAGAGCAGCAAGTGCCACTTCCTGTGGTTCCTACGGTCCCGGGGCCTGCAGGGTCTCACAGCAAGAGGCAACAGGCCCACCGTGGCCTGTCTGAGCTCTCGGGCCATGGTGAATTGGCCTCACTTTTTCCACCCTTTCCCTCCCCCTCATCTTCCTCTCCCTCCTCCCCTTTCTCCAACTCCTCCCTCCTCCCCTCCCCCTTCATCTTCCTCTCCACCTCATCCTGTCTCTGAAGTCATCCTGGAAGGCAGGTGGGATCCAGCTGAATACCTTCCCAAAGTGCAGGCCCGTCTGGGACGTTACCTAACCGCACCTTCTTACCTAATCCCCCAGCCATCTCCTGCTTCCTGCGCCTGCCCCCACCCCAGCAGGGCCAACCTGGGCTCGAGCCCAGACTTGCCTCTGGCCACCTGTGGTCTTGGGCTGCCTCCCCAGGATGTGGTCCTACAGGGCAGGCCTTCCCCTGCCTCAGATTCTGGGCGGGCCAGCACGAGCTTGTCAGCGGGAGGAGGCCAGAGACAGGGGCAGGAGAGACTACAGTCACTGGGCAAAACGGGTAGCTGGAAAGGAGAGTGACAGCCTGGCACTTTGTCCTCACAGTGCGCACATTCACACATACACACGCACAGACACGTGGACCCAGCGCCCCCACATGTTTGCACACAGGCACACAGACACAGACACATGCAACGTTAGCCAGGTGCACAGAGCTTATCCACTGCATATGGAACCCAGGATCGAGGGGAGACCTGGGTGCCCAGATAGGGATCCTCGGCAGGGGGCTGAGTGCCCAAGTAGGAGGAGGTTGGCCCTGGCAGGAGGCTGTGCATAGTGACCTGTCCAGCCTGTCCTGCCTGGCTGGCCCCTTCTCTCCTCTGCAGCCCCCACCCGCTTGCAGCCCTCAGCCTGCACCTGGGTTGGTTTCAGCTACAGTTTCAGCCACCCGTCACCCAGGAAGAATGGCCGCATTCAGGCTGCCTGCTCTCTAACCCAGGCAGCTCGCAACCCTCTCGCACCCGGGGCACAGAGGCCTGAGCCCTCTGCCTGCCCCTCCATAGCGGTGCCGGGCAGGTGGTCTCCGTTTTCACAACATGCGAAGATGGGGAGTTGCCCCCACGGGCCCCCCACGTGGCGAGAGGGCCCTCAGTCCCCCTCTGCCCTGTTGCCACCCACCCCCATCCCTCACCTGTGGATCCCGGTGCCTGGCTGAGGGGCCTCTTGGAGCTGCCAGGTCACCTTCGGCCTGGCAGAGGGTCTGGCCTCAGGAGGAACCATTTGGTCTCCAGTGGCAGTGTTCAGGAGGGCAGAGAGGGGGTACTGTAACCCTTCCGCCTGAGTACAGTGATTAGGCAGATAATTCCACGTTCCTCGTGCAGCAGCTCCTCTCCTGGGTATGCAGGGGGACTTGGACAAGACCCGAGGTGTCAGGGAGGTGACCTCCCAGGAGAGGGACCACCAGGGGTCCAGCAGGGCACATCACAGCTGTGGGGGAGGAGGACACACGAGATGGGCTCGAGGGAAGACAGAGGCCAGCAGGGAGGGTGGAAGGGCTAGGGACTGGGGACAAACTCGGTGGAAGGGGGTTGTGTTGGGCCCAGAGGGCCCCAGACTCAGAGCAGGTGGACGGACAGATGGACAGGCTGTGTCAGGGACTCAGTGCTGGGATGAGGCACAAGGAACCTGCTTCTGGAAGAGGTTGCAGGCTTAGAGTGAGGGAGAGAAAACTGGGGGTCGAGCAGGCATCCTGAGAGGAGGCAGAAGGCGCCCTCTGGCTAGCCAAGGGCCCCCACACACATGGGGGGTCACATGCCCCCGTGAGATAGGGAGAAGGTGGCCAACACAGGGGCCTAATTCATGTACTGCGGGATGGGCTGAACCTTCAGCCGCTCTCTGCAGGAAACAGGCCTTGAGGTGATGAGGGAAGAATTGCCAAGAAAGAGAAAGTCTTCTTTCCTAACTGAGCAAGAGAAGGAGATGTGCTCTGTCCTGTCCACCACAGCGCCTGGGCCCACCCTTGCTCCACACTCCTTTCCCTGCTCAGGGACCAGGTCCCAGGTCTCCTGGACTGCAGTGGTTGGGGCTCTGTCCCCCAAAGTTCACATCCACCTGAACTTCAGGATACGACTTTATTTGGGAAAGGGTCTTTGCAGATTATACTTAGTTACTTGAGTCAATGATTTCAAGATCAGAGCATCCTGGACTGTCTAGGTGGGCCCTATGTTCCATGGCAGATGTCCTCCTAAGAGACAGAGGGGAGAAGACAAAGAAGACACGGAGATGGCCACGTGAAGATGGAAGCAGGGACGGGAGTGATGTGGCCACAAGCCCAGGAATGCCTGGAAGAGGCAGGAAGGGTCATCCTCTAGAGCCTCCCGAGAGAGCTCAGCCTGCCCACTTCTGGCCTCCACAGCCGGGAGAGAACAAATTCCTGTTGCTGTAAGTCGTGCCCCTCACCCTGTTTGTGGTCATTTGTTATGATTGCCCCTTCACTAATACAGGGGACAAAGCCCCCCAGCAGTCCCCACACTCCTGCTCCAGAGGAGAGAGTGAAACAGGGCCTCAGCAGGCACTCTGGTGGAGATGAGGGTTTGGAGGCTCACTGAGAGCACTGCTTGAGGGTGTGCTGGGACAGAGGCCAAGCTCGAAGGAGCTGGGCATGTGGTCCTCCAGTGCCAGCCTATGAGAGGATCCATGGGGCCACTGAGTGACAGGGGACCTGGGATATGGTCCCTGCACATGAGAGCTGCTGCATCTCCAGGTGCTAACAGGGAACTACCACCCCCTCCCACCTCTGGGGAGGGCTGGGCTGGACTTGGTCTGTGAGAGGTCTGTAAACCCTCTCGTCTCCCTGGGCCCTCCTCCCTCAGGCCTCCTCCTCACACAGGCCCTTCTCCCCAGGACCACTGGAACCCCGCTGAAGGCAGCCAATGAGATGAGGTTATAATTTAAAAATACATTTATTTAGTGTTTCCATTTGTTTCTGTTCTGTTACACAAGGCCATTAAATAAATACATTCTCCAAGTCACTCGAGTACACACCTACTCGCTATACAGATGAGGTAGAGAAATCAACAGGCTCACACAAGACTTCTCTCGTGTGTGAATGCCCCTCTCCTCCCGCCCGCCTGGACCTGGCCTAACCAAGCTCGGAGTCACGTCTGTGCATGCTGAGAAGAGAGCAGGTGGCCGGGACCCGCCTGGCCCTCAGCATGGCTCTGCCCCTGCGGCCCTGGGGGGGTCGGGGGATCTGGACCCCGCCACAGAACATGTTTTCTTTTAGAGATCCTCTGCTGCACAGAGAGAAGCATGTTAATGAGAGGCTCCGTCAGCGGGAGTTGTTTCTTTGCTTAGCAAGACATTTTGATATATATTTATGTATAAACAAACCAGCCAGCAGACGTTTTCAATCTGCCTTGTTTAAAAAAATACTTTTCTTAATATCTATGACATAGAGCTAAATGTGGTATTTGATTAAAAAAAATCCTTCCTCTGACTTGCCGCCTTTCCAGACCCAGTAGTGACCGAGCTACAGTCTTGTCATAGAAGCATGGCCAGGTCTGCGTGCAGGTGGGAATGCTTGGGGACAACCGGGATGCACCCCAGCCTATCCTCACCCTCTCCAGCCAGGCGTGAAGGAGACTGAGGGGCAGACCCACATCGTCCACTGTCCCCTCCCAGGGGACGTGCCTTGGCTGCACCACTCTGTCAGCATGCACTTATTCATGGGGCTGTTCTCTGAACCACAGGAGAATAAACTTTACTATTTACACTATAAAACAGGGACAAAGAGACCCACATCCACATAAATAGGTTTTCTTTTAAAAACACAGTCCCCAGGGTTCCTGAAGCCCCCCTGGACTCCAAGGAATCCCTTCACTCAGTAGTTCCCGTGTCCACGCTGCCACCCAGCTCTGCGCTTGCCCAAACCCCAGTGCACACCCTCGGGGCACAGTCATAGAGCTGAGCAGGATGGGCCCAGGGCTGGAGGCCCCACCAACATGGGAAGTAGAGCTCCACACTTAGGAAGGGCACAGGGCAGAGGCCACACCCCAACCAACCACTGACCACAACCCAACACAGTGTGCATGATCACACATACCACACACATGCAGACATGCTTACGCACATGCGTGCACGCACACACGTATGCTCACACATGCACACGCAAAGCACAGACACCACACATGCACAAACATGTGCACATGGTCACACGCATACATGCATCCGTGTACGTACATGCACACCCATGCGCAGATGTGCTCATTCTCATGCGTGAACACATACCACATGCAGATAATATACGTGCTCACGCACATGCACTTATGCATACACACATCACATACTCACACACATGTACACTCATGCATGCACACAAACATGCTCATGCACACACACCACACACTCACGCATGCATACACACATGCACACATGTGTGCACACACCCTCAAACCAAATCAGGTCAGCGCTGGCCATCCTTTTCCCTTCCCTGCAAAATCAACAGCATGGCCAAGGAGAACGGCCTTCCATTTGCCACATCCTAACCTAGACTCTCTCCACCCATGTCTGTCCCCGCCCTGCCTCCCCCACAGTGACAGAGAGCAAGCTGTGCCTTCCTCATGAAATGAACCTCCAAGGGGCTGGCCCTGCCCCTCTGCCCATGCCCACCTCTGGGGGAGAACAGGCCACCTTCTGCCACCCCCAGCCCCAGAATCTGCATTGAGGAGGCTAGAGTGTGGAGCCACGTGCCCACAGGGTGCAGAGCAGGGCCCGTCCACTTCCCAGGTCAGCCTTGCTATGGGTAGCCGGCCTGGACCATGGGACCTGGCTTCCAGAAACCCTGAGGGTGGTGGCCAGACACAGCCTGCTTTACTTCTTCAAAAACAACGACAGCATGTCTCTCTGGATTTAGTGGTTTCAAACGACAAAGCAGATCAGGCGAACAGTTTAGGAGGGGGGGTGGAGGGGAGGGAGAAAGGGGCCCCTCCAGGCGAGGCTCTGCTGAGAGGGGGAGGAGCCACAGCCTAGGAGACTGCAGGGATGGAGAAAATAATAATTATATATTAGTTAAATAAAAATAACTTAAAAGTCACTGATATCACTCCAAAGAGAAGTACTTGATGTCAGAGGGGGCCGGCAGTAGAACCCCCGCACCTGGGCAGCCAGGCATCTGCTCTCTACCCTAGTGGTTTGACTCTAAGCCAGTGCTGGTGCAGGACAGGCCACAGGCAGCTCACACAGAGGCCGTGTGGTCACGAAGGTGTGCCCACTGCTCCTCAGAGGGCACCCAGCGCAGGAGGGCCACCTGGTGACTCAGGGGGACACAGCTTGGAAAGCATCTGTGCAAAGCTCTCAGGTCATGGGGAGGGACAAACAGAGGGGATGCAGAGGTCAGACTAGGCCTTTGAGATGGGGAGATAAAAGGGCAGAGATGGCCAACCCAGCCAACTCCCTGGCCTCTGCCCCTGCCTTGTAACCAAGTATACTGGGGGCGCCCGGGTCAAGGACTCAGCCCCTGCAGGTCTAGACCCCTCACATGGCACACACCACCTGTACCCCTGCAACAGCCTGGCCAGGCCCAGGGGCTCAGCCCCTGCAGGTGTACACCCCTCACATTGCACACACTGCCTGCACCCCTGCAGCAGCCTGGCCAGGCACAGGGGCTCAGCCCTTGCAGGTGTAGACTTCCTCGCGCTGGGTGCACTGCCTGCACTCCACATAGCAGCACCAGCGCACCTGGCACTGGCAAGGCCGGGTCACCACCCGACTCTGTGTGTTGTGACCACGCCCGCAGCAGATACTCTCGCAGTTCTTCTCACGGTGGCACCTGCGGCCGGCAGTGCCTGGGGAGAAGCGGCCGGCCAGGCAGAAGCTGGGTGAGTCGTCCAGGTGCACTAGCTCCGGAGTGCGGGGCAGTGGGTCGCCACCACCCGTCCCTGTGGCCCGGCCCCGCGGTGGTGAGATGGCGCCGGCCTCGCCGGTGGCCTCATTGGTGGTGCTGCCCACCTTGAGCGCTGTCTCGTACTTGTGCTTCAGGCGCTTGCCCACCTCATGGAAAGGCGCCAGCTGCCGCCAGCACGTCCGCACGGTGCACGAGCCTGACACGCCGTGGCACTTGCATGTGGTCTCCACCCCAGCCTTGATCACCTGGGAGGGAGGTGGGCATAAGGGCCACTCTGAGCAGATTGGAGACCAGTCCCCAAGGACAACCCTCAGAGGGGCTGGAACTGCCATTCACCCCAGGGCCAGATCTCATGGCCCCCCAGACCCGGGCCCAGGCAAAGGGGGTCACCACTGCTCATCACCCAGGCCCCCTGGTACCCACACATGTCCCTCCCTCTCCAAGTCATGAACCACCCAGGACAGAAACCCCATAGCCAGCACCACACCTTCAGAGAGGCCACTGCAGCACCCTGAACCTACCTCCTGCACCATCATGGTCCTCCCTTCCCATCCCTGCATCCCAGGCTGCCCTCTGCAAGGCAGGGCACACCTCCCCACTAGCCCTCCTGTCAGCACCCCCCAGGACCACACAGTCTGTCCTCAGCAGTCTGCTCCTTGAAAAAGTAAGGACAAGCAAGTTAGCTTGCCTAGTGGACAGAACTGGCCATGCCCCTGCCTGAGCACAGGGATCAGATGCTACTGCATGTGCAGGCACCATCCCCCACCCTGCTACTTGGAAAGTGGGAGAAAGCCTCCAGAGAGGTCCAGATGGGAGGGGGCTGCACCCACCACACACATGCAGGCAGGAGCAGGCATGGCCCAGCACCCACACTCCGCTTGGGATCTGGGAAGCTGCCCAAGACCCAGGCTGGGCCCTTCCCCTCCCAGGACTTGGGTCCAACCTGCAAAGCCGTGGAGTCAGCCCAGCTGTCCCACGGGGCCTCCTGCCTGACTTTCCACACTGGGGTCCCTAGAGGGACACGGGGAAGAAGAACGGCAGGGGAAGGGGAGGTCCCTCTCCAGTGGGCCCCAAGCCAGGCCTGAGCTCCCACACTGCCCCCAGGGAGAGTCGGCTCAAGGGGGATTAAGAAACATAGCTGCCCTCCAGCCAGGCAACAGAAGAGTCACATTTAATGATACTTTGCTGAGAAACCCGGACAAATTTAATTAAAACGAGGCTTACCCAGGACCAGTGGAGCTAATGGAGCACTTTCATATTCTGACTTTTCATTAATAGCTTACAAAAGAGCGAGTGCAGAGGAAAAGAAAGGGCCTCCCATGGGGGATTTAATCAGCCTGCACCCCTCCCCAGAGGGTGGAAGGAGAGGCAGAGCTCCTGTGGAATAGGGGGAAATTGATTCTTTAATAAGCCCACACCTCAGAACTCTGGCTTCTCAATAAAGAGGGGCTCAGAGTGAGGCTGGCATTAATTACCTCACGCCCCCCTCCAGCCCCTAGGCTGGGGCTCCATATCGCAAGGGCTGCCCAGCAAGCACGCAGCTCCCCCTCCCAGCCCCTGACTATCCCCCAGCTCAGGCTGGGCCTTGGGAGGCGTTTGACTGGCCAGCCTGTGCAGGGACTAAGAGGGTGGGGTGTTCTGTCCACAGTGAAGGTGGTGGGACCCGATGCCTCCTCCAGTGGCGTGGAGCCAAGGGGCTGGCGGGTGGGTAGAGAGTGGCTGCGGAGCCAGGTCCCCCCAGGTCCAGCCATGCCTGCAGCCAGCAGCTCCCAGAAGGGCCCAGCAAGAGAGCTGAAACAGTCCTTTTCACCTTGAGTCTTTTGTTTCAAGTTTCCTTGGAACAGTCCTGGCCACAGACAGGGTCCCTGAGGTAGCAGCCGCCTCCCCAGCTTGAGCCAGCCACACCCCCAGCTTTTCCCCGGGACCCCTGGACCACACACTTACCCGTTTGCTGTCCACCTAGGTCCCTGGTGACAGGACCACCCACCCCTCAGCCCTGGCGGGTAGGGACCAGTCCATTGTCTTCCTGGTTAGATGGTGCCCAGCAGGGAGACCCTCCCTGTGGCCTTGACCAGCCAGGACCCACCTGCCTGTTCACCAGCCAGCAGCAAGTAGGCCTTCTGGTTCCACCCAACCATGGGAGACCACGGGGCACCCCTCCATGGAGTTCCCCACCATGACAACTAGTATCCCTGCCCATCTGGTAAGTAATGAGCCTTATAAGCAGAAGGACTGGAGGCCCTGGCTGTCACCAGTGGCTGGAACAGAGCCCCAGAGGCAGCCGACTTCACCTCCTCCCAGCCCTCTCCACCACCAATGCCCCTCCCTCAGCCCCTGCACCCCAGCCCTTAAACACATATGCACCCTGCCCACCCCTCTGCACTTTCCCGCCCTGCTCCCCAACTCACGCCACCTGCAAGCCCACACCCACCCCATGCCCTGCCCTGTGCCCTGTGCGCCCCCCACCCTGCACCGTTTCCCACTCCGCACCCCACCCCGCTTGCCTTCACACCCACGAGGTTGTTGTGGAAATCCACACGGGCTCGCAGATCCTTGCTAGACCGCCGACCCAGGAACTCCTTGACGAACTTGCTGCTGTACTTGAGATTGTCCCCGCAGCCACCCCACTGCCAGGCCTCTCGGTTCTCCAAGTCAGGGGCCTCATCACAAGTGCAGCGCTCCATGCGGCCTGCACTGCACGCCTTGGCCAGTGCATGCGTCAGGCCAGCAGAGGAGATGGCGTAAAGGAAGGCTGTCTCCTTGAAGCCTGGGGTGGTGGGGGCAGGGGCAGGTCAGCAGGCCACAGCGGCCCCCGTCTCCCTCAGGTGCAGCCAAATCATGGCATCCCCAGGCACACATTCCGTATAGAGCAGGGTCTGCGGGAAGGATCCTTCCTGGTGTGTTCCATGCAGGGAGGGGCGTACCTGCCTGGGCTGCCATGTGCACCTGGGGACAGGAGGTGCTCCCTCGTGCCCCAGACATAGGACTGGTCAGGGGCAGGAGAGAACCCAGAGTGTACTGGGCCACAGGTGTGCCCAGCAATCGGAGACCCTATCCATCTGGGTCTCCAACCTACTAGACTGGCCAGGGCCCTCTGTGAGCCTTGCCATGCCCTGGGCCTCAGGTCCCTAGTTTTGTTTTTTTTTTAACATCTTTATTGGAGTATAATTGCTTTACAATGGTGTGTTAGTTTCTGCTTTATAACAAAGGGAATCAGCTATACATATACATATATCCCCATATCTCCTCCCTCTTGCATCTCCCTCCCTCCCACCCTCCCTATCCCACCCCTCTAGGTGGTCACAAACCACCGAGCTGATCTCCCTGTGCTATGCGGCTGCTTCCCACTAGCTATCTATTTTACATTTAGTAGTGTATATATGTTCATGCCACTCTCTCACTTCGTCCCAGCTTACCCTTCCCCCGTGTCCCCTAGTTTTTAAAACAACGCTGTTGAGAGACTCAGATGAGAGTCCCCCTCGGCACCCTCATGCAGAAGGAGACACAAGAGAGGAGGCTCCGTGCTCTGGGCTGGGGCACCAGCTGGACCCCTGCTCCTGTGCCCAGGCACCAGGCCTCAGCCACTGCCATGTGGCAAGAGCCATCAGAGCTGCCTCAGGCCTTGTCACAGCTGACCACATGTGCCTTGTGCCACCAGCAACTGTTTCATGCAGGTGTGAGAAGGGACCGGGCATGGGGGAGAGGGCAGGAGGCAGGGGAAGGGGGGATCGGGGGGGTCAGATCCCACCCACCGCCCAGTCACCTGGAACTCAGCTGAGGTGCTGCACTAGGGGCGCACACCAGGGCCAGGAGGTCCTGCCTCCCTGCTCCGGCCCAGTGTCCCAGCACACTCACCTCGCTTGAGCAGACTGGCCCGGTAGCGACCCTCCAACGTACAGTTCCAGCGCTCAAACCGGAACTGGTACTGGCACTCGAGAGCACTCATGCTGACCGCTTCCACCAGCGTCTCAGCCACACCGGGGTCCCGGCGGCACATGCGCCGCTGCTTGCGCTCCAGCTTCAGCCGGTCGCAGGCCTTGTAGTGTGCCTGGGCAGCTGCTTCCGGCTCCAGGGTCAGCGGGAGGATGGTCAGGGGCTCACTGCCCGTCAGCCTGGGCACAGAGAGGCCAGAGTGAGCCCTGCCCCAGAGGCAGAAGGTGTGCGCTGGGCGAGGGCTGCAGATGCTGGGGCAGCAGAAGAACCTGCTCGGCCGGAAAGCATGGTGGCAACTGGATAGGAGCCCCAGTGGGCCCACCTGGGGGACAGAAGGGGCAGCAGGCCCAGGGACGGTATAGAAAGGCCACAGAGAACCTGGCAGCGGAGGGTGGTGAGAAGGCCATGGGACCCTTGCCCACCAGGCATCCTCTCTGCACCCGCTTGCCCCCATATCCACTCACGCCCTGCCCTGCCAACTGCTTGTGGACCCCTGCCTGGCCCCCTGCACGCCCTGGGTTCTCACACTGACTGCCCAGTGAGCATAACTCAGGTATCCACACGGATGCTGACCACTCCCCAACAAGTCCCTTCAGGGAGTCACACCCCAGCTGTCACCAGCCTCACTGCCCAGGTCTGATGACAGGGGAAGGAACACACAGCTAGAAACTCATACACACACACCTGGGAAGACTGCCCAGCCCAGGGTATTGGCCAAGGGCAGACAACCAAGGCAGGGAGCGGGCACAGTTGCCTCAGGCCGCATGAGACGTACATCTACTGTACCCTCCCCGACCCACTCCCATGTCTGCTTACCCAGCTTGCTCTAGGACCCCCACACTCTGCCATCCCCAGCTAGGGGTGCCCCCCACGGCCCTGTGGTCCCTTGAGGATGGCCCTGGCTCACTCCCTGTCCTGCAGCCTGTGCAGATGGCCCCCATGGTTCCAATGGGGTCTCCTGGAATATGTGCACCAGAAGGCGCCTCTCGTCCCAGGACCCAGGTGCCACCCGGGAAGTGGGCTCCTGGTCCTTGTGCAACTCCACCCCTTCTCTTGGCTGAGCCAAGGCCCTGGCCTGGGTCCGTCTTCCTCTGTCTGGCCTGCCTGCCCTAACTCCTTACCAGCTGCTCCATCCAGGGACTGACTGGCTCTGGCCTTCTGCCTGCTCTGTGCTCAGAACCATGGGCCTCAGTGTCCCCAGACAGACAACTGCACATCTGGGCTCCAGGAACGTCCAGGCCCAGCCCCACCCAGACCTTCAGCCCTCAGGAGGGAGAGGTGCCCACCTGGACGTGAATGGGGCTCAGAGCCCACCACTAGAAACAAGCCCCAGCCCCCACCTCTCACCTCAGCCAACCCCAGGAACCAGGGGTATCAGGAGTTCACAGATACTGGAGCCCCACACCATGCCCCATCCCATTTCTTGCTGTCCTTCCAAAGCCCCCTCAGGGGTACGGTGACCACTGGGCTGACAAGGAGAGCTGCAGCTTTCTGCAGGGGAAGGGATGTGGGCAGGGCCTTCTAGAACCCCATCCTCTAACAGACTCCAGCAGTAATGCTGCAGGTTGAGGTTCCCCTGGGGACAACCTCGGGTACCACATTTTGTAGCTGCATGCACACACCCCCCAGCATGCCCTGCCCTGCCTAGTGGAGAGGGGAGTCGCTGCATATCCACCCTGGTAAGGGTGGGGCCCGTGCAAAGCAGAATCGGCCCTACCCTGAGGCCTCTGGATCCCGGTCCCTGAAGGAGTTGCCCCTGTCTCACCCTTGCTGATCAGCTCCCTGAGAACAGCAAAGCAGGATGCTGAGGCTTGGGAACCAGGCTGACAGGAGGCCCAGGCAGCATTGGGCAAGGAGGCTACCGGAACACCAGAGCTGACTGGTCAGGCCTAGGGGTGCAGAGCAGAAAGGACCACTACCCCCCACCTCTGCACACTTAGGTGCAGCATGAGTGAGGCCATGGTGGGCACCCTGAGAAGACCCACCCCAGGCCTTGGCCCTGCTCTCCACAGTGCTCAGAGCTAGTGTACCGGTGAGCTGTGGGAGAGCAGAGGTGGCAACTGCTCCCAACCCTGAGATCAAGGGCGTGGGTGAGCAGAGCCCACAGAGGCATCCCTGCCAGCTCAAGTCTGTGCAGACGTTGCTGAAAGACCCGTGCCCCTCTCCATAAGCAACACTCTGAATCAGGAGGCCCCTGGGTGTGCTGTGGGAGGCCAGCATGGGTGCTGGCTAGAGGAGAAGCTCCAAAGGTCCCTGAGACACGGACAGATCCTTCGTGGGCCACTGAGCTGTGGGGATGCAGAGGCAGTAAGACCTTTGGGGAGAAGACACGTGAGCTTGGAGCTGGGACGATGCATTGGAGGGGTAGCAGCACACGGCAGCCCCAGTTACCTGCACCCCTTATCTAGCATTAGGACTTCATGCCTAAGGACATGGGGATGTGGCAGAGGCTGACGTCAGGGGGCAGTTTTGTGGACTTCCAGGCCCCTGCCTGAGGACAGCTGCTGCACTGGGGCAGGGTGAGCAGGCAGGGGCCCGAGGACCCTGGGCTGGAGGCCGGAAGAGCCATACTCCTCACACAAAGACAGCTCACACAGTGGAGACTTGTCCCCAGACAGGAATGTCAACAGCTGTGCCCAGAACTGCGTGCCACATGGCTAAAGCACTGTAGCCTCCAACCAGCACATCCCCCAGGCAGGATTCAGATTAACCAAGCTCCCACCGCTGCCAAAACATTCCAGCATCCAAGAAGACCCCTACTGTAAGGCCATCCTGGGGGGACCTGGGGCCAGGCTGGAAACGGACGAGGAGAGGGAGACAAATGGCAGGTGATGCTGCCTTCCAGTCTTCCAGGAGGCATTGGGGGTGCCTGTGTCCAAACTCTGCACATGAGCACTGAGGACAGGGCCCCCCCGACCTGGTGCCAGCCTGTGTCCACACTGCACATGAGGAGCTAACTCAGGGGTCCCCCACACCCAGGGCCAGTCTACATAGCTACAGGTAGTTTCACTCCCACCTGGCCTCAGCATGTCCACCAGGGTATCAGAGGCAGCTCCATAAACACAGCCACAGGCAAGCTGACACTCTCCTGAGGCCAGGTGGGGTCTACATCTGTTCTGGGCAGAAGGATGTTGAGGAAGGGTCAGCTCAAGTCCAGGAATGGCCATCTGAAAATCGTGTGGCCACATGGCTGAGGCCTGAGGCCCAAGGGCCAGGCCTTTCCCCTGAGCCATCATCCAGCTCCCATGGTAGGCATGAGGCTGAAACCCAAGGGGGCAGCACTGCTCTACCCCCCGGCGTCCCTCATCCCAAGATGGCACATCCCCACCTCCCTTTATTGGGGGCCCAGCTGGCCCCTGCCCAGGCCCCCTTAACAGTCAGTGTGGACTCAGTGCAGCCAGCCTGTGAACTTATGGCCCGGAGTGCAGCAACAGAGGACAAACCCTCACGGAGGTGCAGGGGTGAGACAATGCATGGGGTACAGGGAAGAGGGTGGCCATCAGGTGGGTCCGGGCTCAGTGGAGAAGGTCCCAGGGGCAAGAGGCAGAAACGACAACACAACGAGGAACCCACAGAAGTGCTGGAGGAAAGATGAGAGGTTCATAAAACATTCTTAGAATCAGGGAGGCTTTTGTCAGAGTGACTCAGAATCCAAAATGCCTTTAAAATTTAATAAATTAGACTATCTAAATGTACAAGAGTCTCTGCACAGCAAAAAGTAGCATAGAACCCCAAGGCCAACAGAGGGAACGCTGCAGTTCAGATCCCAGGCCAAGGACCAAGTTTCTTTGCTTGTGTGTGGGCATGTGCATATGGGCACATGTGCATGTGCTGCATGTACATATGTGGACACAGGCATATCTTTTCCTCTAGATCAATAACAAAGGAATCAACTGTTAATTGGATACAGGATATGAAAATACAGTTCAAGGGAAGGGAATATAGCTGGCTGTTAAAAACTTATTTGCATTTCACTCAAAAAAATGCAAAATAAAACTATATTGAGGGCTTCCCTGGTGGCGCAGTGGTTGAGAGTCCGCCTGCCGATGCAGGGGACACGGGTTCGTGCCCCGGTCAGGGAAGACCCCACATGCCGTGGAGCGGCTGGGCCCGTGAGCCATGGCTGCTAAGCCTGTGCGTCCGGAGCCTGTGCTCCGCAACGGGAGAGGCCACAACAGTGAGAGGCCCGTGTACAGCAAAAACAAAAACAAAAAACTATATTGATAGGTTATTTTTCATTCATCAGAGGAGTACAAATCAATGTCTGATAGGATTATTGTCAAGGACACAGGGAAGGAGGTGTTCCTCCTTGGCTGGAATTCTGGACTGACATATCTATAAAAATTCACCCACCAATTCTCTTTCTAGAAATACAGACTACAGATATGTTATCTTAAAACATATAAGCAAAAAAAAAAAATTTAATGTCAGCAGCAAGAAAAAACGTACAAGTGTATGTCACTCACATGTTACCCAATGCAATGCTGTCGTGCAAAAACACTGGAAGCACTGTTTGGTATTCAAAAAGACTGGAGATTGGCTGAATAAATGGGCTCCATCCACTCCAGTATTCAGCAGGCCTCAGAAATGCCGCAGCCCACCTGCTGTGTACACTCAGTGCAAGGCACAGGCCTACCTCTGCAGAGTACCTGCGTGCACACCTGTGGATGCACGGGGCAACCCAGGATAAAGGCAGCCTGGGGCAGAGGAAACACGTTCTTCTCCCTTATGGCGTGTGAGCCACTCACACGTTGTCCCATGCACTTGTGGCCCATTCAAAATGACAAAGTTCAACATACAGCCAGTGGCATGGAGAAGTCCCTCACAGGCTCTCAGCCCTGTATGCCAGCCTGGAGCAATGAGCCTCTGCCCACACAGCCTATCTCCAGGGGCTGCGCCTTCCAGCCCAGAAAGCGCCCAGGCCACCCGGCACAGCACAGACCCTCCAACCACCCAGCTGCCCACACCAGTGCACCTGCCACTGTGCTCAACACAGCTGCCCCTCCCTCTCTGTGGGCATCTGGTCTGAGACAGGCGGGTCGATGGGCACATAAGCCTGCCCAGGAAGCCCATGGAGGACTTGAGTCCAGGTTGGCTGCCCTTGCTCCACCTGGCTGTCCTCTCCCAGCGCTGGACCCATTTCCTGGGAAGAAACGAGACCTAAATGTTGGTCTGGTACTTTACAACACTCAGGTATCTTCAAAAGATATAATACACACATGGAAGTGAGCAGCACAACTGGGAAACACAGCTCTCACCCAGCTCAAGAAACAGCCTTGTGCCCAGGCACTCTCAACTGCCACCACTAATGTCATAAACAATCTCCTAAACATCTTCCAAAAGCTTCCCCATCTTGCTGTGCACATCCAGCTCTCCATCCAGCTGACACCAACATCTGCCCATGAAGTATGGTGGGGCCAGCATCCCTCCCTCAGGATCCCAAAGGTTCCATCTCCTCGCTGCTCTGTGATGTCACAGCAGCCTCACATGTGGCTCATTTCCAGGCTCCACCCTGGGCTAGTGTCACGAGCTCCTGACGTTTTACTGGGATTCCGTCAGGAGCTCCTTCCAACAGATTCCAAGGGCACACGTTGGCTCTGCATTTGCACACACGTGACAGGGTTTGCTGGGGTGGTCATGACTGCTCTGTGCAATTTTTTAAAATAAATTTATTTATATATTTTTGGCTGCATTGGGTCTTCTTTGCAGTGTGCGGGCTTTCTCTAGTTGTGGCGAGTGGGGCTACTCGCAGAGCACGGGCTCTAGGCGCGTGGGCTCAGTAGTTGTGGTGCACAGGCTTAGTTGCTCTGCAGCATGTGGGATCTTCCCGGAGCAGGGATCGAACCCGTGACCCCTGCACTGGTAGGCAGATGCTTAACCACTGCGCCACCAGGGAAGTCCCCTGTGTGTGTAATTTTGAATCTCTCCATTGGTGAGAACAGCATCTCTCTCCATTTACTCAGGATTCCTTCCTGCCTCTCTCTGAAGTCTTACACGTTCCCCCACTGAAGTCTGAAGTCTTACAGCCTCCCACAGGGCTGGCCTGTATTAGAGTCAGTCTGTGTTCCAGAGTGATAGTGTATAAAAATAAAATAACTTTATAAAGTCAGTCTTCCCTCTGTTGCTGACCTACAAAAGTCCAACTGACCCTATGCTGATTTAGTATTTGGTGACCTTGCTATGTGTTGTAATTCATCTCTGATGATTTTCAGATGCTCTGTGTACAATCATGCAGTCTGCAGAGACACCAGTCTATTTTCTTACTATGCGGTTCTTCCTGCCTTGCTACACTGGCTAGGGCCATCAGCATAATCGTGCAGAATCTGCCAGCTACCCTCTGGGACCCAGCCTCCTGACCCCCAGCTCCACAGCCACCAGCCAGCACAGAGCATGTGTGGCCATGAAGTGAAGGAGAGAACTGTGGGCACCACCACCAGAAAGTGGGGACCCTCATCCTTGCTCATCTCTGCTACCCAGACCCACCCCTCCAGACGCAAGGGTGCCCTAAAGACTGGCACTACAAGGCGAGAGACCAGGAGTCAATGCACTCACAGAGCCAGAACGTGATTGCTACATGAGAGAAACGACTCCCATCATGCTTGAGGGTCTGTTAAGACAATTGGCATCACCCAGATTTAGACAACGGTGACGACAGGCATCCCTGTCTGACTCTTGGTTTTAAAAGGGAAGCTTTTGCCATTTCACCGTTAAGCATGAGGTTTGCTGTGTGTTTTTCTGGACACCCTGTATCAAGTTAAAGAAGTTCTCTTCTGCTTTTAGTTTGCTATGAATGTTTTTAAAATCACAAATGGATGTTGAACTTTATCAAATGTCATCCCTGCATCTTTTGATGTGTGATTTTTCTCCTTTAATCTGCTAAATTGAGGAATTTCACTAATTGATTTTTCTAATGTTAGACATTAAGCATTCCTGGAATAAACCCAGTTGGCCACGATGGGTTTTATCCTTTCTCTGTTTTGCTGATGTAACTTGATGATGTTTTGTCTAGGATGTTTGCATCCGTGCTTGTAATTTTCTTCTCCCATGCTCTTCCTGCTGAGTTTCAGCGCCTTAGCAGGAGTTTTTTTTTTTTTTTTTTTTTTTTAATTTCCTAGAAGAGTTGTGTCAGATTAGAATCGTGTCTTCTTGACTGTTTGGTGGAACTTGCCATGAAGCCATGCAGGCTGACCTTTTCTTGGTGGAAACATTTCTTTTCTGCTCCAATTTCTTTTTCTTTTCTTTTAGAACACCTTTATATATCAAGATATAATTCACTTACCATAAACTTTGCCCATTTAAAGTATATAATTCAGCATTTTGTAGTATATTTGCAGATATATGCAAACACCACCACAGTCAATTTTAGGATATTTTCATCACTGCAAAAAGAAACTACTTAGCGTACTCTTTAGCTATTACCTCCCTATTCCCCTCCCCCAACTCCTGGCAACCACTAATCTACCTTCTGCCTCTGTGGGTCTGCCTGATCTGGACATTTCCTATAAAAGGAATCAAACAACGTGTGGCCTTTTCTGACTGGCTTCTTTCACTTAGCACAATGTTTTCAAGGTCCCTCCGTGTGGTAGCATGTAATAATATCCCCTTGTATGGATATACCACATTCTATTTTTCTACTCCTCAGGTGATGGACGTTTGAGCTGTTCAGTCTTTTTATTTATTTTATTGATTTAATTTATTTTTTGGCTGCGTCCTGCGGCATGAGGGATCTTAGTTCTCTGACCAGGGATGGAACCCGTACCCTTGGCATTGGGAGCGCAGAGTCTTAACCACTGGACTGCCAGGGAAGTCCCTGAGTTGTTCACTCTTCAGCTATTGTTCATAATGCCACTATGACCACTCATGTACACATATTTTTGTGAACATATGTTTTCATTTCTCATGGGTATAAACCCAGGAGTGGAACTGCTAGGTCATAGAGGAATTCCATATTTAATTGTTTGAGGAACTGTCAGATTGTTTGCAACAGTGACTATACCACTTTACATTCCCAATGACCCAATTTCTTTGCTTACTATAGTGTTAGTCAGTATTTCTATATCTTGAATCTGTTTCTGTTACTTTTTTGGTTTTCTCCATTTCCTCTGAATTTGCAGATTTATCAGCATGGAACTGTTCATTACATTCCCTTGTTTTTGTTTGCAGAATCTGTGATGATGTTCCCCGTAGCTGGACACTAGCACTCTGAGCCTCCTCTTCACTGGGTTAGTCTCCTCAGGTGTTTCTAAGACCTTCCCAGAGAGGGATCTGTTCATCTCTAATGCACCTTTTTTTGTTGATTTCTGCACTACTTCTACTTTCTTTCGGTTTACCTTACTTCTCTTCCTCACTTTTGTGATGGACACTTGCTGAGTGCTTTCAAGTGTCTCTCCACTTCTAAAATATGCATTTAAGCTACCACTGTGGCTGCTTCAGCCTCTCCGAAGCTGCAGCCTCAGGGCACCAGACTGAGCCTGACACAGCCCCAGGTCACTGACTAAAACAGTCACAGCTCAGATCACTGTGCTGAGTCTGAGTCTCTCTCTACTCTCATTTCCCTCTTTACCTTATGGCCCATTGAGCTGGTGTGTTCTCTCTCCATCCTCTTATGTTCTCTATCCTTACATCGTGTGTCTCTCACCCAGAGCCTATAATTAGACTCAGGACGTGACCACAACCCCAATCACCTCAGCCTTATGCCTGGAACATTTCATCCACTGGGGTCCTGGGGTCTCAGTTTATCCTTTCTGCTGGCCATGCCTCTTCTTTTTCTTTTCTCCTCTCCTGCCTTCTTTTGGGTTATTTTCATTATTCTCCTTTTCCTTTTGTTAATTTGAAGTCATATATTTCCATTATTTTCATGGTTACCCTCAAAATTACAACATGAGTCTATAAGTTACCCATGTTCAATGTTGGTCAATACCACCCCCTTCTCAGTAATATGAGGCCTGAGAACACAACCTTGCTGACTCCCTGGAATTATATGCTGTTGTGTATTTTAGTTCTACATTTAGGACCCAACAGGAAGTTGTTCAATGCTCCCTCATCCCTCCTTCCCTGTGACCTTCTCCTTGCTGTTCACTCCTTTTTGTGTCTGGAACACAGCAGGGCCATTTCCCATGCCTAAGCTGCGGCGTCAACATTTCCTCCAGAGCAACTCTCAATTTGTCTGAAAATGTCTTTATTTCACCCTCATTTTACAGTAATCTTCACCGAGCGTAGAGTTCTTGGCTGGCAGTTATTTTCTTTTCATGCACCAAGGGGATGGTCCCACCACCTCCTGGCTTTGCTCTCAGTTCTGAACTTAGCTGTCAGCCTGACAATCCTTGGAAGGTAATCTGTATTTTGTTTTTTGGGATTGCTTTGGTGTTTTGCAGTTGCAATCTGTCATGTTCTGGCATGAGCTTTTTTTTTTTTTTTTTTCCTGCTTAGAAAGACACTGGGCCTCTTGAATCTTCTTGATTGTTCTGATCAGTTTCAGAAAAACTCTCAGCCATTCTCTCCATGTATCACCCCATCAGTTTCTCTTCTCTTCTACCTCTGGGCCTCTGGTGGAGCATGTGGGACCTCCTCACTGTGTCCCCAGGTTTCTCACCCTCTCTGCTTTCTGTGTATCTGCCTTCCCATGCCACACTCTGTGTAATTTCTCTTGACCCATCTTACAGTTTGCTAATTCTCTTCAACTGTTTATAATCTGCTTTCAAATCAGTCTACTACTTAAAATTTTTCCCAGTTCTATTTGGTTTTTCCAAACTTGCTGGGTCAGTTTTTGTGGCTTCTCATTCCTTACAGATATCCCAAGCTTATCTTGCTCCTGCAAGCACAGTGAGAGTTGTTTTATTCAGTGTGGGATGCTCTGTTTACTGGTCTGCTGCCATCATTTCTGCAAGTCCTTTGGCTGCATTTCCCTGCACACCAAGCTATCTCTGACCATATGCTGGTCGCCGTATTTGAGAAACTGTTTGCAGGAATAATCTGAAGCACAGGATAAAGGTCCCCAAATTCACAGCCACCTGGAACCTCAGAATGTGCCTTCTTTGGAATAAGGCTCTTTGCAGAAGTAATCAAGGTAAGGATCTTGAGACCAGATCATCCTGGATTAGGTCCCACGTTGCTGACGGCTCACCCCGCTGACGAGCTCTGCAGAGAGCACACTCCAGCCCTGGGGCAGCAGGAAAGAACCTAGGACAGACAGAGCCAAGTCCGGGGATGCCCAACCCCCTCTGTGGACCAGGCCTGAGGCTGTCATGCCTGACTGCTTGGGGACTACTAGCGCAGCCCCTCTGAGCACCCAGCCAGTCACACATCCTCACATCTGCCCCAAGGACAGCCAGGTAGCGGGACGGGCATTGTCGGAAGAGGGTGGGTGCAGGTTTGGCCCACGCTGGTACTGGAGCCATCCTTGTCCCACATCACTCAGCCCCTAGAACACCTCACCCCTTCTCACTCACAGTTGGGGGTAGGGGAACAGATTTCGATTGCCCTTCCTCCTGCCTACAGGCCCAGCCACCACAAGGGCCACCCTGCCCGCAAACCCAGCTCCCCGGGCATGGGGAGCTGAGACCCTGGGCTGGGCGGAAGGAGAAGAGGCCGGAGTTCCAGAAGCCACAGCGCCCTGCCAAGGAAACCTCAGCCCCACCAGACGGCGTTTAATTTCTGTGTGAATCAAATTCAAAACAAATTCCAGTGCTGAGAACTGGTTCTGAGATTAACCCTCCATCCTCCCGTGGCCTGCAGCCTCCCACCCAAGCAGGCGGGTGTGGGGTGGGCATAGACGCCACCAGAGCCTGGGGCTCCCCGAGAGCTCCACCATCACTTGGTGCCCTGCCGTGCCAAGGAGGAGGTGAGGGCCAAGGGATGGGGCTGAGCAGGGCGGGAGGGCAGCTCCCCGCATACAGGTCACACTGTGGCAGAGACCTTGTGTCTGTGACAGCTGTCACCTCCATCAGCTGTGAGAACTGCCAGGCCCCGACTTCCCCACCTCATGGGCCCCGAAGATTCCAGGGCACGAAGAGCTCTTGGTCAGTCCGCAGATCCATCACTGTCCAGGGGATTGCCTAGCTAAGGCCTGGCCACCCTGGGGGTCAGCTGGCAGACACAGGACTCAGTAAACTCCACTACACTGGGACCCACAGCACTGCCCACCAGGCCTGGCACCCCCAAGCCTAACAGAAAGGTCCTCATCCACACGAGGCCCCTGAAGCGAGCAGAACTCGTGGGACCCCCAGACTCTGAGGGCCACCAGCCAACTGCCCCCTTTCCAGAGCAGGACGATGGAGCCCAGATTGGACAGTGGCATGCCGAAAGCCCCCAGGAAGGTGGCTGAGGCTGCACTGGACCCCCAGATTCACTGACTGCCGCAAGGAGAAGACGGGCTGCAGTGGCTTCATGGAGGAACCAGAGTGACCAGGCCACCTCTGTGCCCTGGTCACCACACCCCCAGGCCTCAGAGATGGCTGTGGACCCACGACGGGGCTGCCACAAAGGACAAGATGCAGGGCAGGTGCTCGGAGAGCCACCGGACCCCACCACCACCGCCGCCACTACCAGCATCACTTTGATATCTGGTTTCCTTCCTGGAGCTGGCCTCCCAGGGGCCTAGCACCACGCCAGACACAGATGGGGAACACTGGGACAGCCTCAATCAACACCCCACCCTGGGGTGGCCTGAGGCAGCCACTGCTGCTCCCTCTGTCCAAGAGGGAGCCAGGTCTGGTGTGCTCTGGTCTGGGAGCCCCTGGCAGCCTCTACTCTCGGGCCAGACCACTTCCCTGGCCACGTCTACCTCAGGTATCGCTAAGAAAAACAAACGCAGCTTGAGGCTTGCCTTTTTCCATTCCCTCGTCCGGCTGCCGGTCTCGAGGTGCAGGGCCTGCCAGCTGGGCGGCCGGGTTTCCTCCTGTGGCTAGGGGCACCAGGCCAGCCAGGAACCTCACTGGGAGGAGCAGGGGAGCATGGCGGGCTGTGCCCGCAGGTCACAGAGCCAGATGGCCAGCACACCACCCAGGTTGATACTGTCCTGAGTGGGGCTGCCCTCCTCTGGAGACCCTGGACCAGCCCACAGATGTCCGTTAATGATTAGTCCCTGCAGGAAAACAGGCTGGTCATCGTCCAGCCCATGCTACCAAGCCCCACTCCAGAGGCCTGCTCAGACCTGCTATGCACCGTGGGCAGCCACCTGCTCCCACTTCCCCGACCCTCGCTCAGTGGGGTCCTCAACCCCCACCTCCCACCCTGGGAGCTCCAGCAGAGCCCTCTCCCCTCAGCATGGCACCACAGCAAAAACGCCCGCAAAGCCTCTGTCCAACATCTAGGCCCCATTGTCTTGTGTCTGCTGCACCTGGCCCACCATCCCTGCGCTGGAAGGTGTAATGGCCCAGTCAGCAAGTGTGGGTGCAGCGTGGTGGAGGTTAGGGCCAGGGGTGAGCAGGGGGCTGGGCCACCTGGTGAACGAGCACCTCAGACCCCACACCAGGCTCCTGGGTGCAGAGCCAGGAAGCGGAGGGGCCCCCTCACAGGCCTCAGAAGAGCCAGCCCAGCGCAGTTTGGAGGAGACACCACAAGGGAACCTCCTGGTTTCCCCAGAGGTGAGCTACAGGTAAGGAGTGATACTTCTGGGCTATGCTCTGGCTTCCTGGAAGAGGCAACAGCTGAGGCAGACCCAGGAGGATGGGTAGCCCCATGAGGACAGTGGCCCTGTTCCCCACCCACCAGAGGCTGACCTTCAAGCAGGGGCCTGGCCTCACCCACTTCCCAGACAACTGCGCCTCCTCTGAAACCTCCTGCAGTCTGCTGAGCCAGGGTGGGCACTGCAGGGGCACCCCCACCTCTGGGACAATACACAAAGGGAGCCGGGTGCCCCCCAGGCTGGGATTAAGGGGGCTGAGTGCCGGCCCTGCTGACAGGTGTCATTTTTCTACAGCCAGGAAAGCCAAGCCAGGCCCCTTATCAGCTCATCGCTCCTCCCCGAATTCAGGGCCCACAGCCCCCCGGGAGGAATCGTGTGTGTGCATTCTTTTCCAGGAGAAAAAATACCCACACACTTCTATTGTCCTCTATATCACAAGGCCCCTGGGGTGGGTGGTGGGTGCCACCCTCAGTCTGGGGCCACCCTGAGAGCCTGGGCAGGATCATGCTAGTGCCCATGGCTCTGGAGTCAGGTCCTGGACCACAGCGGCAAGGACGGGGGTGAGATTAGGCCAGCTGTCCTCCCGTCCAGACGGCCGCCGGCTGTGGCAGAACATCTGCTCACACAGCTGAGGGGAGCCAGATGGCGGCGGCTTCCTCCTCACCTCAGACCCCACCAAGAGGCCACCGGACTCCACAGCCTGTGTGCATGAGATTCCCAGCCCAGAGGCCCAGTCCTGGCCTGATGCTCCCACCTGCCTCTATCTGGTCTCTGTATTAGGGGGCCAGGGCAGGGCCCCCCCAGGAGCCTATGGAAGGGGACAATAGGCCAGGCAGGGGCCAACGGTTTGGGAGTCCACAGCCCCCCAGAGAAGACTGGCCAGGAGAAGGGGGGAGGCAGGAGGGACTCTGGAGACGAGAGATGCAAGGGGCAGTGAGCTCCCCAAGGGATCCCCTCTGCCTCCCCATGTCTGCCCTGGACCCATAGGCTGGGAACCTGGAACACCTAGGTCCCTCTACTGGCCACAGAGGTCCTGGACCATAGTCTAAGAAGAATCCCCCCTCCTTTGCAGGCAGGAAGCCCAGGCCCCTCCACACCCACCCCTCTATCCTCTCCTGTCCCTGGAGCTCCCTTCCCTGACCTGAAGCCCTCCCCACATCCCCAGGCACCTTCCCTCAGCCTGCTGCCCCTGCCCTGCATCCCTCGTCACCTGCTGTTCTGAGGTCTCACCCATAGGGCTTCCAAGGGGCCTCAGCAATCTCCCTGCCAGCCCCTCAGCTGCCCTGGACACTGTGGATAGGGCCCCATCGCCTGGGCCCTCCCCCACCTCAGCTGCCAGTGCAGGCCTACCCTCTCCTGACCCTCTGAAGCACACTGCTCTCCATGGCCTCTCCCTCAAACACCAGACCTGAGGCCTTGCAGGACTGTTTCGGGCATGTCTGTCCAGAGGTGGGTCTCCATGGGTAGCACCTGCCCTGTTGCCCAAACCCACGTGACTCCCCACGCTCCTGCCTGCTTAGCTCACAGCACCACCACCCCTGGCCGGGGAATCCCCTGGGACACCTCTCCCTCTGTCAGCCCCTCCCTAGCCCCAGTGGACTCTGGGTCTCCCCAGCCTTTCCCCTACAGGTGAGCCCCAGCCCTCAGCCCCATACACAAGCCCGCCCAGCCCCTGTCAGAGCTGTATCGTTCTCTCAGCAGGGCTCCATCTTACCCCTTGCCCACTCACAGGCTCACCGTACAGCCTTGTCATTCTACCACCCTACCATTAGGCTCGCTCCTGCTGCCCAGGAAATCTTCCCTCCTTCTTCCTACTCTAGGGACCAGCTGGGAGCCCCTCCTCCAAGCAGCCAGCAGGCACGTGGCCACACAGGACTGCCAGCTGAGCCCCAGGCTCAGTATTCAGAGAAGCAGAGGAGATGCCCTCACCTCCTGGCACTGGGCAGTCGACCCTCCCTGACCCGCACTCAGAGCCCTCCCTCACCCCAGTGACAGCAGCCCCTCTGGGGCAGACCTCGAGCACAGTGCCAGGGCCCCCAGCTAGCCCCAACCCCAGACCAGGCTCCAGCAAATGAACAGCCACCTGCGCCCTGGCCCCCCACATAGTCCACTGGGGGCCAAGCAGGGGGAAGATCTGTTGTGAAGACCCATGGGTGCAGCCCCTGTATGAAGGGGTGAGAGCATGCCAGCTTACAGGTCAAGAAAAAAGGTTTTCCTCAGTCCAAGAATAGATCTAGAACATTTAAAGAGCTCTTACAACTCGACAGAAAGACAAACAACTGAGCCAAAAAGTAGGTAAAGAAACTCAATAGACATTTCCCCAAAATAAAACATTATAAATAGCCACTGTGCACATGAAAAGATGCTCAACATCACTAGTCATCAGGGAAATGTAAATCAAAACTACAACGAGACACCACCTCAAATCGACCAGGGTGGCCAGAATTTAAAAACAAACAAAAAAATATGTTTTCTTTAAAATCAGAGAATTAACAAGCATTGGCGAGGAGTGGAGAAATTGGAACCCTCGTGCATTACTGATGGGAATGTAAAATGATGCTGTGGAAAACAGTTTGGTGGCTTCTCAAAAGGTTAAACGTAGCATTACTATATGATCCAACAATTCTACTTCTAGGTATGTACCGAGAAAAACTAAAAACATACAGCCAAAAAAAACGTGTACACCAATTTTCACAGGAGCATTATCCACGATAGCCAAAAGGTTGAAACTACCCAAGCGTCTATCAACAAATGAATAGGTGGAAGAAAACTGCCCTATGTCCAGCTAGTCAAATATTATTTAGTCACAAAAAGGAATGATGTACTGATTCTTGCTACAAAGGTGAATAAATCGTGGAAACAGTATGCTCGGTGAAAAGAGCCAGACGCGAAAGGCCACATATGGTATGATTCCATTTATATGAAATGTCCAGAATAGGCAAATCCACAGAAACAGAAAGTGGATTAGTGGTTGCCAGGGGCTGGGGGAGGGGGGGACGGGATATGAGGTTTCTGGGGTGATGAAAATGTTCTGGAATTAGATAGCGGTGCTGGCTGCACAGCCTTGTGGGTATATTAAAAACCACTGAACTGTATACTTCAACTAAGTAAATTTACAGGATGTGAGTTACGTTTCAATAACAAAAAGACCTTTGGCCCTAAGGCCAATTGCCCTCCCCCATGTGCAATGGTCCAGAGCACCTCAGCTGCCTTTCAAACTGGCTCCCAGCACCCCTCATGGGCTAGGGAAGCCCTTAGTGTCACGCCTGGTGCTGCCTCTTCCATGCAGGCCTCCAGGCTACTTGGACCAGAGAGTTGGGACGAGCCCAGACCTCACAGCAGTGCCCCACTCCCCCACATCACCCTGCAAATGCTTCCTGTATAATGTGGAGTGCTGAAGCCAACACCACGAAAGAGCCTCAGGGCTCACCGTGCCCCTTCTTACTTCTATAGAAGATTAATCACGTTGGAAGCCTCAGGCCTCCGCTGGCCTGTGCAGCCCCTGGATGCCTGTCTAGCAGTTTCCCCAGGGGCCTCTGCAGGGGGCTGGCTCAGCACACACACGGGACCTCTAAGAAAGAGGCAGCAAGGTGCTGGGGAGCCCAGACCCTGCTCTGGCAAGCACAGATCCCCCACATCCCCAGATCCAGCCCCTGGCTCCAGGCTCAGGGGAGCACAAGGGTGGCTTGCCCCAGGGCCTGGGGCATCCCTTCCTGAGCAGGTTTCAGCACACAAGGCCCACCCTTTAGCTCTATATTCTCACCTGAGGATAACGCCAAGAGAGGAGCAAAGTATGGGAGAGCCCACCCAGATCTATGGGGTGGGGCAGGGGGCTTGGTGGTTGGCAGCAGGGAGGGGTGTCCAAGTTTGTATCTCAAACTTGCCACAAGACCTTGGGACAGTCTTTTCCTCCTTAGAGCCAGGCTCCACTTCCTTCCAAGAGAGCATCAGGCCAGCTGTCTAGGCCCCCAGAGCAGAGACATCTCTGTAGCCCCAGGAGAACCAGATGGAAACACCACCTGCTAATCACACCAAAAAGAATGGTCAGGCCAGGGAGGAAGAGAGGAGAGCCCCTTTCCCATGGCAGGCAGGTGAACTAGAGGGCCCTGCCTGGTGGCCAGAGGCTGAGCAGGACAGCAGGAGCAGGGCGGGTTGGGTTGCAGCCTGGGGGGGGGGGGGGGGGGGGGGGGGGGAGGGCTCCCACCACCCACGTGATCCTCCCCCAGGCCAGCCTCTCTGGGTTTCTGGGCTGTAACTGGAGCTGCCCTGCCTGTGAGCCTCTGTGCCAGGCAGAGCTTTCAGAGTGGGGGAAGGGAGAGGAGGGCTGGATCCCAGCTCCTTCCCCCTGTTCCCTCTGTACTTGGGGTGGGGAGGGAAGCCCCAGCACAAGGCACAGAGAGGCCCCCTGGCTCTGGCCCAGCCCTGCCTGGCCCTGCCTGCCTTGGGCCATCTCCTCCTCCCCCTCTCCTCTGGCTCCTGCCCCTTTATTAAGCCTGGAGAAAGGGCCCCAGACCCAGGCTCAGCCAGTCACTGCTAGCCAGAGGCTGGGCCTCCATGCCTGGTGCTATCCTGAGTGGACTCCAGCACCAGGTCCCTTACCTTCTCTGCCTGTGGGGCTGGCACAGAGCCTGCCATCCTCCAGGACCTCCATCCACCAAGCTGAGTCTTGTCTCTCTTGTCTGGTGGCAGGGGGAGGGGGGAAGTGGGGTGTACCCCCAGCAGAGGCAGCAGAACTGCTTTCTATGCTACCCACGGGGCAGGACTTGGGAAGCCTCATTTGAGGGGGCCTTTGGGATTAAAGAGCAGGGCCAGAAGGGCTAGCTGGAGAAGCCACAGGGGCTCCAAGCCCTCCTGACTTGCCACACAGCCACTGGCCACACTTCCCTGAAGGTAACAAAGTGCAGAGAAAACACGGAGAAAAAGAGGGATGCTACAGGGGTTGGGATGGAGGGCGGGAGCCAGGACCCTGAACGCCACCCTGTGGGTCTGATCTTCCCAGAGAGAAAAGGCCAGCAGCAGGGAGACTCCAAGCAGAGCACAGCGTGGCGCACACAAGCCTAGGGTGTGTCTGAAGCCTGGTGAGCAGACCCATGGCTAAGCCCGGACAGCGAGAAGGCACAGCTGGCTGACAGGCCATCGTGACTCACCGTGGACCTGCAGCCAGACAGCCAGCCTCTGACCCTCCCTCTGCCCGAGAGGGTGAGGCAAAGGCTGCACAGATGGCATGCAGGGGCGTGCCAGCCTCTGCACAGCCTGGGCCCCAGGCGGGCCAAACCCACAGCCACAGCTCTGGCTGCGGGGTGGGGTCTCCAGGGTAAGGAGACAGGGAGCTGACCCTGGAAGACAACCCAGGAAAAAAGAACAGGAGAAGGGGGAGGGGGGAGAAAAACACAAAGGGAAAGTTTCCCATGAAAATATTTTATTTTCTTTGAGAACAGGATACACCTGCAGGGCTTCTCGCCCAGTCGGCCTCTCCCCGCCCTGGCAGTGCCACATTTCTGGACCAACGGGGCCCTCTGCCGGCCAGGACGCTGCGCGCCGGCGCCTGGTCCAGGGGAGAGGGAACAGGTGACGACGGGTGGAGGGCGGCAGCCCGGGAACGGCCGCAGGGCACGCAGGACAGGGACTGGGCAGGACGCGAGGGTGGCCTCGGCTCCAGGAGTGGCACGGGGTAAGGAGGCGGGGAGACTGGGGAGATCCGGAGGGCTGCCCACACGATGCCACCCAGACCCCGGTGTGCCCATCTGCAGAGTACAGCGAGGGTCCCCAAAGCTCGCCCGTCTGGACATCCCAGATCTGGGAGCGAGGAACGAGGAAGGGCAGGAAGGAACGTCGGAGAGAGACGAGCCCAAACCACACTAACTGCTGCTGCGGAGAAGCGCGCAGGACAGCGACCCTGGAGGCGGCGGGAGGCAGCATTCACGGCTGGGCTGGGCCCTGCGCACCGGAGAGGTCCCACAGACGCGCTCCCGCGGGCCGGGGCCCGAGCGAACGTCAGAAGCAAAGCGCAAGAAAAATAAAATTCCTCCAGTCTGGAGTTTTTTTTTTCCCTTTGGGGCTCAGAGCAAGGAACATCTGGATTTTGTACGTATTTTTTTGTTGTTGTTAAATTAACTTCTCGAGGAGAGAAAGGAGGGGGAAACTGCAAGGGGGGGTGGGTGTGCAGGGGCCAGGGAGGCTCCAGACGTTTGGCAAGAAATCCTGGCCTAAGGGAGCCGATAACCAGAGCTTGGTCCCGGAGCTCCAGGGAGCCTCACGCACGGCCGCGGGAGCGGCCGCAGCGACTACGGCTCCGGGGTCACGGAGGACCGGGGCCTCACGCCAGCCCGTCGGGTACGCCGGCCCCTCTCCGCGCTCCGCGCCACGGGGACACCGACTCGCGGACCCAGCGACGCGGGCTCCGCAAACAAACAGCTCCAGGCAACCCGGGGGCCCTCGCTAGCCCGGGCACCGCGCCCCGCGCACCTGGGTCGCCCCCGCCCTCGCGCCCGCGCCGGCCTCGGGCACGGCCCGCCCGCCCCGCCCGCCGGGCTGCCGAGGCACCTACCCGAAGTAGGCGGCCGAGGGGCGCAGCGCGGCGAGCAGCAGCGTCAGCGCGAAGGCCGCGGCCAGCCAGCGCGCCAGCAGGGGCCCATCCAGCATCTTGCCGCGCCGCGGCGGCTGACCATCGCGCTCCCGACCCCGCGCTGGGCGCCCCGCAGCCGCCGCCCTCTTATAGCGCCCGGAGCGCCAGGCCGGGGGCGGGGCGCCGGCCAGCTGGCCCGGCCCCGCCCGCGCCCGGGGAGGGGTCACGCCGGCGCCGGGGGCGGGCCGAAACCCGAGCCAGCGCCCCGCCCAGCCTCGTTGCTGCCCGGCCACTCGGGTCTCAGGGCGCGCCTCGCGCGTGGGAAGGGAGGCACGCGAGGGGGCGGGTGGGAACCGGGGCGGCCGGAAGGGGCGGGAGCGTGGCGGGGGCCGGGGGAAGGGAACGAGCCCCGGGGCGGCTGTGGGGGTGGAGCCAAGACGGAGCGTTGGTGGCCTGGGGCAAGACGGCGGGGCCGGCGTTGGGCGGCTAGCCGGGTGGGAGCAAGCGGGTGGGAGCGTTGGGGGACCTGGGGGTGGGGGACTTGGGGCGGCCGCGGGGGCGGGGTGTGGCCTGGGGCGGGGCCAAGGCGGAGTTCTTGGCTGCGAGGCAAGGGGTAGTGCCGCAGGGGACTCCGGTGTCAGTCCGGAGCTGGAGCGCGCGCGTCGGCTCCCGGAGGAGTTTGCATGAAAGGGGAGACAAGCCAGCAGGTGATGCCCCTGCCTTTTGCGAAGACTGACAGTTCAGGAAGCGAGGCCAGAGGGGCTCTGCTCCCTGGTTTGTTGTCCTGGGAATGAGGCGACCTGATGAGGGATGGTGCGGGCCGGGTCGCTCAACATTTTGGGACCTCTCTCTTCCTATCCTTAAATCAAGGGAGGTGAACTAGAGGCTGAGGTCACTGCCAGCGCTGATCCTCGGGTGACCTCCTTCTCAGAACCTCTGTACTGTGAGAACTGGACAAAGGAGTCTTGGCGCTGCTAGAGGCAAGAGGAGTTGCCAGGGACACGGAGGAGAGATGACGCAGAGCCACTGCTAAAGCAAGTCAGTGTCCGAGAACCGAAAACCAAAATTAAAACAGGTAACACGAATTACCAGACACAGGATGGGGTCAAGGAGAAACCTTAGAAACCCCTGAGCCAAGGGTTCTCCATGTCAACAGCCACAGACCAGGGAGGAGAGCACTGCTCTGGGGTCCAGGCTGTGGGATAAGTGTCCACGAAATGCCAGCCTGCGGATGACACTAGAAGCTCCATGGGCCCACTAGGCCAGGGCTGCCAGAGCCCTCAAGTCCTGGGCCTGAAGGGGAGAGCCCAGCTCCCTATCAGACATCTGTACTCAGAGTTGCTGCTTCTGGGCACAATGACCCAGAGTCTGGGAGTCTGAGCACCCCCCAAAGGCTGGGCTAGTGGGCTCTGAGGATCTACTGCTTTGTGACCTGTGTCAGGACAGTGCTGCGACGCAAAACAGGAGGGCCAAAGATGTACCCTGACAGTGGCCCGTAGAGCAGGACATATCCTTGGGCTCTCACCTCTCTTAAAAGGCCACCCAGGTGAGCATACCCCATCTTTCCTGGGGACCTGGGTGCTTGGCTGGGTGAGAAGAGGGTGGGGAGAAGATGGGGCCTGAGCAAATCACTTCCTCTCTGGGCCTCAGTTTCCCCATCTGAGACCCATCCAACTCCAGGGAGTCGTGTTTCTAAGTTGTAATGTCACACTGTAGAAACCTCTGCCCATAGTTCTGCCTCTCTGTGGGTGTGACCAGCCTCACATCATTCCCCACTCCGGGGACTCTTCCTGTGGGAGGGGGCCCTCCAATGCCCTCATCTGCTCACACCACACTCGGCCACCTCACCAACAGGGCTGGCACAGCAAAGAGAACACCAACCAAAGCAGCCCCAGCCCACCTGGACTGCAGGGCTTGGGGACACCCTGTCATCCCCACCTCCGAGGGCCTCAACACAGCCCCCAGGGCCTCCACCTGAAGGGCTGGCTCCCACACCCGGGAAGTGTGAGGCATGGGGTGAGGGGACGCAAAGTGATGACATGTTTAAAGGCACAGAGATTACGTCCAAAAAAATGAAGTGTGAGATTGTAAATGTGTGTCTGGAAGGCGCTGTAGGCCTTATAGAGTTCCATTCTGTGGGGAGTGGAGGGTTCTCTTCTGGCCACCCAGAAAGTCCCAAGGAAAGAGGCAGCCAGCTGAGGTTCCAGCCAGTGACTGGCAGGGCTATAGTTGGCAAAAAGGGGACTGGAGAGATGAGCACCATCTGTGGAAGGGGAAGGAAGACTGGGGTTCTGCTTTCACTGGGGGCTGTCAGCTCATAGCAGCTTGGGGGGCTATCCCAGCCAGACTGAGTGGCCCTATGGCACCTGATTTTGAGTGCTAAGCCTCCCCCAGGTATCAGCAGGGGAGGAATTCTGAGAGACCCCTTCAGTCCAGGGAGTGAGAACCAAGGTCTATAGGAGGACCAGACTTTGCCGGTCCATGCAACATGGGAGTGGAGTGGAGGGGGGGTTGGGGGGGGCAGTGCCCGGTGCAGAGTGACGTTGGGAATACCCCTGAGGGTCTGGGAGAGGCTGCCCTTGCCCCCTGTGCCTGGGGTGACGGCAGCAACTGAGGTGGTGCCACCAGCTACCCCCACCCCAGCTGGACCTGGGGACACAGGTTCCCTCACCCAGGAGTCTCCCAGGCCTCATACCTCCCCATCAGGTCTGACCTCCTCACCCCGCCCCTGCCTGCATTCCCATCTCCTCCATGGCCAAGGTGGCCCTACTGCCTACAGACCTCAAGGCGCCCATGCAGTCTGGACCTCTTTGGAGGGGGCCAGGTGCTTCCCACCTCTGTGTCCACAACTCCTGCCTCCCCCACACCCAGCCCCAGCCCACCTTTGCAGCTTCTGGTCACCTGCAACACCTCCCCTGGCCATCCCACGTTGGCCTCGCCTCACTGTGTCTGCCCAGCGTGGAGAAGGAAGGTAAATTAACGTGGAACAGCCACTGACAGACCAGCACCTGGTTCAGTTGACCCTGGATGGTAAACTGAGGCCTAGAGAACTCGGCAAATTAGCTCAAAGGACACAAAGCAAGTGGGGGTGGGGCAGTGGCAAACACATGATCCCAGTCTCCTGCTTTCACCAGCTAAGCCACCTCCAGATAATCTTGCTGGCCTCAGCACAGCATGAGGAGGGTGTGTTATCCAAGGAGGTCAGAGCTTTTTCTTCCAGCATAGCATGCTCTGGCCAATGGCAAAGTGGCCCCGTGTTTCTGTTAGAGAAACCTCGGCTTGGGGCTTTTTTTATTCCCCCTGCCATGGCCACCCAAGCCTGCTTGGCACAGGCCAGCTTTCTGGGAAAGGACATCCAGAGTATGAGGCAGGACAAGCTGACACTAATAAGGGGGCTGCAGCCACCCTGTGCAGCATGAGGGAAAGCAAGGAGTGGTCCAGGCTGGGCTGCGTCTCTACCCTGTACATGTTCCTAACCAGAGTTATGGCAGTGCTCTCCAAGGGGCTGATGGGCACAGCTCCAAGAGGACCTCATCAGCGCCAGGGAGGGGTGTGTACTGTGAAACAAAGCCCACCCCGAGACAGGAAAGACAAGGGTGGTAGGTTGTGACGGCTCACTGGCACTTTTGCAAACATCCAACTTCATGGAGACCTTGGCGCTGTGAACTGCCAGAATCATGCACAGCAGTGGGTCCTGAGAATGTTGACACCCAGCCATGCAGAGGGGGCTACCCAGGTCTCAGCAGAACAGCAAACTCCTGCAAAGCTGGGGGTGCCCACCATGACCCCAAGCTGGGCAAGGGCAGCCCACCTCCCTGGGCCAGGCCCACCCGACATCTTTAAGGCCTAGTTTGGATGCAGAAGCAAGGCCTCAATTGTCAATTCAGTGGCTTTCTCAGTCGCCTCCTCCCAGGGCCAGAGACAGAGACCGAACGCACAGAGGACCGCCTTCCCAGCTGATGCCCACCCACTCTTCAGCCACTCAGGCCTCAGTTGCCCAGCCAACAGCATGATGAGAATGAGGTTTGGGGAGGATCTAGGAGGGCCAGACTGGGGAGCTTGCGCTGCCCAGATGCTGCCCAGAACAGGGAGTGGTTCTCTCAGGTGGTCTGGAAGGAGTGGGTGAGCAGCTGCTTATCAGAAAACATTGCCTAATTGGGGCCTAATTGGGAAGGTTTATGGTGCCAGTAAGGGGGGCTCCTTGGGGAGATGGTGAAAGCCACTCATGAGTCATTTGAAACTGAGCCGGACAAAGAGCTCAAGGAGAAATGATCCCACCCAGCCTGCTAGCCATGGGTAGAATGAGCTCATGGGCTCTGGGATGCACATGCGTGCATGTGTGTGCACGTGTGTGTGTGTGAGAGAGAGAGAGAGAGAGGGAGGGGAGGGGAGGAGAAGAGAGGAGCTGGTACTCATACAGCTGGTACTCAGAAGCTGAGCCCTGCAGAGCCTCCACTGTGGGCCCCATCACTGCATGGCCAGACTGCCCCCTCCAGGTCGGGGAGGGAAGGGCCCAGTATCTCAGCCAGCGTCCTGGCTTAGCATCCTCACCCAGCATCCAGGCCAGCATAAACATACCTTCTCTGCAGTGCCCAGCACAGGACCTGTCCTGGGACAGATGCCAAATGGACATGGAGCTTATTCTTCACAGTGGGACACCATCTGTTCACACCACTTCATCCTCTGTGAGATGTGTGTTGGAGACTTGGATGCATAATAAACATTTTAACATGTTTATTCAAATGTTTAAAACTTGTTTTGAAAGAAATGTAGATTCACATGCAGTTGTGAAAAATAATAAGAGACTCTTTGTACCCTTCACCGGGCTTCCCCTAATGGACAATATGACAGCCAGGAAACTGACATTGACAAAATGCATCGACCTTGCTACATGAACTCATCTGTGGCATGTGTGTTTAGTTCTATGCACTTTTATCACACATGGAAGTTCATTTGTCCACCACAGTCACACTGAACATCTCCATCACTCATGGAGATCCCTTATGCTGCCCTGTTATAGCCACACACCCCTGGCGTCTACTAATCCACTCTCCATCTATCATTTTGTCAGGTCAGGAATGCTATATACACGGAATCATACAGTAACCTTTGGGGATTGGCTTTTGCACTAAGCAAAATTTCCTGGAGATCCATTCAGGTTGTCAAGTGTATCAACAGCCCCTTCCTTTTGATTGCTTCATAGGATTCTACTGTATGGATATACCATTCACACACTGAGGGACATCTGGGCTGTGTCCAGTTTCTGGTTATTATGAATAAAACTGCTGTTAACATTTGTGTACAGGTTTTATGTGAACATAAGTTTTATTCGTCTGAGATAAATGCTCGGGAGAGCAATGGCTGGGTCATATGGTAGCTGCATGTTTAGTCTTGTAAGAAAATGCCAAACTGTTTTCCGGAGTGGCTGCACTGTTTTACATTCCCACCAGCAATGTACAAGAGATCTAGTTTCTCCACATTCTCACCAGTATTTGGGGTTGTCACTGTCTTTTTATTTTAGTTGTTCTTATAAGCATGCAGTGGCATCTCATTGTGGCTTTAATTTGCATCTCCCTAATGGCTAATAATGTTGAACATTAATGGATTTTATTGCCTCTTTGGTGAAATGTCTATTCATCTTTTGCCCATTTTCTAATTGAATTTTTTAACATTGAGTTTTGAATGTTCTTTATATATTGTAGGTATGGTTTCTTTTGTCAGATGCTGGTTTGCAAATATTCTCCCAGTCTGTAGTTTGTCTTTTCATCCTCCTCACCTGGGCTTTTTCAGAGCAAAACCTTAATTTAGTATTTCCTTTTATGGTCATGCTTTTGGAGTTATGCCTAAACTCTTTGCCTAAGCCAAGATTCTGAAGATTTCTTCTATTTTTTAAATAAAAGTTTTATAGTTTTACAGTTTACCTTTAAGTCCATGATCCATTTTGAGTTTTTATATAAAGTGTGAGGTTTAGGTTGAGGTTCATTTTTTTGTCTATGGACATCCAGTTGCTTCAGCACCGTTTGTTATAAAGGCTTCTTCCTCCATTGAACTGCTTTTGTACATATTTGAGCGCAGCTATTTCTGGATTCACTGTTCTGTTCATGTATGTGTCTAACCCTCTGCTGATACCACACTGTCTTGATTTCTGGAACTATATAGCAAGTCTTAACGTTGGATAGGGTGATTCTTCCACTTTGTTCTTCTTTTTCAAGACTGTTTTAGGTATTCTAAGGCCTGCACCTTTTCATATAAGTTTTAGAATAAGCTTGTGTGTGCCTACCAAAAAAAAAAAAAACCTTACTGGGATTCTGATAAGAATTACATTAAACCTATAGACAAATTTGGAGAGAATTGGCATATTTGCTATGTTGGGTCTTCTAATCCGTGAATACAAAATGTGTATTTATTTAGGTTTTCTTTGACTCCTTAAAATCATCATTTTGTAATTTCAGCATAAAGATCCTGCACGTTTTGTCAAGTTTATAACTGAGTATTTCATTTTCTTTGGAGTGATTATGAACAATACTGTGTTTTACATTTCAGTTTCCACATGGTTGTTGTAAGTATATGGAAATGTGATTGACTTTTGTGTGTTGATCTTACATACAACCATACAGAGCTTACTTAGTGCTAGAAGGTTTGGCTTTTTTCTTTTGAAAGGTTCATTGGGATTTCCTACATACAATAGATAATTGTGTCATCTGCCAATAGAACTTCCAATACTATGTTGAAAAAGAGTGGTGAGAACAGACATCATTGTTCTCGAACATTAGGGGGAAAGCTTTCATCTTTCACCTTTAAGTATGATGTTAGGTGTAGGGGGGTTTTTTAGGTGTTATTTATCAGTAGGGAAAATTCTCCTCACTTCCTAGTTTGATGAGAGTTTTTTTCATAAGTGGATGGGTTTTTTCAAACGCTTTTTCTATATCAGTATAAGCATATGATTTCTCTTCTTTAGCCTGTTGATGTGATGGATTACATTGATGGATTTTCAACGGTTGACCAAGACTTACATATCTGGAATGAATCCCACTTGGCCATAGTATTTAATTCATTTTATACATTGCTAAGTTCATTTTGTTAATATTTTGTTGAGAATTTTTATTTCTAAGTTCATAAGTGATATTAGTCTGTAGTTCTCTCCAGCTCTGTCTCTATCTCTGCCTCCCTGTCTCTCTCTATCTCTATCTCTCTTTGGTACTGTCTTTGCCTGTTTTGGGTATCACACAGGGTAATACTAACTTCCTAACATCAGTTGGGATCTATTCCCATCTCTTCTATTTCCTAGAAGAAATTGTATAAAATTGGTGTAATTTCTTCTGGTCATGGGGATTTCTTTGTGGGGGTGCTTTTTATTTACACCAATTTTTGAAATGGTTATAGGACTATTCAGGTAGCTTATTTCATCTTGGTTGAGTCTTGGTAGTTTATAGTTTGTGAGGAATTGATTCATCTCTTCTAAGTTGTTGGATTTATAAGTATAAAGTTGTTCATAGCTTGCTTTATTATCTTTGTAATGTCCCAGGGTCTGTAGTGATGTCCCCTGTTTCATCCTGATTTTGGTGATTTGTGTCTTCTCTCTTTTTACATTCTTCAGTCCTGCAAGAGTTTATAAACAATTTTAAAGACTAGCTTTTAAAAATTGATTCCTCTATTGTTTTCTGTTTTTTATTTCTTACTTCTTGCTTTGGTTTTATTTTGCTTCTCTTTCTAGTCTCTTGAGACAGGAACTTAGAATGTTGACTTGAGACCTGTCCCCTTTTCTAATGTAGGCATTCAGTGTTATAAATTTTCCTCTCAGCACTGTTTAGCTGCATCCCACGTATTGTGACATGTCGCACTTTCATTTTAATTTCCAAATATGTACACAACAAACAACAGAGCCTCAAAATCCATGAATTGAAAACTGATAGAGCTGAAAGGAGATGTAGACAAATCCACAATTATAGTTGGAGACGTCAACACCCCTGTCAGCAATTGATAGAACTACTAGACAGAAAATTAGCAAAGACATTTAAGAACTCAACAACCCATTGACCAAGAGAGTTTGATAGACGCCACCCAAAGTACATTCTTTACAAACACCCATGGAACATTTGCCAAGATGGACCATACCTCATGGTGTGAAATAAACCCCAACAAGTTGAAAAGAATTGTAATCATACAGGGTGTGTTCTCTGACCACAGTGGCATTAAACTAGAAATCAGTGCCACAAAAGACATCTGGAAATCCTCTAAACACTCTGAAACTAGACAACACACTTCTAAATAATCTATGGGTCAAAGAGAGTCTCAATGGAAATCTTTAAATATGTTTTTAAAATTTTTAATTAAAGCAGAAATAATCTACCCCCTATTTGGAGAAAAGGTTTCATTTCTATAATCTACTCCAAACCAACTTTCTGAATGGTCTCTTTTCCTCCCTTGGTTTATCCACAGCTAACAGGGACAGTGCCACTCCAGAGACACTCTCACATCTGTAGGGCAGACAGAGAAAAGGGGAAGGCACTCAGACTGAGACACCATTCCACCTGGACCACAGGTTGGGACTCGGTGGAAGGGGAGCTATTTGTACTTAGGGGTTATACTGGAGTATGCCAGGTGCAGGGCCAGTGTCCCATTTTTGAAGTCCCATCCTCATGGCTGGGACTCCCGCCCAGCCTGCAGTCTCCCTGTTGGGGCTAGGGAGCACGAATCCTGCATCCAGGCTTTTCCTGGCCCCTTGCACCCATGCATTCCTACCCCCCCAGGGAACAGCCTCACTCTCCCATCCAGGCCTGGGTGGAGTTCTGACGCCAAGACCATCATATTCAGTCAGGTGCCCAGATAAGATGCCCTGAAAGGTGTTCCTGTTCCATGGGGCTCACTGGCCTCCCCGGTGGTTAGCATGTTCCCCAGTGCCTGGCCCCAGAATTAGGAACTCACCCCAACAATTTCAGGTTCCTCTGAGGCCGCAGGGATGACTGTTAGGCTCAGCAACAGGTTCCAGACTCTGCTAGCTGCCACTTCATCTCTTGGAGCCCTGACTGCCAAATATCACCATTTGCCAGGTTGGACCTGCATTTCCCATGGCTTCTTCCTGAAGATTCAGGCAGCCTGGACACCCCAGGAACATTTTGTGTGGGATTTGGAACGAGTAAGTGGAGGAGAGCTATGTGCTTTTGTGCCCAAGGGGTGGATGCCAGGCCTGGGTGCTCCCCTGTGGTCAGTGAGGCCCTCCAGCTCATGCTGGACCTCCTGGATTGGCCAGGGTGTGCTTACCACAGTACAAAGGGCAATAGCACATCCTGCTAAGACACCTCCATCTGTCTCCATTCCCTCCTGGATTTCCAAATGAACAGCTTCATAGAGACTGTGTAACCATCTCCAAAACTGCATGAGGTCAAATCTTTGTCATGAATATGAACGCATCTCTGAACAGTTTACGTCTGTGCTCAGACCCTACAGTTTGATGACAAAGACTTCCTGAGATGCCAGTTAACTTGGTGGCTGGTAAAGGTGCTATTTCAGTGTCAGTGAGGGAGGCTGCTGGTGTCATAGTAGGGCTGCCAGGGAACAGCAGTCATCCTTGAGAGTCCAGGCCCAGAAGCTGGTCCCACCCTGTCTGTGTCCCTCCCAAATGCCAGGGCCAGCCCTAAGCCCAGTGTGAGGATGGAAGAAAGCATAAATGTCCAGCAGGGTTGAAAACTGATTTAACAAGAACTAATGAACTATTTGAAAAAGAAAAAGAAAGTCACACCCTAGCTTTGCCATAAATAATTTTCAGAGGGATCAGAGACTTTAAAATAATGAAAATATAGGACACCTTTTCATTGAAGGGTTAGAATGATTTTTGTAAGCATAAGTAGAAAACATTGGTAAAATGATGCACCTTTTTAGGCCACCTGGCAATATATCTGAAAAGTTTTAACACTGTCAAAACTTTGACCCAGTCTCTGGGCTTTTATGCTAGAAAAGGAACAGAGATTCACAAACATTCTGGGAGGGGATAGGGATCAAAGCATCATTTTTAATAGTACGAAATTACAAACATTATAAATGTCTTCCAGAGGAGATCTGTTTCCAGGAATGTTTAACTGCTTAAAGATACAAGAAAATTTCTGGTTAAAGATGGCTGTTGGGGCTTCCCTGGTGGCACAGTGGTTGAGAGGCCACCTGCCGATGCAGGGCACATGGGTTCGTGCCCTGGTCCAGGAAGATCCCACATGCCCTGGAGCGGCTGGGCCCGTGAGCCATGGCCGCTGAGCCTGCACGTCTGGAGCCTATGCTCCGCAACAGGAGAGGCCACAACAGTGAGAGGCCCGTGTACCGCAAAAAAAAAAAAAAAAAAAAAAAGTTGGCTGTTGGATGTTTTTTCAAAATGGCGGAGGAATAGGAGAATGTGGAGTTTATCTCTCTTCACAAATGCATCAGGAATATACCTACAGATGGAACAATTCACACAGAGCACTGGCTGAACACTAGCAGAAGACCGTGAACACCGGAAAGGACAGGAAAGATCCCTTCATAACCAGATAGGATGAAAGAAAGAGAAGGGGAAAAGAAGAGGAGAGGAAGCGGGATGGGACCTGTGCCCCTGGTGGGGAGCTGAGGAAGAGGAGAGGTTTCCACATCCGGGGAAGCCCGCTCATCAACAGGGAAATCAGTTGGAACAGAAGGAGCATCTGAGGCTGTCAGAGGAGGGTGAAACAGCTGGTCTGTGGCAGACAGGACAGAGTGTGACCTACACAGATGGTTCATGCCACAGCCCTGTGGGCCCCAGACTGGGATGTGTGTCTGCCAGTGTATAAGGGCTGGGAGCTGGAAGGTGGAGATTGGAGAGCAAAGCCGGGGAGAAGACTGCCATTGGCTGCGAGGAGACAGCCTTAGGGGACAGGAGGGAGGTAATCCAGAAATGGGAATGCTTATGGAGGAAATCCAGACTGCCACAGAACCAAGGTGACACTGTTGAGTGATGTGCAGGGGGTGGAGCCACAATTGCAGCCTCTCTCTTCCCACGTGCCAGCCTCTGCCCCCACCAGGCACTAAGAAAAGGCCTCTGCCAAGGCTGGCACACACGTGCCTGCCTCCAGGTGCTAGGAAAAGCCCCTTCCAGGGCTGGCCTTCTCATGCCTGTTGCTGGGCAATAGGAAAGGCCTCCACCAAGGCTGGCACACACGTTCCTGCTGCCAGGCACTAGGAAAAACCCCTACTAGGGCTGACCTTCTCGCACATGCTCCTGGGTACTAGGAAATGTCCTGCAAAGGCTGGCGCACACAAGCCTACTGCCAGGCGCCAGGAAAAGCCCTTACCAGGGCTGGCCTTCTTGTGCCTGCTGTCAGGCATTAGGTAAGGCTCCCGCCAGGGCTGATCCTCTCACAACAGATGCCGAGTGCTAGGAAAGGCTCCCACCAGGGCTGGATCTCTCGCACCCGTAGCTACCAGTTTCCCCGCAGACCTCCTCACCATCCAGATGGATCTCTCGCAGCCGCCAATCCCCCACCCACCAACGCACCTGTTGCCACTGGGGCTCCTGTGACCCCAGAAGTCATGCCACCTCTGTGTCCTGTCCTCACCAGGGCAGACCGACACACAGAGGTGGGGCTAAAACCACAGCTGAGCTCCACGGGCGGGGCAGCTAAGGAAGAGGAACGAAAATCTTTCTGTGCAGCTGCACAAGCCATGGATTAAATTCCCACGATCAGCTTGGTAAACCCTGCATTTATGGAATATCTGAATGGACAACCAGTGTTCCCACAACAGAGGCTGGTCTATGGGGGTAAGTACATGCGAGAGTTGGGCCAGGTCACAGTCTGAGCTGCCCCCACAGTGCCCACAGTGGGTCCAGAGACCTACCTAGAGGTATTAGAGGGCCTCCTGGGGAGGCGGAGGTTGGCCGTGACTCATGGTGAGGGAAAGGACACTGACAGCTGAGACCCCAGGAAAATATTATTATTACTAATATTTTTAATCTGTTGTTCTGTTCTTATTTATTATTATTTTATTTTTTAATTAAAAAATTTTAATGGTCTTAATTTTTTATTGTTATTTTTTATTTTTCTATTTTTACTTTTTCATTGTTTTGTGTTTTTTCCTTGTTATGTTTTGTTTTTAATTTTTTAAATCATTTTTGTGCATCTTTTTTATCTTTTCTTTGCTTTTTTTTGTTTGCATTCTGCTTCTGTTTTGTTTCTTGTTTTTTGTTAGTTTTGGTTTAAATTGTTTGATTTTATTTTGGCATTCTTTTCTTTGTCTGGTTGTTCTCTGGTTCTTTGTTTTCTTTGTTTTTGTTTCTTTTGTATGTGTGTGTTTCTTTGTTAGTTTTTGTTTGTTTTTGCTTTTACCATTTGTCTTGGGTTTTATTTGTCTGTCCATTTGGTTTCTTTTTTTCTTTTTTTTTTTAACTGTTGTTACTGTTTTTTGTCTTTGTCTTTGCTATTTGTCTTGGGTTTCATTTGTCTGTTTGTTTTCTTCCCCTTCCCTTTTTTTTTTTTTTGCCACACCATGTGGCTTGCAGGGTCTTGGTTCCCCAGCGGGTGGTTGGCCTGAGGCTCTGGGATGGGAGTGCAGAGTCCAGGATGCTGGATCGCCAGAGAATTCCCAGCCCCGGGAAATATTAATCAGCAAGAGCTTCCAAGGAAGTCTCCATCTCAACTCCACCCAACTGGCCCCACCCAACTGCCTGCAGGCTCCAGTGCTGGAAGCCTCACACCAAACAACAAGCATGACAGGAACACAAACCCACCCATCAGCAGACAGGCTGCCTAAAGTCATACTAAACTCACAGACACCCCAAAACATATCACCTGACGTGGCCCTGCCCATCAGAAGGACAAGATCCAGCTCCACCCACAAGAGCACAGGTACCAGTCCCTCCCAGCAGGAAACCTACACAAGCCACTGGACCAAGCTCACCCACCAGGGGCAGACACCAGGAACAAGAAGAACAATGACCCTGCAGCCTGTGGAAAGGAGAACTCAAACACACTAAGTTGGACAAAATGAGAAGACAGAGAAATATGTTGCAGGTGAAGGAGCAAGATAAAAACCCACAAGACCAAATAAATGAAGAGGAAATAGGCAATCCACCTGAAAAAGAATTCACAGTAATGATAGTAAAGATGATCCAAAATCTTGGAAATAGATTGGAGGCATGGATCGAGAAAATACAAGAAATGTTTAACAAGGACCTAGAAGAAATAAAGAACAAACAAACAGTGATGAACAACAAAATAACTGAAATGAAAAATACACTAGAAGGAATCAATGCCAGAATAACTCAGGCAAAAGAACGGATAAGTGAGCTGGAAGATAGAATGGTGGAAATAACAGCCACAGAGCAGAATAAAGAAAAAAGAATGAAAAGAAATGAAGGCAGTCTCAGAGACCTCTGGGACAAAGTTAAATGCACCAACATTCGAATTATAGGGGTCCCAGAAAGAGAAGAGAAAATATCTGAAGAGATTATAGTTGAAAAGCTCCCTAATATGGGAAAGGAAATAGCCACCCAAGTCCAGGAAGCACAGAGAGTCCCATACAGGAAAAACCCAAGGAGAAACACACCAAGACACGTATTAATCAAACTAACAAATTAAATACAAATAAAAAATATTGAAATATTGAAAGCAGCAAGGGAAAAACAACAAATAATATACAAGGGAATCCCCATGAGGTTATCAGCTGATTTTTCAGCAGAAATTCTGCAGACCAGAAGGGAGTGACAGGATATATTTAAAGTGATGAAAGGGAAAAACCTACAGCAAAGATTACTCTACCCAGCAAGGCCCTCATTGAGATTCAATGGAGAAATCAAAAGCTTTAGAGACAAGCAAAAGCTAAGCAAATTCAGCACCACTAAACCAGCTTTACAACAAATGCTAAAGGGAATTCTTTAGGCAGGAAACACAAGAGAAGAAAAAAGACCTACAGAAACAAACCCAAAATAATTAAGAAGATGGTAATAGGAATATACATATTGATAATTACCTTGAATGTAAATGGATTAAGTGCTCTAACCAAAAGACACAGACTGGGGTCTTCCCTAGTGGTGCAGGGGTTGAGAATCTGCCTGCCAATGCAGGGGACACGGGTTCGAGCCCTGGTCTGGGAAAATCCCACATACCATGGAACAACTAGGCCCGTGAGCCACAACTACTGAGACTGCGCATCTGGAGCTTTTGCACCACAACAAGAGAGGCCGTGACAGTGAGAGACCCGTGCACCGTGATGAAGAGTGGTCCCCACTCACCGCAACTAGAGAAAGCCCAAACACAGAAACGAACACCCAACACAGCCATAAATAAATAAATAAATAAATAAATAAATAAATAAATAAATAAAAGACACAGACTGGCTGAATGGATACAAATACAAGACCCATATATATGCTGTCTACAAGACACCCACTTCAGACCTAGGGACAAATACAGACTGAAAGTGAGGGGATGTAAAAAGATATTCCATGCAAAGGGAAATCAAAAGAAAACTGGAGTAACAATACTCATTTCAGACAAAATAGACTTTAAAATAAAGACTTCAAAGAGACAAGGAAGGTCACTACATAATGATCAAGGGATCAATCCAAGAAGAAGATATAACAGTTGTAAATATATATGCACCAAACATAGGAGCACCTCAAGACATAAGGCAAATGCTAACAGCCATCAAAGGGAAAATCGACAGTAACACAATAACAGTCGGGGACTTTAACATCCCACTTATACCAACAGAGAGATCATCCAGACAGAAAATAAATTAGGAAACCCAAGCCTTAAGTGACACATTAGAACAGATAGACTTAACTGATATTTATGGGACATTCCATCCAAAAGCAGCAGAATACACTTTCTTCTCAAGTGCACATGGAACATTCTCCAGGATAGATCACATCTTTGGTCACAAATCAAGCCTCAGGAAATTTTAAAAAATTGAAATCGTATCAAGTATCTTTTCCATCCACAACGCTATGAGATTAGAAATCAATTACAGGAAAAAAACAACCTGAAAAATGTAAACACATGCAGACTAAACAATATGCTACTAAGTAACAAAGAAATCACTGAAGAAATCAAAGAGGAAATCAATAAATACCTATAAACAATTGACAACAAAAACACGATGACCCAAAACCTATGGGATGCAGCAAAATAAGTTCTAAGAGGGAAGTTTGTAGCAATACAATCCTACCTCAAGAAATAAGAAAAATCTCAAATAAACATCCTTACCTTACACATAAAACAACTAGAGAAAGAAGAACCAAAAAACCCCCAAAGTTAGCAGAAGGAAAGAAATCATAAAAATCAGAGCAGAAATAAATGAAATAGAGATGAAGAAAACAATAGCAAAGATCAATAAAACTAAGAGCTGGTTCTTTGAGAAGATAACCAAAATTGATAAACCTTTAGCCAGACTCATCAAGAAAAAAAGGGAGATGACTCAAATCAATAAAATTAGAAATGATAGAGGAGAAGTTAAAACAGACACCACAGAAATACAAAGGATCATAAGAGACTACTACAAGCAACTATATGCCAATAAATGGATAACCTGGATGAAATGGACAAATTCTTAGAAAAGTACAACCTTCCAAGACTGAACCGGGAGAGAATAGAAAATATGAGCAGACCAATCACAAGTAATGAAACTGAAACTGTGATTAAAAGTCTTCCAACAAACAAAAGTCCAGGACCAGATGGCTTCACAGACAAATTCTATCAAACATTTACAGAACAGTTAACACCTATCCATCTCAAACTCTTCCAAAAAATTGCAGAGGGAGGAACACTTCCAACTCATTCTACGAGGCCACCATTACACTGATGCCAAACCCAAAATATCACAAAAAAAGAAAATTACAGGCCAATATCACTGATGAATATAGATGCAAAAATCCTCAACAAAATACTAGCAAACCAAATCCAAAAGCACATTAAAAGCATGATACACCATGATCAAGTGGGATTTTTCCCAGGGATGCAAGGATTCTTCAGTATATACAAATCAATCAATGTGATACACCATATTAACAAATTGAAGGAGAAAAACCATACGATCATCTCAATAGATGCAGAAAAAGCTTTTGACAAAATTCAACACACATTTATGATAAAAACTCTCCAGAAAGTGGGCATGGGGGGAACCTATCTCAACATAATAAAAACCATGTATGACAAAGCCACAGCAAACATTATTCTCAATGGTGAAAAGCTGAAAGCATTTCCTCTAAGATCAGGAACAAGACAAGGGTGTCTACTCTTGCCACTATTATTGAACATAGTCTTGAAAGTCCTAGCCATGGTAATCAGAGAAGAAAAAGAAATAAAAGGAATCCAAATTGGAAAAGAAGAAGTAAAACTGTCACTGTTTGCCGATGACATGATACTATACACAGAAAATCCTAAAGATGCCACTAGGAAACTACTAGAGCTAATCAATGAATTTGGTAAAGTTGCAGGGTAGAAAATTAATACACAGAAATCTCTTGCATTCCTATACACTAACAATGAAAGGTCAGAAATATAAATTAAGGAAACACTCCCATTTACCATTGCAACAAAAGGAATAAAATACCTAGAAATAAACCTACCTAAGGAGGCAATAGACCTGTACGCAGAAAATTATAAGATGCTGATTAAAGAAATCAAAGATGACACAAACAGATCGAGAGATATACCATGTTCTTGGACTGAAAGAATCAATATTGCCAAAATGACTATACTACCCAAAGCAATCTACAGATTCAATGCAATCCCTATCAAATTACCAATGGCATTTTTCACAGAACTAGAACAGAAAATTTTACAATTTGTATGGAAACACAAAAGACCCTGACTAGCCAAAGCAATCTTGAGAAAGAAAAAAGGAGCTGGAGGTATCAGGCTCCCAGACTTCAGACTATACTACAAAGCTACAGTAATCAAGACAGTATGGTACTGGCACAAAAACAGAAATATAGACCAATTGAACAGGATAGGAAGATAAACTCACGCACATATGGTCGCCTAATCTATGACAAAGAAGGCAAGAATATACAAATGGAGAAAAGACAGCCTCTTCAATGAGTGGTGCTGGAAAAACTGGACAGCAACGTGTAAAAGAATCACACCATACACAAGAATAAACTCAAAATGGCTCAAAGACCTGAATGTAAGGCCAGACACTATAAAACTCTTAGAGGAAAACATAGGCAGAACACTCTATGACATAAATCACAGCAAGATCCTTTTTGACCCACCTCCTAGAGAAATGGAAATAAAAACAAAAATAAACAAATGGGACCTAATGAAACATAAGCTTTTGCACAGCAAAGGAAAACATAAACGGGATGAAAAGACAACCCTCAGAATGGGAGAAAATATTTGCAAACGAAGCAACTGACAAAGGATTAATTTCCTAAATTTACGAGCAGCTCACGCAGCTCAATATCAAAAAACAAACAAACAACCCAATCAAAAAATGGGCGGAAGACCTGAATAGACATTTCTCCAAAGAAGACATACAGATGGCCAACAAACACATGAAAAGATGTTCAACATCACTAATTATTAGAGAAATGCAAATCAATACTACAATGAGGTATCACCTCACACCAGTCAGAATGGCCATCATTTAAAAATATACAAACAATAAATTCTGGAGAGGGTGTGGAGAAAAGGGGACACTCTTGCACTGTTGGTGGGAATATAAATTGATACAGCCACTATGGAGAACAGTATGGAGGTTCCTTAATAAACTAAAAATAGAACTACCATATGACCCAGCAATTCCACTAGTGGGCATATACCCAGAGAAAACCATAGTTCAAAAAGACACATACACCCCAATGTTTATTGCAGCACTATTTACAATAGCCAGGACATGGAAGCAACCTAACTGTCCATCGACAGAGGAATGGATAAAGAAGATGTGGCACATATATACAATGGAATATTACTGAGCCATAAAAAGAAACAAAATTGCACTATTTGTAGTGAGGTGGATGAACTTAGAGACTGTCACACAGAGTGAAGTAAGTCAGAAGGAGAAAAACAAATAGCATATATTAATGCATATATGTGGAATCTAGAAAAATGGTATAGAATGATCTTATTTGCAAAACAGAAATAGAGACACAGACATAGAGAACAAACGTATGGATCCCAAGGGGGTAAAGGAGGGGTGAGATTAATTGAGAGAATGGGATTGATATATATACACTATTGATACTATGTATAAAATAGATAACTGGGACCTCCCCAGTGGCGCAGTGGTTAAGAATCCACCTGCCAATGCAAGGGACACGGGTTCGAGCCCTAGTCCAGGAAGATCTCACATGCCATGGAGCAACTAAGCCCGTGCACCACAACTACTGAGCCTGCACTCTAGAGCCCGCGAGTCACAACTACTGAGCCCGTGTGCCACAACTACTGAAGCCCACGCACCTAGAGCCCATGCTCTGCAACAAGAGAAGCCACTGCAATGAGAAGCCCGTGCACCGCAATGAAAAGTAGCCCCCGCTCGCCACAACTACAGAAAGCCTGTGCGTAGTAACGAAGGCCCAATGCAGCCAAAAATAAATTTTAAAAATACATAAATTTATCTAAATAAATAAATAGGTAACTAATGAGAACCTACTGTATAGCTCAGGGAACTCTACGCAGTGCTCTGTGGTGACCTCAATGGGAAGGAAATCAAAAAAAGAGGGGATATGTAAATATGTATAGCTGATTCACTTTGCTGTACGGTAGAAACTAGCACAACATTGTAAAGCAACTATACTCCAATAAAAATTAATTAATTAAAAAAAAGAGAAGAGGGCTGTTGATCCCACATATTGATTTCTTCTTCCTCCTAAGACCACACTAAAATGATAATAAGTGAATAAAAAGACATGAGGCCCATGGAACAAAGTGATCCAGAGAAGCCAATGAGGGATTACAACAAATTTTTGAAGGAAAGAAAACAGGTGGGTAAGCCTGGGTTTGCGGAGTGTAGTATAGGTTGGGGTCCAGCAGACCCCCAACTGAGAAGACAGCTGGAGTCCAGGGAGGCTGTTATGGGCTAAATTGTGTCCCTCCCCACTCCCCGTTCAAATATTGCCCCAACCCTCAGGACCTCAGAGTGGCTGTATTTGGATGTAAGACATTTAAAGAGGTGAAGAAAGTAAAATGAGGCCATCAGGGTGTCCCTAATCCAAGGGAGGAAGTGGAGATGAGAGCAGGGACCACGCAGGATGAGAACGGAGGAGGGGGACAGGGCGGGATGGAGGGTCCTGTCCAGGGCATACCACTCTGCTACATCTGCAGGCAAGTCTTAGCCTTCCCAGGCCTCAATTTGTCCACCTGTAAGGTATGAGGGCTCGTATTTGAACTGACATTCTGCTATTCTCTGTTACATAGCATGGCCTGGCAGGGTAAGAAAGGTTAGAGGTGAGAAATTGGCATCTATCTTCTCTATGTCATGATTTTTTACCAGGATCAGCAACAGGTGGAGACTGCTGCTATCTGAGTCACCTTTGACATAACCGGGCTTCTGGGGCCCAGGGCCCAGGTGACCTGCGGTGGGCCTTCTGTTAACTTCAGGGTCTTCCTCAACCAGGCCAAAGTGAGGCCCATCCTGGACAGCTGAGCTCCCCACTGTGGTTTTCCTGTCTGGCCAAAGCAAGCTGAGATGCCTGGAGGTCAGTGAGTGAGGGCCGGGGATGGGGGGAGGGTGAGTCAGACAGACACCAGGAAAGAAGATCATTCAGGGTCTTGCACTGAGCAAGTGGTCACACAAGTCTGGAGCCCAAGGCTCCCGAGTCCCTTGGGCTGCTGCGCTATCAGACTGCGGGCAAACAGAAGAAGGAACCAGGTGAGAGAAGCATGTGCTTAGATCAGAGAGCTGGTAGTGGTGGGGCAGGCTCTGGCCATCCCTGCAGGGAGAACTGACAGGCCTCTCAACACTCCTGTGGGTGTACGAGGAAAAGAAGAGCCAGACAGCTCCAACGGTGGGCTGCTATCAGCTCAGATGGGAGGACTAAGGGACCAGCAGTTTCGGGGACACAGTAAGTGTGAGGTGTCAAGTTGATTATCGACATCAAGGTTAGAATTGAGGGAAGGTGGTCATCAGCGTATCAAAGGCATTTAAGGGAACAGATTTGAGATTCCTGTCACACTGGTAAGTTAGAACAAGCTGCATCCCCCATCTTACAAATTCAGCCCTGTATTCCAGGGACCTAGCACATCTGCAACAAAGCAATCAACAACAAACTGCATAGCAGCTACAGAAACTCCACCAGCACCTTGGACACCTGAAAACAGCTGTGGAATTGCACTTGGTGGAAGCAAGTCCAAGGTGGCAGGGAAAGGCCATTGTGAGCCTGTGGACACTGCATGTCCATCAGCATAAGGACTTGCTTTGAGAAGACTTTCCCCAAACTCATAGACAATGAGGATTTTGCTACCTGAAACCACAATGGTGAGAGTCACACAGCCCATTCTTTCTTGAGAGATAGGAGTCCCATGGATCACTCTGACATGGACAAGCAGTGTTAGTTTCCAAACCTGGTGTGGCAGGCAGGGTTCTAGGGTGCCCCCCAAGATTCCCACCCACAGGTGTTCACACCTTGCCTAAGCCCCAACCCTTGAGTGGGAATGAATCCATGATTGTGATGGGGTCTTGCTACTGACCAGTTGGCTTTGAAAAGGCTGAGTATCTAGGTAGGCCTGACCTAATCTGGTGAACCTGTAGATGGGACTGGTCCTCTCTGAGGTCACAGAGGTTGGAGGTGTGAGTGGGCCCAGGGAGGGCCAGAAGATGAGAATGATCCTTAGCTGCTGAGAGCAGTCCCCAGCCAACAGCAGTGAGACAACAGGGACCTCAGCCCTAGAACCACAAGAACACAGGTTTTGCCAACGACCCACAGGTGTTGGGGTAGCTCTTTTCCTGGTCCAACCCCCAAGTGAGAACACAGCCTGCCTGCCCCTTGATTTCAGCTTGGTGATACCCTGCTCAGAGGCCACACTGCATCCAGATTCGATCTATAGACTGAGATGATACATGAGTCTTAAGTGCTGACCCCGTGCTAATTTGTTATGTGGCAAAAGAAAACTAACTCAACTGTTACAAAGCTTAGATCAAGGGGTTTCTTCCGACATGACTTTCTACAACAATCTCAACTTATGGGTTCCAGCAGGTGAAGGCCATTTGAGCAACATTTCTCCCCAGACAGTGCCATCCATTCCCAAGTGACCGTTACTTGCTAACCTCTCCTTCTCTCCAGCCCCTATCCTGCCCCACCCCCACAAATACCACTGGGAGCCCCAGTTGCTGACAGCACACAGACCAGAGCTGACCCTGATCTCCCAGACCCTCTCAGAATCACTCAACACAACACCAGACCCTTTAAAAGGCCCCTCCTCCTCCCTAGGACACTTCGAGACTCCCCTTGGCATGAGGCCTCCCCAGCAAGTCAATGCACTCAATGTGGCTTCATTACAAGGGTGCCCCTGGTGGTCTTTACCTACCAGGCTTTATCAGCAGGTAGGAGGAGCACTTTGAATGTTCTGATCTTGTTTTCTCCCACCACCTAAATCTGTCCCTTGGACACAGAGATCAGTCATTCATCCTGTTCCTTGGTTCTTCTGTCCCTAGATAAACTAATCCCAGGGCCATGCAAAAGCCCTGCGGGGGGTTGTGGGGGAGGATTAAAACCAGATTACATCTCTAGGCAGGTAGAGGCAGCTTCTTCCAGTCCTGTGTTTCCCTGAGTGTCAGGTGCCTTCCGTGCCACCAGAGCATGGAATGACAGCAACTGCAAATGTTCACAGCGGCTTTTGGGGGTCTGGACCCTTTGTTCTGGAGCTCATCCTATGCCACCTTCTTAAAATCATGAATTGACCCAGACCACGTCTGCCTCTGGCCCTTCTCAACTCACACTACTCGGCAGAAAGCTGGAACCACCAGAGGACAAAGAGCTGAAAATGCCAGCCATCTCAGGATAAAGGTCACTGGACACCATTCACCATCTGAAGCAGAAGTAGCATGATGCCATTACCTAAGGAGATAACATGAATCATGAACAGGAAATTAGTTCCAAAAGGATCAAGTGAGACAAAAAGACTTGAGAGGTGGAAAGAAGACAGCCCACCTGTGGCCTTGGGATCTGAGAAAAGATGCAGAAGTGGGTCTCATGGTTTTCTTTTTGCCTCCCAGTTCCCAGCCTGGGTGCTGGAGAGGCCAGAAACCCAAACACAACAAAGGGTGCATACCAAAAAAGCCCTAAGAAAATCTGCTTGTCTCTAGCAAGAGGACCAAGAAAAGACACCTTAACAAGATAAGACATTTTAGATGGTAATTGCTCAATCCCAGCCAGACACCATGGGAGAAAACATGCCCACCACACCCCTGCCATCAAGGTGGGACCCTTGACCTCCTCCTCACCCAGACATAGTGACACTCTCTTTCCCACTCACCAGGGTGGTGTGAGAGAAGGCCCTCGATGGGAAGCCAGGTGAACACCACCTTCCAGGGGTTACAGGCTCCTACCTCATCCTTCTGGTGTTGGTGGAAGCCTGATGAGGAGCCATACACTGGCAGTAATAAAGCAGTGCCTCTCCTTCTCCACTGATCAGTATCAGAGGAGGCCCGCTAAAACAGACTTAAATGTAATACCCTACATTCATGGTACCAACACCCAGTAAAACCTCAACCTAAATGACAGAGACAATCAACAGATACTGACACCAAGATGACACAGATGTTGAATTTATCTGACAAGGAATTTAAAGAAGCCATCAGAAAAATGCTTCAACAAGCAATTACAAATGCACTTGAAATAAATGAAAATATAGAAATTCTCAGCAGAGAAACAGAAGATATAAAAAATAACCAGGGACTTCCCTGATGGTGCAGTGGTTAAGAATCCGCCTGCCAATGCAGGGGACACGGGTTCAATCCCTGATCCAGGAAGCTCCCATGGAGCAACTAAGCCCGTGCGCCAAAACTACTGAGCTGAGCCTACTCTTTAGAGCCTGCAAGCCACAACTATTGAGCCCTCATGCCACAACAACTGAAGCCTGCATGCCTAGAGCTCGTGCTCCACAACAAGAGAAGCCACTGCAATGAGAAGCCTGCACACCTCAATGAAGAGTAGCCCCCGCTCGCCGCAACTAGAGAAAGACAACATGTGGCAATGAAGAACCAACACAGCCAAAAATAAATAAATAATTAATTAATTAAGAAAAAGAATGACCAAATGGAAATTTTAGAACTAAAAATGCAATTTAAAAAACTCAATGGATGGGCTCAACCACAATTCTAAGTGAAAAGAATCAGTGAACTTGAAGATAGAATATTAGAAACCACCCAATCTGAACAACAGAAAGAAAACAGACTGTGAAAAAAATGAGCAGAACCAAGGAAACTGTGGGACTATAACAAAAGATCTATTTGTGTCATTGGGCTCCTGGAAGGAGAGGAGAAAGAGGGCAAAGCTGAGAAAATTTTCCCAAAGTTGGTAAATGACATAAACCTACAGATTTGAGAAGCTGAGCAAATCCCACGCACGATCAACCCAAAGAAGGCACTCCAGGACACATCATAGTAAAACTTCTGAAAACATAAAGACAAGGAAAAAGTCTTGAAAACAGCAGGAGAAAAGTGAATCCTTACTGATAAGGGGAAAACCATTCTAATTATAATGTATTTCTCATCAGAAACAATGGATGCCAGGAGGGAGCAGCACAACATTTTTCAAGTGCTGAGAGAAAGAATTGTCAACCCAGAATTCCATATCTAGCAAAAAAAAAAAAAAAAAATCCTTCAATAATTAAGGGGAAATGAAAACATTCTCAGAGAAAAGAAAATGAGAATTTGTCCCCAATAGACCTACCCTGAAAGGGTGGTTAAATCATGAAACAGAAAGGAAATGGTGAAAGAATGAATCATGGAACATTAAGAAAGAAGAAAGGGTGAAAATATGGATCCTATAATAGGATTTTCTCCCCTTCTTGAGTTTTCTAAATTGTGTTGATAGCTTAAACGAAAATTATAACATTGTTTGGTGTGGTTCTAAAAGTTTAGAGAGGAAATGTTTAAGACAGTTGTATTATAAATGAAGGATGTAAAGGGAAGTAAGTTTCTAGACTGTACTTGAATTGATAAAAACATCATATCACAGTCTACATCAGCAGACTATGATGTCGTATAAAATATAATACCTAAACCAACCATTTAAAAAGCTAGACAAAGAGATATACTCAAAAGCACAGTGCAAAAACCAAAATGGAACTCTAAAAAAATTTTCAGGTAACCGACAGGAATGTATGAAAAAGAAAACAGAGAAACAGAGGAAACAAACAGAAAACAAAAAATAAAATGGCAGACATAGCCACAACATATCAATAATTACACTAAATGGAAATGGCCTACTTTATTTTTAATAGCCAAAAATCCCAAACAACCAAAATATCCCTCAGTAGATGAATGGTTAAACAAACTTTAGTACAACAATTTATTGTAATACTTTAAAAAACTATTGATCCACACAACAACTTAAATGGAGCTCAAGGACAGTGAAAAAGCCAATTTCAAAGGTCACATGCTGTGTGATTCCATGTATGTAACATTCTTGAAATGACAAAGTTATAGAGCTAGAGAACAGATTAGTGGTATGAGGGTAGGAGTTTGTGGGGAGGGGTAGATGGGACTATAAATAGGTCGCACAAGGGAGAGTTGTGGGGTAATGGAAGAGCTCTGTATCTTGATTGCAGCAGTAGTTCCATGAATCTACACAGGTAGATGAAATGGAAAACTACACACAAACATCATATCAATGCCAATTCCCTGCCTTTGATATTGTACTATAATTATGTAAAAATAACCATGGAGAGAAACAGAAAAAAAGGGCACACTTTATGTACTGTTTTTGTGAATCTATGATTATTTTTAAATAAAAACATTTTTTAAGTGGTAAGAGATTTGAACTGACACATCACCAGAGAGGATGTAGAGAAGCCAAACTGGTCCGTGAAAAGATACTCACTAGTATTAGCCATTGGGAAATGTACATGAAAACCACAGTGAACTGTCATTACACACCTATTAAAATGGCTAAAATAAAAAACAGTAACAATAAAATGCAAAATGCTAGCAAGAATGTGGAGCAACTGGAACTCATGCTGCTGGTGGAATGCAAAATAGTGCAGCCACTCTGGAAAACAGTTTGGCGATTTCTTATAAAGTCAAATATACACTTATCCCTGTTCCTAGGTATTTACTACCAAGAGAAATAAATCTTTGTTCACACAAAAATGTGTACAATTTACCCTAGATAAATGAAACACTAATGCTTATAGCAGTTGTATTCATGATTACCAAATACTGCAAAGGACCCAAATGTCCTTTGGGACAGGAGAACAGGCAAACAAACCGTGGTGTCTCCATACAGTGGAATACTCCTCAGTGATAAAAAAGGAATGAACTATTGTAAATTTAACAACTTGGATGAAGCTCAAAAGCAACATGCTGAGTGAAAGAAGACAGTCTCAAAGGTTCACATACCATATGATTCCATTTATACGATATTCTCCAAATGACATTATGGAGATGGAGAAGACATCAGTGGTTGCAATGGGTTATGGGTGAAAGGACACACATAAGGAGTTGTTTGTGGTGATGGAGTAATCCCATATGATTGTGATGGTGGTTCTACACACGTGGTAAAATTTCATAAAAACACACGTGCATGTGCACACACACACACACACACACAAAGTGAGTGCCTGTAAAACCTGGTAGAATCCAGAGAAGGTCTGCAGCCTAGGAAACTGAATTATGCCAATGTCAGTATCCTGGTTTTGATAATGATATATATCATTATATAGTTATATAACAGATTATCACTAGAGGAAGTTTGGTGAAGGGTACATGAGAATCCTCTGTACTATTTCTCCAACTTCTGCTGGAACATGGGGGGTTTGCAGAGCGGACCCAGGGAGGGGACAGCTGTTGGCTGTGAAGAGACAGCCTGAAGGGACAAGAGTAAGGAGCTCCACAACTGGAAAAGTTTGCAGAAGAAGCCTGGGCCACCATAGAAGAAAGGCACCATTGTTGCATGGTGTGCAAAGGGTGGGGCCACCATTGCAGCCCCCTTCCCCACCTGCCAGCCCCTCCCTCCACAGGCCCTAGGAGAGGAGCCCACCTGAATGGGCTCACCCACTCCTCAAGCCAAAGCCTCCTCCAGCAGCTCAGGCCCAGGAAGACCCAAGCATAGTCCCTGCCAAAACCTCCTTGGGCCATGCTGGTCCCAGTGACCCATACACAGCCCCCACCAAAGCCTCCTCCAGCCCGCCTCAGTGTCCACACCCATCAACACCTCCACCACTGCTGATCTGCTTGGGCACATGCACTCTGGGGCAGCCTCAGGAGCAGACACTGGTGGGAGGAACACACACAGAGGTGGGGATGAAACCACAGCTGAGCCCCAGGGGCTGTGCAGCTAAGGAAGAAGAGCTGAAATCTCTCCTCATGGCTATGTGAACCACGCCGTTACACCTCTGCTGATGGCTTCCTAAATTCAGTGCCAGTGGAACATCCGAACAGACAATGGATGCTCATGCAGCTGAGACGGATCTGGCTTTAGCAGCAATGGGCTTTGTGGGCATGTACATGTGAGGGTTGGGCTAGGCCAGAGTCTGAGCTGCCTCCATAGTTCCCACAGCAGGTCCAGGTGCATGACTACTGTAGTCCTGGGACCAGACCTTAGGGGATCTGCACCGGTGGCCTGGTGAAAACAACACCTGAGAGTCACCAGGACCATTTGCCAGCATACCCACAGTTAAGGTGGGACCGAGAGCAGTGCCAACAACAGTGTACTTTGTGAGCTCACATAACAGGCAAAAGGGGACACAACAGAGCACACTCACAGGTGAACAGCCCCAGACAAGGAATACTCAGAGGCTTCTCTCCCAGTGGGAATGCTCCGATCCCACCCACCTCACACCACAGATCAGAAACACAGCTAAGAAACAGATCTCGGTGCCTCTACTTCAACAACTAGGAAACACACAATGCCCATGATAGGTCAATAACAACCACAGAGCAAAGGGGAGGCCCCTCTCAATATCCACCTCACCCACCAGCGGTCAGAGGGGAGCCCCCACCAGAAGCAAGAGGAACTATGATCCTGCAGCCTGCAGAAAGGAAACCACAAACACAATAAGACAGACAAAATGAGAAGACAGAGAAATCTGCTGCAGATGAAGGAGCAAGATAAAAACCTACAAGAAGAACTAAATGAACAGGAGACAGGCAATCTACCTGAAAAAGAATTCAGAATAATGATGGTAAGGATGATCCAAGATCTTGGAAAAAGAATGAAGGCACAGATTGAGAAGTTGCAAGAAGTGTTTAACAAAGACCTAGAAGAACTAAAGAACAAACAAACAGAGATGAACAATACAATAACTGAAATGAAGAATACTCTAGAAGGAATCAATAGCAGAATAACTGAGGCAGAAGGATGGATAAGTGAGCTGGCAGATAGAATGGTGGAAATAACTGTCACAGAGCAGAATAAAGAAAAAAGAATGAAAAGAAATGAGGACAGACTCAGAGACCTCTGGGACAACATTAAATGCACCAACATCGAATTATAGGGGTCCCAGAAGAAGAAGAGAAAGAGAAAGGGCCTGAGAAAATATTTGAAGAGATTATAGTCAAAAACTTCCCTAACATGGGAAAGGAAATAATCAGCCAAGTCCTGGAAGAACAGAGTCCCATACAGAATAAAACCAAGGAGGAACACACTGAGATACATATTAAACAAACTAAAAAATTAAATACAAAGAAAAACTATTAAAAACAGCAAGGGAAAAGCAACAAATAACATAAAAGGGAATCCCCATAAAGTTATCAGCTGATTTTTCAGCAGAAACTCTGCAGGTCAGAAGGGAGTGGCAAGATATATTTCAAGTGATGAAAGGGAAAAACCTACAACCAAGAATACTCTACCCAGCAAGGATCTCATTCAGACTCAATGGAGAAATCAAAAGCTTTACAGACAAGCAAAAGCTAAAAGAATTCAGCACCACTAAACCAATGTTATAAAAAATGCTAAAGGAACTTCTCTAGGCAGGAAACACAAGAGAAGAGAATAAAAGAGGAAGTGAAGAAAGAACACCTACATAAACAAACCCAAAATAATTAAGAAAATGGTAATAGGAACATACATATTGATAATTACCTTAAATGTAAATGGATTAAATGCTCCAAACAAAAGACATGGACTGCTGAATGGACACAAAAGCAAGACCCATATATATGCTGTCTACAAGAGACCCACTTCAGACCTAGGGACACATACAGACTGAAAGTGAGGGGATGGAAAAAGATATTCCATGCAAAGGGAAATCAAAAGAAAACTGGAGTAACAATACTCATTTCAGACAAAAATAGACTTTAAAATAAAGACTTCAAAGAGACAAGGAAGGTCACTACATAATGATCAAGGAATCAATCCAAGAAGAAGATATAACAGTTGTAAATATATATGCACCCAACATAGGAACACCTCAATATATAAGGCAAATGCTAACAGCCATCAAAGGGGAAATTGACAGTAACACAATAATAGTGGGGGACTTTAACATCCCACTTATACCAACAGAGAGATCATCCAGACAGAAAGTTAATAAGGAAACCCAAGCCTTAAATGACACATTAGACCACATAGACTTAATTAATATTTATAGGACATTCCATCCGAAAGCAGCAGAATACACTTTCTTCTCAAGTGCACATGGAACATTCTCAAGTATAGATCACATCTTGGATCACAAATCAAGCCTCGGTAAATTTAAGAAAACTGAAATCATATCAAGCATCTTTTCCAACCACAATGCTATGAGATTAGAAATCAATTACAGGGGGACTTCCCTGGTGGTGCTGTGGTTAAGAATCCACCTGCCAATGCAGGGGACATGGGTTTAAGCCCTGGTCCAGGAAGATCCCACATGCCACAGGGAAACTAAGCCCATGTGCCACAACTACTGAGCCTGCACTCTAGAGCCTGTGAGCCACAACTATTGAGCCTTCATGTCACAACTACTGAAGCCTGTGCACCTAGAGCTCATTCTCCACAACAAGAGAAGCCACCACAATGAGAAGCCTGCACACCGCAACAAAGAGTAGCCCCCTCTCGCCACAACTAGAGAAAGCCCATGCACAGCAACGAAGACCCAATGCAGCCAAAAATATATAAATAAAATAAATAAGTTTTTAGAAAAAAGAAATCAATTACAGGAAAAAAATTGTAAAAAGCACAAACACATGGAGGCTAAACACTGTGCTACTAAACAACAAATGGATCACTGAAGAAATCAAAGAGGAAATTTAAAAAAAATCTAGAGACAAATGACAATGAAAACACGTTGATCCAAAATCTATGGAATGCAGGGACATCCCTGGTGGAGCAGTGGTTAAGTATCACCTGCCAATGCAGGGGACACAGGTTCGATCCCTGGTCCAGGAAGACCCCACATACCGTGGAGGAACTAAGCCCATGCACCACAAATACTGAACCTGCGCTCTAGAGCCTGTGAACTCTATAGCCTGCACACCACAACACTGAGCCTTCAGGCTTCAACTACTGAAGCCTGCACTCCTAGAGCTCATGCTCTGCAACAAGGGAAGCCACCACAATGAGAAGCCCGTGCGCCACACTGAAGAGTAGCCTCTGCTCACCACAACTAGAGAAAGCCCGCATGTAGCAACAAAGACCTAAAGCAGCCCAAAAAATCAAATAAAATAATAATTTAAAAAATAAAAACAAAACCTATGGAATGCAGCAAAAGCAATTCTAAGAGGGAAGTTTATAGCAATAAAATCTTACCTCAAGAAACAAGAAAAATCTCAAATAAACAACCTAGTCTTACACCCAAAACAACTAGACAAAGAAGAACAAACAAAACCCAAACTTAGTAGAAGGAAAAAAATAAAAACCAGAGCAGAAACAAAAAATAGAGATGAAGAAAACATTAGCAAAGATCAATGAAACTAAAAGCTGGTTCTTTGAGAAGATTAAAAAAATTGATAAACATTTAGCCAGACTCATCAAGAAAAAAAGGGAGAGAACGCAAATCAATAAAATTAAAATGAAAAAGGAGAAGTTACAATGGACACCACAGAAATACAAAGGTTCATAAGAGACTACTATAAGCAACTATAAACCAATAAAATGGACAACCTAGAAGAAATGGACAAATTCCTAGAAAGGTATAACCTTCCAATACTGAACCAGGAAGAAATAGAAAAAATGAACAGACCAATCAAAAGTACTGAAATTGAAACTGTGATTTAAAAACTCCCAACAAACAAAAGTCCAGGACTAGATGTCTTCACAGGAGATGTCTATCAAACATTTACAGAAGAGTTAACACCTATCCTTCTGAAACTCTTCCAAAAAATTGCAGAGGAAGGAACACTCTCAAGCTCATTCTATGAAGCCACCATCACCCTGATACAAAAACCAGACAAAGATATCATGAGAAAAGAAAATTACAGGCCAATATCACTGATGAACATGCAAAAATTCTCAACAAAATACTAGCAAACTGAGTCCAACAATACATTAAAGGGATCATACACCCTGATCAAGTGGGATTTATCCCAAGGATGCAAGGATTCTTCAATATACACAAATCAATCAATGTGATTCACCATATTAACAAACTGAAGAATAAAAAACATCTGATCATCTCAATAGATGCAGAAAAAGCTTTGGACAAAATTCAACACCGATTTATGATAAAAACTCTCCAGAAAGTCGGCTTAGAGGGAAACGACCTCAACATAATAAAGGCCATATATGACAAACCCACAGCTAACATCATACTCAATGGTGAAAAGCTGAAAGCATTTCCTCTAAGATGAGGAACAAGATGAGGATATCCACTCTTGTCACTTTTATTCAACATACTTTTGGAAGTCCTAGCCATGGCTATCAGAGAAGAAAGATAAATAAAAGGAATCCAAATTGGAAAAGAAGAAGTAAAACTGTCACAGCTTTCAGATGACATGATGCTATACATAAAAAATCCTAAAGATGCTACCAGAAAACTACTAGGGCTCATCAGTGAATTTGGTAAAGTTGCAGGATACAAAATTAATGCACAGAAATCTCTTGCCTTTCTATACACTAACAATGAAAGATCAGAAAGAGAAATTAAAGAAACAGTCCCATTTACCATATCATCAAAAAGAATAAAATACCTAGGAATAAACCTACCTAAGGAGGCAAAAGACCTTTACTCAGAAAACCATAAGATACTGGTGAAAGAAATCAAAAATGACACAAACAGATGGAGAGATATAAAATGTTCTTGGATTAGAAGAACCAATATACTCCCCAAAGCAATCTACAGATTCAGTGCAATCTCTATCAAATTACCAATGGCATTTTTCACAGAAGTAGAACAAAAAATTTTACAATCTGTATGAAAACACAAATGACCCCGAGTAGTCAAAGCAATCTTGAGAAAGAAGAACGGAGCTGGAGGAATTAGGTTCCCTTGTTCAGACGACACTACAAAGTGACAGTAATCAAAACAGTATGGTACCAGCACAAAAACAGAAATATAGACCAAATGAACCGGATAGGAAGCCCAGAGATAAACCTATGCACATATGGCCACCTAATCTATGACAAAGGAGGCAAGAATATACAATGGAGAAAAGACAGTCTCCTCAATAAGTGGTGCTGGGAACACTGGACAGCTACATGTAAAAGAATGAAATTAGAACGCTCCCTAACACCATACCCAAAAATAAACTCAAAATGGATTAAAGACCTAAGTGTAAGGCCAGATACTGTAAAACTCTTAAAGAAAACATAAGCAGAACACTCTTTGACATAAATTGCAGCAATATCTTTTTCAATCCACCTCCTAGAGTAACAAAAATAAACAAATGGGACCTAATTAAACTTAAAAGCATTTGCACAGCAAAGGAAACCATAAAAAAGACAAAAAGACAACACTCAGAATGGGAAAAAATATTTGCAAACAAAGCAACTGATAAAGGATTAATCTCCAAATTATACAAACAGCCCATGCAGCTCAATATCAAAAAACAACAAACAACCCAATCGAAAAATGGGTGGAAGACCTAAATAGACATTTCTCCAAAGAAGACATACAGATGGCCATCAAACACATGCAAAGATGCTCAACATCACTAACTATTAAAGAAATGCAAATCAAAACTACAATGAGGTATCACCTCACACTGGTCAGAATGGCCATCTTCAAAAAATCTACAAACAACAAATATTAGAGAGGATGTAGAGAAAAGGGTACCCTCCTACACGGTTCATGGGAATGCAAATTGGTACAGCCACCATGGAGAACAGTATGGACTTTCCGTAAAAAGCTAAAAATAGAGCTACCATATGATCCAGCAATTCCACTCCTGGGCATATATCTGGAGAAAACTATAATTCAAACGGATACATGGGGCCTTCCCTGGTGGCGCAGTGGTTGAGAGTCCGCCTGCCGATGTAGGGGACACGGGTTCGTGCCCCGGTCCGGGAAGATCCCACATGCCGCGGAGCGGCTGGGCCCGTGAGCCATGGCCGCTGAGCCTGCGCGTCCAGAGCTTGTGCTCCGTGACGGGATACTGCAGCACTCTTTACAATAGCCAGGATATGGAAACAACCTAAATGTCTATCAACAGAGGAGTGGATAAAGAAGATGTGGTACATGTGTACTCAGCCATAGAAAGGAAAGAAATAATGCCATTTGCAGCAATATGGATGGATCTAGAGATTGACATACAGAGTGAAATAAGTCAGAAAGAGAAAAACAAATATCATATAATATTGCTTATATGTGGAATCTAGAAAAATGGTACAGATGAACTTATTTGCAAAGCAGAAATGAAGTCACAGAGGTAGAAAACAAACTTATGGTTAGCAAGGGGAGAAGGGGGTGGGATAAATTGGGAGACTGGGATTGACATATATACACTACTGTATATAAAATAGATACCTAATTATTTTATACTGTGATAATGCGAGGAGGACCAGATCTGCCCTGGAGTGGAGTTTGGGACAGGAGGAGATTCAACCTCCTCCTTGAAGCATTTCCTGATAACCCAGACAGAAGGGCTCTCTCCCTCTTGGAGATTTGAAAACTCTGAAAGATTGTATCTTGTTCAATCTTTAAAAAAAGAAAAAAATCTTATGGGAAAATTGAAGAGCCAAGTGAGCCTCTTTCTGCATCCCCTTTGCACTAGAATCTGTCCCATAACTAAATAGTCATGAACAGTGGGATGTCCACCTACCCTGGGTGTGGGCAATAAGGGAGAATATTGTCTGTACAGAGTTTTAAAGCAAATAAAAGTTGGTCTACTTTTAATGATCACCATGTACCAGCAATTCTGAAAAATATCAGTGATAAAATGTTCCCCCATCCCCAAATATTTTGGTCTAAGTTCTAAATAATGACCATGGTTACTCCTAAATTTTAATAATATGTATGTAAGTTTCAAATTAGCACATTTTCAGTACTTCCCCTTTAAGAAACATTGCATCTACTTGAAAGTTAACTCAGAGGACTTCAAATTCAGCTATATGTGTTCACTTCAAGAGCAAATTCATAAATGTTCAGAATCACATGAGCTTGCTCTAGGCATAGTTTGTGTCTCCAACCCCTGTGGTACTATATATTTCTACATTTAAACAGTAGATTTTAAATAAACAATGATACCACAGTGATTAGAGAGACAAGAAACAAAATGTGTGTTGTTTCATTTCTTTCATTCTATGCAACCATTTTGAATATTTATTTGTTTAAAATTTAAAACAGTGAAACAGAATACAAACTGTGAGATACAATTGTTTTCTCATGCATGAACTAAAGTTTATATCTGAACTGTTTTATTGATTAATATCTTTATAATTTATAATCTTTAAAGTGTTGTTTTAAAATTAAAGAATGGATCAAGAAAATAAAACTTTACATTAGCGATTAAAAAATAATAGATACCTAATGAGTACCTACTGTATAGCACAGGGAATTCTACTCAATGCTCTGTGGTGACCTAAATGGGAAGCGAACCTAAAAAAGAGTGGAGACATATATATATTTATTTATTTATATATATGTCACTTTGCTGTACAGAAGAAACAAACACAACATTGTAAAGCAACTACACTCCAATAAAAATTAACTAAAAAAAAAAAAAAATTCTAAAAAAAAAAAAAGCTACTAAGGGCTTCCCTGGTGGTGCAGTGGTTGAGCGTCCGCCTGCCGATGTAGGGGATACGGGTTCGTGCCCCGGTCTGGGAATATCCCACATGCCGCGGAGCAGCTGGGCCCGTGAGCCATGGCCGCTGAGCCTGCGTATCCGGAGCCTGTGCTCCGCAACGGGAAAGGCCACAGCAGTGAGAGGCCCGTGTACTGCAAAAAAAAAAAAAAAAAAACTTCTGTTCATCTAAAGACAATGTTGAGATAATAAAAATGCAAAGCATCAGACAGAGAGAAGAAATGTTCACAATATACATATGTGACAAAGGTCTTGCATCCAACCTGTATAAATAACACCTACAAATCAAAAGTAAAAAGACAACATAATAAAACAGTGTGTTAAACACTCAAACGGATACTTCAAAGTAAGAAGATATACAAATGTTATTAGAAAAATGCAAAGTAAAACCACAGTGAGCTACCACTTCACACCCACTAGCAGAACAAAAATTTAAATGAATGAATAACATCAGGATTTTTGCTTCCATGGAGTAACAGGGAGTGGATTTACCTTCCTATCTAAAACAACAGCAACAAAGACTAAAAAAGAAAAGAAATGGGCAAAATACATAAAACAACAGACAGTGAGTGTGAAAACAGTGCAAGACAGTGATCCCTAAAAGAGGGAAAGCAAGCAAGGTCAGTTCTACAATTGCTCAGTTGACTGTCTGGGGAGCGTCCACGTTGAGGTAGGGAGAAGGACCCAGAAGGAGCCTGGGGTCTTCCTGAGCTGAGGATACAGAGTCGGGAGTCTAAGAATCCAGATTGGATTGAGTTCACAACACAGAGCACTGGAGAGGAGAGAGCTGCATGGAGAGTGTTCTTGAGAGTTGCAGAGGGCTCCCTCAAGTCATCCATGACTGCCGATCAGCACATACATGTGATGAAACTACTCAAAGCCAGAGGAGGGACCACCTGAAAGAATCAGAGAAATAATCTCCATAGCTCACACAGGTCAGCAACAGTTTATGTTCCCAACAGCCAGACTGGAAAAGCCTCATAATTCAGAGGACGTCAAATGGAGTCATCAGAAGTACACTGCCTCAGTGCTAGGGAAAAGTTAGCCCTAGACTAAATCCTGCTCAGGTCCTGACAAACAAAGCTTTAAAGAAAGCCTCAGAAGAAGTGTTCAAGTAACTTAACTATATTCAGAATAAAGCTGAAGAATTTTTATAAGAATACAAAAGTATCCAGCGAAATAAGCTAAAATTCACAATGTCTGACTCTCAATTGAAAATTACCTGCAAGTAAGCGGAAAAATGACCCATAACGAAGAGAAAAAGCAATCAAGCAATAGAAATAGACACAGGTGAGACAGATGAGAAAAAGAGTAGACAAGCACATCAACACAATGACTGTAGGGATTTCACATATTTGTGAAGGTAGAGGAAAAACTGAACAGGTTATGTAGAGACAAGGAACATAGGAGGGTAATCACACTTCTAAAGTTGAAGACTACAATATTTGAGATGACACATACACTGGATGGGATTGATGGCAGATCAGACATGGCAGAAAAGAATATTAGTGAACTAGAAGACATAGCATAGAAGAAAAGGCTGAAAATACGAACAGTGAATCAGTGAGTTGTGGGAGAACTTCAGGCAGACTAATACTTGTATAATTGGAGTCCCTGAAGTTAGGACACAGATTTATTTATTATTAGAATTGCCTTTTACATTTGTGGAGGCAAAACAAATCCAAAACCCACAGAAATTTAGGAAGAGATCACAGGAAGTTTCAAACCATGGGCTCTTTGAAAAGATCACTCTAGCCAGACTTATAAGGAAAAAGAGAGAGAAATTAATAATACCAAGAATTAGAAAGGTTACATCTCTACAGATACTACAGATATTAAAAATAAAAAATATTAACATCTATATGCCAATAAATTTAACAACTTCTATGAAATGAACAAATTCCTTAAAAGACAGACTATCAAAGCTCACTCAACAAGAAATAGATAGCCAAAATAGCCCTACATTTATTATAGAAATTAAATGGGTGGTTACAAACCTTCCTATAGAAAACTTTTCTTCCTGAGAACACTTTAGGCACAGAAGGCTTCATTGGTGAATTCTACCAAACATTCAAGAAAGAAATAATAGCAATATTCCAGAAATTCTTCTAGATAATTAGATTTGGGAACACTCATGAGTAGTCTATGAGGCCAGCATTATCCTGATGGCGAAATCAGAAGAAGATATTATAAAAAAAAGAAAATATCAGACCAACATCCCTCATGTACATAAATGCGAAAATTCTTAATTGAGTTTTAGCATATCCAGTTGAACAATATGTAAAGAGGACGATACATCGTGACCAAGTGAGATTTATCCCAGAAACGCAAAGTTGGTTTGACATTCGAACATCAATTAATATAACTCAGTAAAATAACAGACTGAAAAATAAAAACCATATAATTGTCTCAATAGATGCAGAAAAATCAATTGACAAATTATGACATTTGTATAAAAACTTTCAGCAAACTAGGAACACAAGGGAACTTCCACAACCTGATAAAGGACATCTCTGAAAAACCTACCATTAACATCATACTTAAATGAAACACTGTGGGCCTGTTCCCCATTATCAAGAACAAAGCAAGGATATCTACTCTGACCACTTTTATTCAAAATTGTCTTAGAGTTTCTAGCCAATGCAACAAGGCAAGCAAGAGCTGAAAGGCATCCGGAATTGAAAGGCAAAAGTAAAAATGTCTTTATTCACAAACAACACCATTGTCTATGGAGAAAATCCTACAGAATCTATGAAAAAAACCACACTAGAACTAGCAAGTGAGTTTAGGAAGGATACAAGATCAATGTACTCAAATCAATGGTATTTCTATGTACTAGCAACAAATAATGGAAATAGAAATTGAAAGAAACAATATCATTTAAAATAGCATCTATCTCCTAGACTAAGAGGAAAGAGCTGGTCTAGAGGGCAGGTGGAGGATTTAAGAGAGAGAAGAGCCTGAAGACAACGAGAACAAATGTCTGCTGAAACTTCTGGATGAACTGGGCTGGTGGAAATTTCATCCTCTGAGGCAGGAGAGATGGAAGCCCCACAGCAGGTCATATGGGGAACGCTGATGTCCTCGATTTCCCAGTACAACCCTCTGGACAACATGAGAGAGGAGGGATATCTATTGAGAGCAGGCAGAAGGAGCTGCACTGGTAGGGGGAGGTGGGGATGCTAGGTAGAAAGGCTCTGCAGAGCAGGGAGGTAGGGAAAAGGCCCACCAAGAGGCTGATGGCCTCGTAGGAAACATATTGTCAAATCTCATTGGAGCCAGAGAACAGCAAGAGGGGAAGGGAGTGGTCAGAGAAGACCTTGGACAGCCTCAGCCCCTCTCCCCTCCCTCCCATGATCACGCCTCACCTTTCCTGACCCACTGACCACGACCTGGAGGTGTGGGAATGTAACACCCCAGCCTCGCTCAGTCCAGGGAGATGGCAGTCGATGGTGCATATTCTTCCCCCACCATCACTGATGGAGGCACCGAAGGTTATGCTGAGGGTTCAGTGCACCAAAGGAGAGGGCAATCAAGTGCAGAGGGAGTTGCAGACTGTGAGCCTGGGCTACAGGGAGGCAGGAAAGATGCTGAGTAGGAGGTACCCAGTCCCTAACCCTAACCCTCTGAATGCCAGCCCCATGGATCTTGCGCTCAACTCCTCCAGGCCTCAGCTCTGACTCATGTCCTGAGGATGGTAACACCGCTTCTCAAATGGTTCTGGGACCAAGTGATCACCCAGCTTGCCTAATGCAGACCAGCCAGGACTGTGGTCACTGCCATTACCAGGAGGAGGATCATCTGCACTCAAGACTTGGGAACGCCAAAGGCTGGGGAGGTGCTGAGGCTTGTTCCACCCACAGCTGTGCCCAGCTGGGCACTGACTGCAGGTGAGGGACCTAGGAGTGGCTCCAGGTGTCCCATCCGTGCCACCTCATTCAACATCTCCACATGGTGGCAGTATTGTCCTAGAAGCGGAATTTTGGCAGGTGGCCCCTCAAACACTAATGGCACCACAGGGAGGCTGTCGCAACAAAACTTAGCACATTAGAATGGCTGGGATAGGACTTCCCTGGTGGCCCAGTGGTGAAGAATCCACCTGCCAATGCAGGGACATGGGTTCGAGCCCTGGTCCGGGAAGATCCCACATTCCACGGAGCAACTAAGCCCATGTGCCACAACTACTGAGCCTGAACTCTAAAGCCCACGAGCCACAACTACTGAAGCCCACACACCCTAGAGTCCGTGCTCCGCAACAAGAGAAGCCAGCGCAATGAGAAGCCCGCGCACTGCAACGAAGAATAGCCCCCGCTCGCTGCAACTACAGAAAGGCCACGTGCAGCAACAGAGACCCAACGCAGACAATAAATAAATATAAAAATAAAAATAAATTTTAAAAAACAAAAGAATGGCTGGGATAATATAACACCCTCATCTTACAGGTGAGCGAGGCCTCAGAGTCAGGATTCTAGGCCCCACAGGAAGCCAAGATTCTGGGACAATTAATCTACAGACCCTAATTGTTGTGATGAGAGTCTAGGATTCCAGAAATTCCACGACGTTGATTTTGAAATTCTTTTTTCTTATGGTTCTACGACTCTATCGGTGGCTTCCTGCTTTGAGAATCAAATGATGCTGAGATCTGACGGCTCTACTTATTCAGCTGCTCTGGGCCTCATGATTCTATGACTGAGTGCTGCCAGTATTTAGAGAGTTCATTCATTCCTTTAAGCAGAATTCACCACGTGGCTACTTAGGAGGTTAGAAAACTCAGTAGCCCTACTTCCATGACTCTTGGATTCCACCCTCCCTTCGCTCCCCACACAGAGATCCACAATTCCCACAACATCAGGCCACCTCTGTCCATCTGAGGAGAGCAGGCTCAAGAATCATGCAGCCTGGGAATTCCCTGGCGGTCCAATGGTTAGGACTCGGTGCTTTCACTGAAGTGGCTCAGGTTCAATCCCTGGTGGGGGAACTTAGATCCCGCAAGCTGCATGGTGTGGCCAAAAAAAAAAACCAAAAAGAATAATGCAACCTGGAACCAGAATAGGACCAGCCATGTCTCTTGCTCTCCAGGTCCTAAGTGGAGGGGATGGAAGGTTAGGGTGCTAACACAGAAAGACACATGAGGTAGGGCTGCACACTGGAGACTGGATTATGGGGGATATTTGTCCCACAAGCCTTTGATGATAGCTTCCCATTCGACATCCAGAGGCTGGGTGCTTGGTGATCCAGGAGCAGATGTCCTGAAAGGCGTGAAGAATCCCTGGGGTATGAGATCTAGAAACCAGGGTGCATTCATCCTCACTCTCTGCTGCTCACCCTGAGCCTACTTTCTCTGTGCAAAGAGGGGGCTGACCTAAGGTTCCAGTCATTTCCATAAATCAGACCCTCTGATCAAAATCAAAATGGAACTCTCAGGGGAACTTAGAAGAGGTAACCATGTGAGGGGAGAACCAGCTATGGGATGGTATCTTGAGACAGATGGATTTGTTCTCAAAGGGACTTCCTCAATCCTCTGCAAATGCTCTCTCCAGGGACTCCAGAGGGCAGGTAACCCAGCCCAACAGGTACCTCACCCTTCATCCACAGGAGTCAGCTCAGAAACATGAGCAGACACAGACCAAGTTTGCTCTCCTGTGGACACATGCCTCCCTGCATGCCCTCTCCATCCCAGCCATAAGCTTTTCAGGCTCCTGCCACACAGCCTTCAGAATTATGAGTCCCGCCACCAGTATTCAAATCTTGGAGGGACTTACTCTTGTGAGGAACACATTATCTCCAGATACACAAGTCTCAGAGAGACTGAGACCCCAATCCTTCCTTGACTCCCTCTGGGGACCCGGGGAGAGTTGTATCATAACCCTCACTGAGCCTCCTTGCCCAGAATGCAGAGACAGATGCTTCTAGCGGGTGCTGGGTGAGACCATGGCCCCACAGTACTGGGCAGAGCCCTGGGCACCCAGAGCATTTGGTATTGTCACCATCTCAAAGAGCACTGGGGAAGTCATCTGATCCAACAGCCTGTCTTTACAAGGAGAACCTTCCAGAGAGACAAAAGGAGGCAAAAATTTCACCAGGGATCTGAACTGGAGAGGAGAGGCTCTTAGAACATAACAAAACTACAGACTAAAATGGAAAGATGTGGACAATAGTAAGAGCCAATGAACACACAGCAGGATTAGACACAAGGTAGGACACATGAAGAGGTGCACCTGCAGCAAAGAAGGGGATGGGGGAGGCAGAAAAGCCAAGATGACCCATGCATCTCAGGCCCACCCAAGAATCATGGTTCCCAAACTTTGTGCCAAGGCACCCTGGGGTGCCACAGCAAATTCCCAGGGTACTGCAGGATATTTTAAATGTTCAAGGAACACGTGGTATTATGGTCCTCTCTGTAGGACAGACACCTACTGGATCCAGGCAGTTCTGTTTCAGCTTGGACGGTGGCACATTCCTTTGTGAAGCTGAGTTTCTGGCTTTTGCTGTGATTAAAAAACAAATACCGGGCTTCCCTGGTGGCGCAGTGGTTGAGAGTCCGCCTGCCGATGCAGGGCACACGGGTTCGTGCCCCGGTCCGGGAAGATCCCACATGCCGCAGAGCGGCTAGGCCCGTGAGCCATGGCCGCTGAGCCTGTGAGTCCAGAGCCTGTGCTCCGCAACAGGAGAGGCCACAACAGTGAGAGGCCAGCGTACCGGAAGAAGAAAAAAACAAGTACCAAATGAAAACTGCTGAAGAACAGAAAGTAAGCTGTCCTCCCTGGGGCTGCAGGCACACACTTCCCATTGGTAAGTAACAGCAGTTATGTGACAATGAAACAAAAATAGTATTTTTTCTTTTAACTTATAAACATTTCTTTTCCCAAGAGCTACTAATTAATACATTATTTGGACCTAATTATTTGCTAAACAAAACTTTTAGGCATTTCTTTTGGCCTGGGGCACTGTGAAAAAAATGACAGAGCATGGACAGAAAGTCTGCCTCTGAGTACAAGCACCCCACCCCTGAAGAGCAGGTGTTCCAGGAATGACAGCCCCCCAGGCAGGTCAGGGAAGCTTCCAGAAGCGGCTTAGAACCAAATGGGCCTGGGGGTAAGAAGAGCACCCGCTCTTCTGACCCTAGACCTTCATCCTGTCTGCTTGTGGCCCCTCTGAGGTGACAGCTGCAGGGCTCCTCAGCTTCCAGCCACTGACTACCCAGAGCCTTTCCTGCCTCCCCTCAACTTTTTAGCAAAGAAGGAAGTGAATGAATAATTAGGCAGTTAGTGTCTGAAAGTCTGGCTCCCTTCTCTCCAGTACAGGAAGGACCACTACCTAATACTTACCAGGCAGGGATTCAAATGCTACCACAGATGACAGTTCACTACCTCAGAAAGCAAAGTGCCCTCTCATCTGGCCTCTTTCCTCCACACCAGGTCCTTGCCTTCCCTCCCCCACCTCCCAGCAGGGGCCTCCAAAGCTCCTGGGACCATACCGTCCTTCCCCTCCAGGACTATTCTGGAAGGAACACAGCCCCAAAGGGGCCTCTGGAAGATCTATGGTGAGGCAAAAAAAAAAAAAAAAAAAAGATCTTTTCTCCAGGGGCATCCATAAATTCTTCAGAATGTTGAATTAGACCTGTGACCAAGGGTCCGTCATGGAAGCTCCCTCTGTGTGACAGCAGAGGGCGCTGCCAGGAAGGCATCCTCCCCTTCACCTTCAGGGAGGGAGCCCAGACTCCATGGCCAGGGTGAGCAGCTGCGTGGAGCAAAGGCATGCCACACCACCCGGTTGACTCTATCCTTAAGTCAGGTTGCAGAATTTCCAGCTGAACATCAGGGAGCAGGAAAGAATCCCACTCACTCAAGTTATGATAGAAACATCCCCCTCCTGCACCTGCATTCTCTCTACCCCAACCTGGGGATGGCCCCCCATCCCTATGCTCCTGGGCTTCTGGGAAACAGACTTAGGGAGCTTCTATCATGCCCAGAAAATGGGGTGGGACCCCCGTTCCCCCATGCCGTAACCTCTATGTAAGTCTCACAGGGTCTGTGGAGGGCTGGAGGCCCCTGCCATCCAGACTCAGGTGGCACCGCTCTCCAGCCTTCTCTCCGAGGTCCCGTCACCTGTCTGGAGATCCCTGCTCCCCCTCTTCTGTGCACTCACATGGCTTGTTTGAGGTCAAAGCTTTCAAAAAGACCACAGGATGGGGGCAAAGGAAGAGCGCCCTGCAAGGTCACCATGTGGAAAGGGCCAGCTCTGGAAGCTTCCAGACCAGTGCCATCATGCAGCTTGCCCTGGTTGCAGCTCTCCCAAAGGAGCGCTGTGATGCACATTTTTCAAGGAACTCTAAAGAACTGGGAGTCTTCACGTGGGAGTGGGAGCGGGGCAGTTCTCAGCTCTCCTTCTCTCTCCCTGCACCATGGGAGGCTCCCCCAAGCTCAGGGTGCCCAGCTTACTCTCCCTCCCTACCACCTAGTGTAGGCAGAGGGCAGGGGCCAAATGAGGGAGAAGAAAGCAGCAAAAGGAAGAAAGAAGGGGCCTGGCAAGTGCGGTGGCAGGAGGGAGGACTGAGGCGGCAGCGCCCACCTGCTCCATTCTCTGCAGAGCCCATCACAGCGGGACAGCCAGTCCTTTGGTCCTTCGGTAGGGCACAGCCACCGCCCTTTGTGTGTGAGGAGCCAGCAGCCTCTAGGGGGCTCCTCATAACAGCTCTAATCCCAGGGCCCCACAGTTGGGAGGGCGGAGGTGGGAGCCTGCTGCACTGGGATTGGCCCCCACCCCACTCCCACAGCCCAGTCCCCAGTAATGCGATAATTGGGTGGGATTTTCACTGAGAGAGAGGGGAAGTCCAGGGGAAGACGAGCTAACTACCCACCCCGCCTCATTCCAGAATTCTTCCGTCCTTCCCTCTTCAGGTGAGGGGGCACAGTGACTCAAAGGAGGGGTAGAAGGACAAGGCATGCGTAGACTCAACTGGATCCCACTGGCAGTGCAGAGAAAAGAGAACATTCCTTGAAAGAGAATGGCTTTCCCTCCACATCTGGGAAGGAGTCCCTGATGCAGTCACCGAGGTGACCCCTGGTCCAGAGTCCACAGGACCCCACAGGCTCCCTTTACAGATGGGAAAACCAAGATGGATAGGGGCAGCATGCCGTGGGGTACGGCCTGCCTCTTGTTCTCCAGCCACTGCCTAAACCTGGAGGGTTGCTGAGTCACTCCCTGCCCCGAGAAGCAGCTACATGCCGGCCAGTGGCCTCTCCACCGGGCCCCCACATTCTGCAGGTCACATGGTAAGGCAAGGCTCAGGCGCAGTGGAGGAGCTGATGTCCACTTGAAAAGAGACATCATAGAAGAGCCTGGAGTTGGGGTTTTTATTCACGGCTCTCCTCCCCTCAGTTGCGAAACGGTGACATGGATTCCTGCTACCCTTTCTTCACAATCACTGAGACTGACTGGGTCTCCTGCTAATGCACAAGGTGGGGGAGAGAAGGGAAGTTGGGAAGACATCTCGACTTGGATCTTCCTCTTCCTCTCCCCAAATAACCCTGGCTCCTTTCTCCCTGGGCTGCAGGTGAATATGCAAACAGAGCTTTGCGTTGGACTGGGAGCTGGAGAACTGGCTAGCCACTCTTTGTGACCTTGGATAAGTCACTTTCCCTCTCTGGTCTTCCCTTTCTCCATCAGCAAAAATCATAAGGCTTACCTAAGTTGTCAGAAATCCCTTCTGGCTGAAGAGGCCAGCAGCCCTGGGCAGACTCGGCGGTCAGTGGTCGCAGAGCCAGGGCGCTAACCGGCTACACTGTCCCTGGGGACCGGAAGCACCAGGACTGCCGTTCCCTTCCCTGGTGGGGTGTAGGGGAGAAAGAGGAGCCGTCAACACCTGGGCCCTAAACAGAGCTGGACTGTTTCCCAATAGTGACTTTCAGAAACGTGGCTGCACCCTAGATGCACCCTAGATGCCCACCCAGCAGCTGTCCCCAGACAGGCCGCCCCCATTCTGGCCGCTCGCCATCGGCCCAGCTCCCAGCGGATCGGCAAGGGGCCGTTCGAGGAGACAAGCCTCGGACGAACGGAACCCCAGCAAGGAGATGGACGAAAGGGAGGCGCAGCCCGACCACCTAGAGGGCAAGGGACAGAGCGCGCGACAGAGCAGGGGCAGGAGCGAGAGCTGGACAGCGCGTCGCACGGTGAGCGCAGGGCGCGCGGGGCTCCACACCTAAGGAGCCGCCCATGAGCCCCGAGGGGGCGCGACCCGGGAGGTCGGAGGGGATACCTGCGGACCATGCAGTCCTGGGTGCCGGCCGGCCGCCAGGCCAGCTGCCCATCTGGCACAGCGCAAAGCTTGGAGCCGGCGCACCCGCGCACCCCCGCGCACCCCGCGGCCACGGGAGGGGCCCGCGCTGAAGCCGTCACCGAGCTAGCTCCCAGGGCCCCGCCCGCCCCCTGCCTGCCCCGCCCCGGCCCAGGCCCCGGCGGGCGCCCCCCGCGGCGCTGCCCCGCCCCCGCCGTCCCGCGCCGCCCCGGGCCCCGGCCCGCCGCCCGTATCGAGCTTCTTG
>NW_020838046.1:2225175-2295536 GCF_003676395.1 Aethalodelphis obliquidens
TGGCCCCGCTCGGATATTTCATATTCCTCTACGGCCTGAAGCAAGCGCTGGGCAACTACCCGATCTGGTGGTGAGTGAGCCTTCCTCACGTTCTCCCCGGCCTCTGTGCGTCCCCCAGCCGCCGTCCCCTCGGGCAGGGTCCCGCGGTGGCCCAGAGCCCGCGCTCTGCCCAGCCCTCCTGTTCCGAGGGTGGTTTGTTTTCCTTGGCGGCCAATTTCGACCTGTTCGGGCCGGGGCTGGGACGCGGGTGGCGGAGTTTCCGCGGACATTGATCCCTCGGGCATAGAGGGGCTCCCAGCGTCGGACGGGGCGAGCAGTGAGCTGGGGAGAGGCAGGAAGTGGGACAGCACAGATGGCATGAAAGCTCGGGCACCAGAGGCCAAGAGAAGCCAGGAGGGCGAGCTGGGAGAGGGAGATCCGCCTGAGACTTTCCTTAAGGACATGTCTCACACACACACACACACACACACACACACACACACCTTAAAACAAAGTCAGTGAGACAAGACCGAACAGCTCGGAGCAGCGTAGTTACGTAAAGACTGCGGGGACCCGGCCGGGAGTGGCGGGCGCATTGGGGCCAGCACCCGGCCCTCCTGCGCCTTCCTGCCGCTGTCCCGACCGCGATGCTAAGGAGGGGCTTCTGGAGAGGTAAAGAGGGAGAAAGCATCGCGTTTGAAGGCTCCTTAGTGAGAGGCTCCGCGAACCCACATCTGAGAGGGCTGGGGCGTTCCGTCTTCCACCCCAGACAAGACACATTCCCGTGAGACCCTCCTAAATCTGGCGATGGAAGTGCAGATAAACCAAGGGAAGGGTCCTGAGGGTCTGCAGGACATATCATGAGGGGAGGAGGGAAGCGAATTTGGTAGAGCTCCCACAGGCAAGGGCCACCCCGGCTCCCCAGTGGAGAGGGGAGGGGCGCTTTGAGATGCCCAACATTTGACGAACACAACTGGGGGGAATGCGGGAACCGAGCGGCCTGGGCGCGCCGCTGGAGGAGACCCAGATCGGAGACAAGCCTTCACACACACATGCGCGCGCGCGCGCACACACACACACACACACACACACACACACACACACAGCCAGGAACTCTCTCCGACGGCTTGCCTGGAATTATAATAATTACGCCGAGGGGAAGTTGGGGCGGGGGGAGACTGAGTGAGCCGAAGTACATCTAATCCGATAATAATTTTTCTCTTCGAGATTGTTCAGGAGCGGGGGCGCCCTAGGTGTGGGGCGCGGGTCCAGGCGCAGCCTGGCGGGACGGGGCGGGGCAAGAAGGAGGCACCGGCGGGTACGAGGGCCTGGGAGAGGTGGCGGGGCGGCGGGGACTTGCTTCGGGGACCCCCGCGCGTCCCGCACCCCCGCGGCACCTGCAGCGCCCGGTCGTCTTCTGGAGCACAGGATGCAGCGGGCGTGCCTCTTGACGCGGGGACACTGACGCCGGGGGAACCAAGGGAGCGCGTCTGAGAGAGCCCCGCGGCCGCCCGCTCCCGCGCAGGCTTCTAATTAGAACCCGCCGCCGCCGCCGCATTCCTGGGCGCTAGTGGAAGCGCTTTCGCCCCTGCGCTTCTTCCATAAACGAGGGCCGTGTCACCAGCCTCTGGCCACCCTACGCGGTGGAATCTTTGTCCTTTTGGCCCTGAGTGTCCCTGACCTTGCGCCCCTCAACACACATATGTCACCCTTTCCACCTGGGCCGTATGTGTTCCATTTGAAAGGATCCTGGGACATGCTTGGTGTATCCGGCATTCTCCAGATCCGTGGGGAGGGGCGTCCCCTCCCCACCGACTCCTGGTCAGTGACCCACCCAATCAAGAGTCTAGAGCAACCTTTTGGCCCCAGAGGGAAGACGGCGCCATGGACCCCCCCACACTTTGCTCTCCATAGGATTCTCACATTCAGTGATTCTCTTGTTTCCTGGGAAGAAGCATCTTCGGTGGCCACAACCTCAGGGCTTACTGAGGACCAGCAGTTTCCTCTCCTCCTCCCCTCTGCCCCCAGGCTGGACACAGGAAGGACGTGGTGTCTCCACAGTGGACATGAGCATAATGAAAAGGAGGGCTCACAGAGAAAGAAATGGAGTTTCATAGCAGGCGGAAGGCTTTCTATCTTCATACCCTACCTGATGGAGTTTCCCACAGGTGGCTCCTTCTTTCTCTTGCCAACCCCCTCTCCCACTTCCCTCCCTTCCCCAAGTGAGGCCTTGGAGGGAGACCCTCTCTCTGTAACTTCTCACCTTCACACTCAGCCTCCCTAATTGGTATTCTGTTTCACCTTCCCTCCCCAAAATAAAGCCACTGTTCTCATCACTTCTCTCCACCCCACCCCCAGCTCCTCGCATATGAAAGTGAAAGTGACAGGGACTTCCTCACCTGGAGAAACAAGGAAACAACCCAAATTGGGAGTAATTAGGCTTTGAAGTTGGTGTGGTCTTGGTGGGAGGGTGGAAAGAGAGGAGGAGGTGGTGCTGCATCCTGTGGGAATTTAAAGAGCCAACTGCCTCCCCGGGACCGTCTCGGAAGAGTGTCCTTCACGCTAGATGCTCAAGGTCCAAAGGCAGGTCCCGACAGAGGCACAGAGAGACAGCCCTAAGACCAGAATGTTGAAAGCTACGGAGACCTCCAAGAGGTCTGTGCTCCTTGTGTGACAGACAACGGGGTGGGGGGTGGGATCCAGAGAAGAGACCTGGGAGGTGACAGGACAGAGGCCTGGGCACCTGACCCCAGAGGCATAGCATGGCCAGACGCCAGCTCCTCACAGGGCCATGTACTGCAAACCTACAGGGAGGCCCTAGCCCCCTCCCCCTCACTCCCCTTGTCCAGACTGAGCTCTTGTTTAATTAGAATTGATCAGAAGGATCCAAGCGAACACAGAACAGGCATCGTGGTCAAGGGGTGAAGACCAATACCCAGTGTGCACCTGTGCTCCATGATGTGCTTTGGGCACCTGCCTCCTACTTCCCGTGTCTGGGCTGAGGGCATCTTGTGATCCCCCTGTGGCCTAGCCAGGGCCCTGGAGGTCAGCCTGTTTTCTCCCCTGCCCCCTCACCATGGGGCCAGGCCCCTTCATTTCCCCCACCAGGTTGCAGTGCTCCACTCCCGCCATCTTCTGCCTCTGTTCTCACTGCCCTCCCACCCTCCGCTCTAACCCCATACCCTCACTGCCCCCAGAGCTCCAGCAGCAGTGCTTTTACCTGCCCAGAGAGCCCGGTCCCCCTTTCCCTATCGGGACCCCCTTCCTGCCACCCAGCTCCTCACCAGTTTCTGAGGGACCTAGGGCTCCCCAGCACTGAGTGGCACCTGGAGTGGACATCACCCCAGCTGGCCTGGGAAGTTCCCATGTTCACGTCCCGTCGTCTCCCACCCCTGGGCCAGCTCAGTAGCCTGAGACATGCTCCCAGTGCAGCATTCTCTGGTTCTCCCACCTTTCACTGCCTCTTCACCCTCCTCCTTAGTCCCCGGCACCCCACACTCATGTGCACGCAGACACCCTGCTCTGAGAATGTGTCCAGACCCCAAGGAAGGCCAGCTCAGTTGTCACCAGCCCCCCACCTTCTAGAACCTCCTCTCTGCACAGCCTTTCCTGGCGCCAGCCCCACTGGTTCTTCAGGCCCAGGGGTCTTCTCAGTCCCGGGTGGGACATAGGCTTCCCTCAGTGGGACGCACTATTTGGGGGTGAAGGTGCATGTGGAGTTCAGGGAGAGTGAACAAGGGCTCTGGAGGCACTGCCCAGGTCCCACAGCCTCAAAGGGTGGGTGAGGTGGGGGCTGAGGAGGAGGAGGGATGAGCACACACAAGGTGAGAGGCTGCCTGTGTCAGATGACACATAGTAGGGCTGAGCAAGGCTCTGAGGCTTCTCAGGCAGGCAGGGCCCAAGCAAGCAAGACTTCCTGAGCTGCCCTGCCTCTGTGAGCCTGCACCACTGCGAGTCCCTCCCCAGGGCAGCCCTGTCCCTCCCTCCAGTCCTTCCTTCTCACTCTGCCCTGTTTGCCCATCCCTCTCTCTCTATGTTTCTCTCTCTCTCTGTGTCTCTCTACCTCTCTGTCTCTGTCTATCTCTCTGTCTCTCTGTGTGTCTGTCTGTCCCTGTCTGTCTCTGTCTCTGTCTGTATTTATCCCTCTCTACCTCTGTCTTTGTCTCTAGCTCTCTCTGCCTCTCTCTGCAGCTCTGAGGCTGGTGATGGTAGTGGCTAGCCTATGAAACTAGAGAAATCCAGACACCAGTTCGACACCCCCAGTGTTGTAGGATCTCAGGGTGCTGGGAACGATGTTCCTCCGCAGAACCACCAATGCACATCCTTATCTTGAGGAGCAATGTTAGAAACAACCATAGGTAAAACATATGTGGTCAGAAAACTTGTTTGGTACCACCAAGTTCGATACCCATCATCTTGATTCCTTGACAGCCCACCACGGCACACGCTCCTTCCAGAGCACAAGAGCATCACTCATCTCTCACATCCAGCTCTCTCTGACTTGGCCACCTCAACACTTGGGACTCTGTCTGGGGCTCAGGTGCAGCAGCTTCTCCCAAGCTGGCTAACCCTGCATTTTACTGGGCTTCTTGTCATTTTTTTAAAAAATAATTTTGTTTTATTTGCACAAGCCTGCTGGAATTCTTTGTGATGGGGAAGAGGGTGAATAAATACAGTTGAGGAGGAATACAGGCTGGAGGGGTTGTAAAACCATACTTTCCACGGTGGGTCCCAATGACAAATATCCAGCCTGCAGGAATAGAATTGCCTCATTCCAGAGGGGCTCTGCCACCATCCTGCAGGTGTGGCCCGGGACAGGGCAACCAGGGCTTGGATGTACCACCTGTCCATGAAAGTATCGGTTATACTCAACATGTAGTCCACAGACCAGAGCCCATCCGTGAATGGTTGTCCATGGAGAAATAAGAACGGAAGTTGAAAATACGTGTTTGGGAACAGTCGTGGCAGTTTTTTAAGTGTATTATTTTGTGCAGCATTTTAATGTAATCTATAAGAATGGGTTAGAAATTTTTAAAAAACCCAAACCAAGTTCTCTAGCTAGTTTGAGAAGCCAAAGCCCCCCACGGTAGGCAACCCCTGCTACGCCCAAGTCTGGGGTCATCCATAGGGACCATATCCCCTCAAGGCTTTGCCACCCAGCACTTGCCATTTGCGCTTTGGAACCAAATGCCAGAGTTTGTATTTGCCCCTTTTAAGTGTAGTTGAAGGACTGGAGCCACCCATTGTTGAGAAGTGTCAGGGGAAGACCCCCACTGCTGTTCAGTGTGTGAGAGGCTCTCGGGGAAGGAGGACTGGACTTCTGTGCGGCTCCAGCAAAGGCTGGGAGCAGAGGCTACAGGTGACCAAGAGGCAATTTTGGCTCAGTATAGGAAAGGCTTCCTGGGTCTGAGAGTGGTGGTGGTGAGCTGCCCGTCCCCGGAGAGGTAGAAACAGAGGCTGAGGAAGGAGCAGCCTGCTTTGGGTGGAGGGTTCCCATGGACACGTCAGCGGCTGAGAATCCGAGGTTTACAAGGCCCACATCCTCCCCCCACCCCCACCGTGGTCAGCACTGCAGCTAATAGTCTTCCTGGTTAAGTCCCCTAGACTCTACCAGGCACAGCTGGGGTAGTTTGGTTCACAGTTACACAGCAATCGATGACCCCATCCTGACATGCCTTTACCCGCCACCCCCCAGCAGCATGCCCTCCCCACCGAGTGCACCTGCATCACATCACACTTGCCCCTAGCCTCGCTCAGCTGGTCCTGGATCTGACTATACCCGCCTCCTCACTCCTCACCTAGCTGGGCTGGACGCTGTGGGGTGACATGAAGAGATGGAGAGTAAGGCTCTGACTCCGGCCAGGCTGCCTGATCCCAGGGGAACCTGTCCTTCCCTTTGTAGAATTGTCACAAGGACGGCACCTATATCACCATGCTGTGAAAACCCATGGGGTATTTGTTCTCCTTCCTCCCCTCTTGACCCTTCACCCCTTGTAGCTCCTAGATAAGATTTGGTTGAACAAATGAATGAAGGAATGAATGGATGGAATCTTTCCTGTTAAAAACAGAAATTATCAGGTGGCCTGTGCTTGGGGACATGAGGACACAGCTGACTGTTTTTACAATCCCCCTGACTGAGCCCCGGCTCTGGGGCTGGGTCCCCACCATGCACCAGAGCAGCTCTGCCTCGGTCTCCCTCCCAGCCTCTCCAGGTGACACCCTGGAGGTGTCTCACACTTTGGTGCTTCCACATTCCATCCCCGACAAAACGTGCCGCTGCCGCCCAGGGAAGCGGGCAAATGCATGGCCGCGGGCACGGGAGCCTCTGCCCGCCTGCTGGGACTTGCGCAAAGTATGTGTCAGTAATCCCGGCTCGGCCCGCTGGGGCAGGAGGGGGTGCTGGGAGGGCTGCAGGCAGGGCCATGCAACCCAGGGGCTGGGAAGAGATGGCCCCCAACACCAGGGACCCAGGTCCTGGGACCCCTCCCCATGGGCCCTCCTATCGCCAAAGGTGTTCCAGCTCCTTCCAGGCAGGAGAGAGAGAGAGCATGGAGGCATGTGGGCTTTTCTCAGAGACGCCATAGTGGGTAGAAAGAGAAGGCAGAAGCTGGAGGGCTCTGGGGCAGGTGAGCACCCTTGGGGGAGTCTGGGTCCTGTAAGCCTCCTGGACAGCTCCATCCAGAAAGGACAGAGCCTACCCATCAAGCTGGGTAGCCATCAACCCACAGGGCAACCAGCCCCACACTCAGGGCCTCTGGTCTCAGGACAGCAACGTGGTCCAGCTGTGGAGAGGCCCTGACCTTAGAAAACAGCAATTTGGGACAGGACAGGCCCTCTAGAATCCTCATGTGTCACCAAGGGGAAGACCCATGAGACCAGCCAGGGTCCTCCTCAGCAGAGACCCTGCAGGCAGAGTGCAGAACAGGGGCCCCCAGATGAGGACTGAGCAGAGATCTGTGCCTTCGAAGGACAAGAGAAGATGTGGCCTTGCTCTCTGGGAGCGGCCCCTCCTGGCTCAGACATGGGAGGTTGTGCATGAGGAGTGGCAAGTTTCAGCAGGGTCCAGAGAGGGCGGCTAGCAGGGCTGGGAGCACAGAGCACTTCCTGGAGAGGTGGCCCCGGATGACGTGTGGACAGAATGTGCCCCAGCCCCGCCAAGGTGTGAATGAAACTGCCATGCCCATTGCTCACTTCCCCTCCAGGAGCCTCTGATAGAATGTGGTCCAGCACCTCCTTGGACAGACGGAGAAACTGAGGCCCAGGAAGGAAGGGCAAAAACAGTTAATTCAGTGAATAATACAGCTGGTGACCACATCCTGCCCTCCAGGCCCAGCCAAGCTGTCCTCTCCCCAGAACCCCTCTCTCTTTGAGAATTGCTGTGAAGTCCCAGCTCTCCCTCCAAAATGCGCACAGCCACAGGCAAGGGCAGAGCTGTGCCCACAGTGCACAGGTACCCTGTGTTTGCTGGTCTTGCAAAAAGAAATCAAACCAGGACTCAAGAAAACTAAGAGCCTATGACTCCGTTAAGATCTGCCAGGTAACGGTGCACAGGCACTTAGCCTCTCCGGTTGAGGATCCACCCCCAGAGGAGCCAGGCAGGGGCGGGCAGAGAGGGGGCCTGCTCCAGGTCCTGCCTTTGCCCCCAGCCTCTGTCCACAAGAAGAGCCTTCTGTCCTCTGGTTTCACGGCACATTTACGGTAAAATCCGCTTGAGTGAAGGCCGTCAGCTCAGGTTGGGGCAAAGCTGGCCCAGGCTGGGTCCTGAGTGGCCTCCTTCCCCTGCATGTCACAGCCAGCGCCTTTGCTCTATCTTGAGTAAGACTGCCTGGCAAGGCGCCTGGCCTTTCAACAGTGCAACAGCGCAGTCCTCAACAGGAGCAAACCAGGGAGGAGGGAGAAAAACCATTAGTACTTTCAGGAGGCAGCCGTGGCTCACGTGGCCCCAGCCACAGGCTGGAACCAGAGTCTAGGAGCCACTTTGCAAACTGCACACGTGGTTGCTTTGGGTTGAAAATAGTACCCCCACCGAGAAAAAAATTAGTACTAAAAAATTAACCAACAATAGCATTCACAAAAACCTGGAAAAAAAAAAGTTCATCATCTTACCAACTTAATACAGGCATTTTCCTCACTTCAGGTTCTTATTTCATTCACACATTTTTCATGATCATAATAACAGGGTGCAGAGAAGATCGTGGTCTGTTTTCTAAGGCGTACCATCTCCCATTAAACATTTTGCATTTGTGGGGCCTTCTCAGCCATGGTGCTAGCAGTTACTCAGGCCTGTGGTGTGAGCGTGCTGCAATCTGCTTGCCTGACCATTGGCCCTTTCTGCTGTGTGGATGGCCCTGCAAGGAGGATCTCTCCAGAGTTGGAATTTGGGGTAAAGGCTCAGGGCTCAGAGGAGGTGGGGGGGTCCTCCCATATCTGCGCAGGGAAGGGTGCATTCAGTTTGGGACAATCTGGTTTTTAGGGGCCTTCGGGACATCCGATGTGACATCCAGTTGAGCATTTAAAATTCTAGCTCCCAGCCAGGGGGCGGCTGAAGGTGAGGGTGTGGGTGTTTCCTGGTTGCCAGCCTGCACTTCAGGGTTGGCAGCAACAAGGGAAATGGAACAAATTCCTCGTAGGGTGAACTGTGGTGGCCAAGTGCAGGGTGAAGGAAATGGGTGCAGTGAGGGCAGGCTGGCCTCTTGGCCTCTGCCCGCAGACTGGGCAGGGCCTTCATGGCCCTGTGGTTCCCAGGCCCCCAGGCCCACCACCCCAAGGGAAGGGCAGCACAGCCCCCTCCTGCCTGGCTTTCCCTGAGGCCACAGGACGCAGCTTTCGCCCATTAGGGCAGGGTCAGCGACCCCTGAGGTCATTGTCGGTAGAACATCCTGCATTGGCGATGGCCGTGAGGAGGAGGAGATGCATGGTGATCCCAAGGCAAGGTCAGGACCTCACGGTGACCCAATACATGGGCCCGAGGGTAAAGGAGGGGTGACTGATTATGGGGTTCCCACCCCCAGCGCTCACCTGAGCACCACCACCCCTCCTGTGAGTGGCCCTAAGTCAGGCCCCTTCCATCTCCATCTGGTCCCCAGTTTGCACACCTGTCAAGCATGTGAGAGGCTGAGGGGGAGATTGGAAAATTAACCTGAAGCCCCAGACACCCAGGTGAGAGCTCAATGAGGCCTGGTCCACGCTTGTTACCCCTCCAGAGAACCCCTCTTAGCAACACTGGACAGAAGACCATGACTTTGCCTCCTCAGGGTTTGGAAACTGGCAGTCCATTCCCTGCCTCAACATCCCCCTTCCCACCACAACACTTCTGGAATGTTCACCATAGCTGCTTCCTTCGTCTGTCACCACCTTGCTCTTTCTAGGATCTTCACCACCTCTGGAAGAGAGATGTGGGGTCCGGCCCCTGCTTATTGCTGGCTCTGGGACACTGGACTGGAGGGAAGCAAGTGGGCAGCCCCATGCAGACAGACGGGGCTGTGGAGGGCGGGGGCTCACGTCCTGAGCCTGGCTGAGTGCGCTCTCCCCTGCCTCTATAACAGACCTCGTGTTCTCAAAGAGCAGCACTGGAAGTTTCTGGAAGCCTTGGGATTCAGAAGCAGAAACCAAAGGAAAACCTTGACTGCCAGACCAAAGGGTTTGGACTTGAAGCCTTGGGAGGCTCCTTGGACTCAAAGTCCCAGGACTCAAAGCTGGGCTTACCTTCAGTGATCCCAGAATTGGTGGTTTTCAAACACCAGCAAGCATCAGAACCCCCGAAGGGCCTGTCAAAACAGGGCACTAGGGCTTCCCTGGTGGCGCAGTGGTTGAGAGTCCGCCTGCCGCTGCAGGGGACGCAGGTTCGTGCCCCAGTCCGGGAGGATCCCACGTGCCGCGGAGTGGCTGGGCCCGTGAGCTGTGGCCGCTGAGCCTGCACGTCCGGAGCCTGTGCTCCGCAGCGGGAGAGGCCACAGCAGTGAGAGGCCCGCGTACTGCAAAAAAAACAAAACAGGGCACTAGCCCCGAGTTTCTGATCCAGCAGGTCTGGGGGGGCACTGCCTTGGAACTTGCATTTCTGACAGGTTCTGTGGTGCACCTGTTGCCTGCCCAGGGGCCACCTTAAGAGGACCCACCTGTCACCCAGCTACCTGGAATGATAGCTGGGGAAACCAAGGTGCAAAGGGTCCAAAGTAACAGGCAAAGTTGACCAGCCAGGGGACAGATTGGGGCCACCACACACATCGCCCTTCAGTGATTGTTCTGTGTTGGAAACAGGGTCATATTGAATCAGGGAGACCAATAGTGTTCTGTGTCTTTGGGTTTAATGGTGTCTGTGTGGGATTTGTTTATTAATATGATGTTTATCTTACTCTCTGTCATGTTCACGTTCCCCCAGATTTATATGTTGAACCCCTGACACCCAATGTGATGGTGTTAGGAGGTGGGGCCTTTGGGAGGGGATTAGGGTTAGATGAGGTGATGAAGGTGGAGTCCCCATGATGGAAATAGTGTCCTTAAAAGAAGAGAAGAGGGCTTCCCTGGTGGCGCAGTGGTTGAGAGTCCGCCTGCCGATGCAGGGGACACAGGTTCGTGCCTCGGTCTGGGAAGATCCCACATGCCGCGGAGCGGCTGGGCCCGTGAGCCATGGCCGCTGAGCCTGCGCGTCTGGAGCCTGTGCTCCGCAACGGGAGAGGCCACAACAGTGAGAGGCCCGTGTACCGCAAAAAAAAAAAAAAAAAAGAAGAGAAGACACTAGAGTTCTCTGCTATGTGAGGACACAGCGAGAAGGGGGCCATCTGTGAACCAGGAACCCTTCGCCAGAACCCCACCATGCCTGCACCGTCATCTCAGACTTCCAGCCTCCAGGGCCGTGAGAAATGAATGTGTGTTGTTTCAGCCATCCTATCTACTCTTTGCTGTGGTGGCCCACACTGACCAAGATAATTGCTCATAAATGTTATCTTGTGTGTACTGGTATTTAATACATCTTAAGAGTATAATAGCATATTAGAAAGGGGGAGCCTTGGGAAGCCAACCTGCCAAAACCCCATCCTGCCATGTTAACTCATTGACGTTGGTCAGGTGTCTTCCTCTAGCCCCAGATTCTTGGTCCAAGAGATTCCCCGGGGTTCCACCTACCAGGTTGTGTAGGTTGGAGAGAGTCATATAGTGGGCAGGGCCAGAGCCAGGACCACACAGGTGATGATGATGGAGCAGGTAGGCCAGTTAAGTAGCTAGGCAGTGGCTAATGGCAGGTGGTGGCAGAAGTGATGCCTGGGGCTTTGAAGGAGGAAGTAACCAGCCTCCAAGAGAGAGGCACTGGTCCCTGAGGAGGGGTGGTGCTGGGGACACAAGCAGAGGAGGGGGAGGGAGGGAAGAGCTGTCTAAAGGCTGTGGTAACCAGCCCTTGAAGGTGGCAGACCCTTGGGCTACACATGAAGGGGCTACCTCCTTGCGAGGTTCAGTTCCTTCTGGCCTGAGCAGCTTGGAGGATGAGAGAAAAGAGCCAGCATGAGCAGAGGAGGGAGATGGGGAATATTCAGTCTTCACTGCATGACAAATGACCAGAGTTATGGCTTCAAACATTCCCTGTGCATTCACAGAGTTCACGGCTCTGCAGGTCGGAAGTCTGTGCAGCTTGTCTGGGTTCCCTGTTCAGGGTCTCTAGAGGCCAAAATCAAAGTGTTGACCATTCTGGGGAAGAATGTGCTCCCAACCTCACCCAGCTGTCAAATTCTGGTCCTTGCAGTCCCCATGTACTTGCGGCTCTCTGCCAAGGGTGGTTCTCAGCTCCTCGAGGCCACTTTCTGGTCCTAGAACACAGCCCCTTCATCTCAGAGACAGCACCAGCTTCAGACGCTGCTGATGTCTCCAACTTCTGCTACCAGCTGGAGGCTCTGCTTTGAAAGCATGCGTGTGGACAGATTAACTCAGCTTGGTGGCCCTGATTTATGTCTGCTGTCCACTGCAGGTCCTGCAGACATAGCAAGCGTGATCTGTCTACGTTAAGAGTTCTGGACAGGAAGGTGGGCACTCTTCATGCCATATCAGAATCTGGGCTTGGGGGGTGGGAGAACAGGAGAGCAGCCACCTCCTTCCAGGGGTGCATAGCCGCCCTCTGTCCCACCCCCCCAAACCACGTCCCCTCCCAAATGCTCCTTAGATGTCCCCCTCTGGATGCCAGGCCCCTGGGACAAGAAAATGACATCTTTATTTGTACCCACCAGTAACAGCAGTTGAACTCACCTTCAATTATGAATGGAGGTGACAAACTGCAGCAGCATTTGTGGCTTCTGAGATGCTATCACCAGGAGAAAGCAGATACTTTCGTCTCAGATGACAGTTTGTTCAGAGATTACAAAATGCCATTGAGCTCTCGGCCCATCATGTAGGCTCAGTAAAGAAACACACAGCCCTGAATCACAAGCCTGTTCCCTGTTGTAACCCTATGTCAGTCTGCTTGTTTTCTTGTAACTGTTTCTTTCTTCTCCACTTGGTCTGGGATGATGACTTGACTGTAGTGCAGAGAGTTTGTGCCGGCCAAACCCACTTCCCCTAGTGGTCACATCTTACATAATTATCAGAATGGAGACCACGCTAGTGCACAGCCAGACACAGGCTGACTTCACCAGTCTCTCCACGGATGCCCTTTCTCTGTTCCAGGATCTGACTCGGGAGCCCAGGTCGCATTTGGTGTCGTTGCATTTTATGCGCTCTGAGAACTTGGGGAGGCGTAGAACACCAAGATGGTGGTGCCCTGTAGTTGCAGCACTTTCCAGTTTACAGCATTCCTCTCCCACTAGGCTGTCTCTGGTCCCTGGCGAGACCCTTAGACAGGACAGTACGTGGTTATCCCTGGGGTCTGGGGCCCAGAGTCCTGGATGCTCCCCAACATCCTGTCCAGCCCCCAGCCCCAGGCCAGTGCACCCTCCACTTCCTCCTGGAAGGGCATGGGAGGAAGGAGTTACAGATCTTGGTTTTCCAAGTGTTAATTGACTGGGGGCAACTACCTTCTTCTCAGATTAGAAATTGGAATCCTGGGGGTGGTAAGGAGATAACATATGTCCAGTTTGGAATTTTTTCCAGCTTTATGGAGATATAATTGACATATAACATTGTGTAAGGTTAAGGTGTACAACATAATTATTTGATGTATTTACATGTAATAGTGATGTATATATTGCAAAATGATTACCACAATAAGGTCAGTACACACAGTTTGGATCTTTAATATGAACTTTTTATGAACCAATTTATCCTTCAAGGCCCAGCAAGATTCAGTGACCTGAGTTGGGCCCCCTTGACCCTTCCCTGCCCACTTTTTCCCACACACTGGACCCTCCTGTGTCTGACAGGACCCCCCCCACAACTTTCTGCCCTCCTTGGGCAGGGTCTGCATCACCCAGATCCTCTTGGTTGCCCAGCTCTGGAACAGAGGAAACTTTCTGGAAATAATTCAAGGAACTAAAGGGGCCGCCAGGTCCCGAGGGGGTGGGAGAGGGATCCAGTCAGGCTTGGTGGAGGCCAGAACAGCTGGAGTGGCATCTGGGCTGGGAGCTGGCTGTCAGTACTCTGGCCGTGCTCTCGGAGGTGGTCATACAGGGCCTGACTGGGAGGAGGTCTGGGAGGAGACAGGGGTAGGGGAGCCGACTCAGCACCCCAACCTCGGAATGAGCCTGGGGAGAAGCTGTGAACTTGAAAGTCCCACTCTGCTTTCCCTGGAGCTGCGGCGCGACAGCGTGAAGGGAGGTGGGGAGGGGCCGAGGTGGGGGCAGGCTCTATGCTTTCTGTGGGTGGTGGTGGGGTTCTGGGGATGCGCAACTCAACCCCCACTCAGAATGGGTCCTGGCCTCTGGCGTCTGGCAGAGGGACCAGCACCTCGGGAATGGTGAGGACCGAGAGAGACTGAGTCTTCTTTCTCTTTCTGTCTGAATTGAGTGACCCCTTCTTTTTCCACTTGTTCTGAGTCTCCGAGTACATTCAGCCAGTAAAAAGAAATCAACTGAGTGGATTTGCCTTCTGACGGACCCTCTTCGTCCCTTCTCCAGTTCGAGCCAGGCTGCCAGCAACAGAAGAGAAGAAGGAGAGAACCCCCATGAACCTCAGGAGCCAGCCCCTTCAGAAAGGCTCCATGACCAGAGCCATGAAGGTCAAACCTTACCATAATGTTCCATCAGGAAATGTTCAAACATCCAGAAAAGATGCAGGACATCGACGGAGAACATCTATGTACCCACAACTCACATTTTACCTGACCCAGTGTATCCATACCTAAGCATCCCTCTATCCACCCACCTGTTCATCTCATGGTTTATGTGCCCTCAATCCACTCTTTCCCTGAACACTTTGGCTGGCTCATCGTTAACTAGAGTTCAACATTTGTTTACAAATCACCTCCCACGTGGAGCATCAAAATGCGGCACAGATAGATGTGAAGTACCCTGGCTCACGGAGTGGAAGAACCACAGCCTGTCAGGGCAGCCTCGCCTGGAGTGACAGCTCATCCCTGCTTCCAAATGGAAACCCCTAGTCCCAGGCAAACTGGGACAGTTGGTTCCAGCCCCACCTCACCTGCCAGCCTCTGAGTCACCTCTGCTGGGGCTCCTGTGTGCTCCAGGGCACATAGGTTGAAGACCACTAGCCTGGCCCCCACAGTCACGTCTCTGGCCTGGCACTCCATCGAGGCCTCCAGGACTGGCCACAGCAGCCCTTTCTTGGCCTGAGACAGAAGGAGCCTGGTGAGTGACCAACCAGGCCAGCCAGAGATGGACTCTGAGCTATGGGAGGTGCCATAGGAGCTGCTGAAGGATCCTGAGCCAGAGTCCTGATTCTCCCCCAATCCAGCTCCTGCCCTGTGTCCTACCTGCTGTCTTCACAAGGCTGCTCAGTTCCCGTGACCCTTCCGCATGAGCCTCTCCACCCTTTGCAGAAGATGTCATCCCAAACTCTTGTGCTGCCAGTTCCACGTTACATCCTGTTCATGCCGAGTGGAGTGGGGGAATAATGCTGGGCAAAGGTGGGAGGCGGGGAAATTCAGGGTCACCGGGAGGGGTACCACATGGTGGAAACAGATAGCCGACCTCAGCCAAGGGCAGTCGGAGGCCAGCCACACGCGCCGATATAGGCAGAGTGGTCACTGGGGCCGGGATGGGATGTCTCAGTGGGTGGATGGGTGTAGAAACTGGCTGGAGTAAGTTGGGTAGGAAGTGGAGGTGATGATGTTCTGGAGGAGGACTGGGGCCCAGGGAGTTTTGCCCTCTGATTTACAGGTGGGAGGTTCTCCACGAAAGCATGGGCTGAGAGTGGCAGCGGGCACGCAAGTTAGACACGGCCTACCTCCCCCGCTGCCCACCACCAACCCGTCCTGGACATCTGACCTCAGCCTGGAGTGGGCAGAGCTGGCCCATCTTCTCCACCCTGAAATCCTCACCCTGCCCACTGGGTGCCTCCAAGAGCAGACTGCTGACCTTGGCCTGCATGCCGCCTCTCAGTCCAAGGGCCAGCTTCCCTCCCACCCTCCCATCCGTGCATTCAGCCTGTCCATCAGGAAGCTAAGCACCTAGGGCAGCCCAGGGGTCCCGGAGAAGCAGCAGAGCAGCCCCTGTGGTCTCCGCTCAGAGCCATCTGTGCAGGACAGGGTGCAGGAGAGCGAGGCTCAGATCACAAAATACTTCCTAGAGAGGAAAGACCTCACAGCTGGGTGAAAGCAGAGGACTGGCCTTTCTGAAAACCTTGGGGTCCCAGACTGTGGGGTGGGTGTGAGAGAGAGCTGGGGAGGGTCAGGCCTGGCCGGGCACCCAGCACCCAGTAGGCTCTGCAGGCAGTGAAGGAACAAGCAAGGGAATGAGCCAGCCCCACAGTTGAATGCCACTCGGGAATATGGACTCAGGCAGTGGCATGGGGACGTCCGTGATATCTGGCACGAGGTCATGGCTGGTCTTTGGCTCATCGAGTCATGAGGATGGACAGGATGGGGAGTGTGCCCAGGGAGGGGGGGTCAGCTATTGGAGCATGGATGTGGGAGGGACCCAGGAGGCCAGGAGTCTGGTCTGGAGGCTTCGGGCCTTCCCCAGGAACGGGGACTCTAGGGCTGGCCACTCATTAAAAGAAGGCTCAGCTTCACTCGAACACCTGACTGCAAGGTGTCATGGACAGTCCCTGGGGAAAGACAGGTTTTAATTCTTGAGAGATGCACTTGATCAGGAAGGGAGAGCAAGCAGAGGACAAGGGCTGCATGGTTGCCCAGAAATGGTGGGCAGGAGGGCACGGGATGAGAGGATACCATACATGGAAACCCTGTGTTCAGGACTTCAAGGAGCAGTTGCCCTCTCCCAACCAGCTAACTGAATACAGAACTACATAAATGCTGCCGAGGCAAGGCGTAGAGGGTGGCCCTCACACAGAAGGGCAGGGGGACTGTGGGGGACACCAGGGACTCCGTGTGGCCATGGAGATGCATGGGACAAAGCCCCACGTCAGCTGAGATGGGTGGAGACAGGAAGTGTGCGGGGAGGCTGGTGTGACAGGAGCAGGGAGCTCACAGGGTGTGAGAGGAGTGAGCTGGACAGATCCAGATTCTAACAGGACTGTGCAGTGAGGAAATGTTCTCTCTGGGTCATCCAATGAGGCACCTCCAGGTACTGAAGGGCGTGGATTTTGTGCCTTAAGGCAAGGCAGCCTCTGAAGATTCTGAAGACAAAGAGGGAAACATGTTAGGATATGATGTGTATTTCCAGAGGGTGGGTGTGTTTCTCTGAGAGACAGTGATCCTGTTTCCTACCATTCTCACCACAGCTGAATGGAACTGGGTTAGACTCAGAGTAGGACTTCCTGAAAGTCAGCATCTTAATGCAGGTGTGTGGCTTGCTGAGGGACACAGAAACCTTTGTCCCACCTTCTCAGGGGTGCTTAGCCCTCCCAGGGGAGAGGAGGTGCCAAACAAGAGGAACCTCTCGGGGGGGGGTGGGCAGCTGAAACGTTTATAAAGCTGCCATTGCCTTGGTTTCCCCTCCAAACAAAGGAAGGGGAAACAGACATTTCCACCTGGATCCCACCAGAGAAAGCGACCAGATACGCAGGAAGCGTCCTGCCAGGCAGAGGGGCCACTCTGGGCCTGGGACACACCACACCAGACACCCCACAGGGAGGAGGAGACCCGGCTCCCTGAGGAGGAGAGAGCGCAGAGGCCAAAGGCCTGGGTGAGCGTGGGTAGCGTCTGCACCTCTCTGTGCCAAGAGAGTCCACAGATCTCTGGGGACTAGGTAAGAAGGCACAGAATGCTGTTTCCCTGGAACCACCCCACTCCCAGTCGCCCTCCTAGATCCGTGGGGCCTCCCATGCTTTGGTCTTCTCCTACCACCCTAAGGGTCTTCATAGCCCCTTCCAAGAGCTGAAGAGCCTCTGTGATATCAGCGGTTGATGGGGGGGCAGGCTTCCACAGCCGGCCCTGAAGAGTAGCAGTGGCTGCACAGCCATTCACATGGAACACCCACCCAGGGGTGAAGGAAACACTGAGACGCAGAGGAATCAAGCAGAGCTCTGCCAGCAAGAGCTCATCAACCCACTACAAAGACAGATGCATCCACAGGTGACAGGACTGTGGGTCATCCATCGGGATGGGCAGATATAACAACATGGCACCATGGGATTGGAGAAGCTCTTTCCCCTCTGCCCCAAAGAGGACCTCGTGGTTCTTCCTCTTAAATCAAGGTGTAGTCACATATAGTAAAATGACCCCATTTCAGTCAGTTTTGACACATAAACACATGTGTAACCAACACCTCCATCAAACACAGAGCGCTTCCCTCACCCTAGACCAGTATGGTCCAGTAGAACCTTCCACAGTGACTGAAATATCTAACCATCCAATGTGGTAGCCACAGGCCATGTGTAGCTGGTGTGACCGAGAAGCCAAATTTTTCTCTCATTTATTGTCATTTTGCTTAATTTAAATTACATAGGCATGTGTGGTGAGTGGGAACAATTTTGCAAAGCACAGACTGAGAAACATTCTCTCATGCTGCCTTCAGGTCAGGCCAGTCCTCCCTATGAATGAGGAAACTACCCCGATTTCTGTCCCCATCCACAGTGTTGCCTGGCCTTGGTCTCCATCAGAGGAATCGTGGTCACCCACACTGGGTCAGGCCTCTCTTCAGCGCCCTGCCAGGGAGATCCCTGCCCTTTGCATCAGTTGTCCACTCCTCTCTGTTTCCAAGGAGAATTCCACTGCAAGCGTAAACACCGTCTGTTCAGCCACACTTCTATGGATGCATACTTGGGTGGTTTCCACGTTTTTCTCTGACGATCACAGCCCTGTGAATATTCTTGAGCACATCTTATTGTGGACATATGCTGTTATATCTGTTGGGTAAATAGCCAAAAGCCGGCTGGCATGGCCGGTATGAGTTCAGCGGTGATTTTCACGCATATGATTTAGCCACTGCTGTACCCCATCTCACCGCTGCTCCAGAAGTGGCCCTCCTCCCTCCTACCACAGACCCAGCCGCTCCTCTCTGTGCTGACCCAGCATCACACTGTATCCTCGAGTTCTCTCCTCTGCGCTCCTGAACAGTTTCAGGGTGCTACTGTCTCCACCCCAACAGAACGGGGGACACCTGCAGTTGCGCAGAGAAGCAGGCAGGCCTCCACCGCTTCCTTGATTTACTTTCTGTCAATCCATGTGCACATCATGATGTCTTGTGCTAAGTCTCAGGTACAGGTTAGGGACAGGCTTCCTGCACGGTAGAAGCACACCTTGCCCTGGAATGCACAAGCGTTTGGAAGGAAAGGGCCTGTGTGCATCCTCCAAAGAAGGTTCACACTAAGGCAAGCCTGGCTCCTGCTCCTGTTTCATGGGCCAGCAGTGCACCCCTCTTACTAACCAGGCCCCCTTGTCCTCCTCCCCCAGGTCCCTGGCTGTCGGGCCCCAGTACTCATCTCTGGGGACGCAGCCCATCCTCTGCGCCAGCATCCCAGGCCTGGTCCCCAAGCAGCTGCGTTTCTGCCGGAACTATGTGGAGATCATGCCCAGTGTGGCAGAGGGCATCAAGATCAGCATCCAGGAGTGCCAACACCAGTTCCGTGGCCGCCGGTGGAACTGCACCACTGTCAACAACAGCCTGGCCATCTTTGGCCCTGTGCTGGACAAAGGTACACGTGGCACCCGTCATGGCTTTTCAGGCAGAGGTGGCAGCCCAGGGATGTGCGTGCAGCAGGGTCCAACCCAGCTTCCCCCTCAGTGAGGGTGGGCACAAGCCACTACATTCCCCTCTGCCTCCGTGTCTCACCTATGCTCAAGTGTGGGAACAGCACTTCCAGCAGAGGGGGCAGTGCTGCACAGACCTCATTACCGTAAGCATCTCCCATGTGGGTCCTTTCCAATGCTCACCCACTCTGGAGGGTGCTCCTGACACTGGGAAGGATGTAAGAGAACGCAGAGGTTCCTCCTGCTTCCCCTTTCCCAAAAGCAATTACGTAGTTCCACGGGGACAAGATTAACCATTGCAGGTTTCCTGCAGGAGCCAGGACTTCAGGCAGGTCTTAGAGAGAAAATATAAAAACAAACAAAAAACACAGAAAGGGAGAGGGTTGGAGATCACAGAGGCACACAGCAGAAGTTATTCAGGGTCATGGAGCCAGGGGTTTATTTTGGGAAGGAGAGGAAGATTGGGAGTGCTGGGTATTGGTTAACTTACGGTGAAGAGCAAACGTTCACAAAACCTAGTAGTTTAAACAATATTAATCATGTGTTATATGTCCCAACATCTGCAGATGTAGACAGATGCAGTAGGCAGGGCTGGTCTCTGCACCTCTGCTGGTCCTCATTTCTCTTACATATCTGGTGGCCAATGCTGCGGTCAGCAGGAATACCCACAAGTAGTCTCTTCACGTGACCTGGGTTCCCTTAAATATAGTGGACAGGCCCTCCAGCAAGTGGGGGGAGAAGGAGGGAGAGAGAAAGAGGGAGAAAGGCTACTTTCACTGAGCAAAATGTTTTCAAGATGTATCCACCTGTAGCATGTTTCAGCACTTTATTCCTTTTTATGGCTGAATTATATTCTACTGTATGGATGGGTCACCTTCTGTTTATCCATTCATCTGTTGATGGACACTTGGGTTGTTTCCAACCTTTTTTGGCTATTGTGAATAATGTTGATATGAGCACTTTTTACAAGTATCTGTTTGAATACCTGTTTTCAGTTCTTCTGAGTATACTCCTAGAAGTGGAATTGCTCAGTCATATAGTAATTCTGTGTTTTGAGGAATTACCAAACTGTTTTCCACAGCAGCTGCACCATTTTATATCCCCACCAGCAGCACATGAGGGTTCCAGTTTCTCCACATCTTGTGCCAATATTTGTTATTCTTTGTCTGTTTTTTCCTTTAGCCCTCCAGTGGAAGCGAAGTGATGTCTCATTGTAATTTTTATTTGCACATCCCTGATGGCTAATGATGTTGAGCATCTTTTCATGGGCTTGTTGAACATCTGAATGTCTTCTTTGGAGAAATGTCTATGCAAGTCCTTTGCCCAGTTTTTAATTGGGTTGTTTGTCTTTTTGTTGTCGAGTTGTCAGAGTTCTTTATATATTCTAGACACTAGATACTTATCAGAAATACAATTTGCAAATATTTTCTCCCTTGTATAGATTGTCTTTTCAGTTTTGTGACAGTGTCCTTTGATGCACAGAAGTTATAAATTTTGGTGAGATTCAATTTACCTATTTAGATGTCATATCAAAGTAAGCATTGCCTAATCTAAGGTTACTAAGATTTACACCTGTGTTTTCTTCTAAGAGTTTTACAGTTTTACTTCTTACATTTAGGTCTTTGATCTGTTTTTAGTTATTTTTTGTATATGGTGAGAGGTAAGGGTCCAGCTTCATTCTTTTGCACGTGGGAAACCAGTTATTTCAGCACCATCTATTCCAAAGACTAGTCTTTCCCCCATTGAATGGTCCTGGCACTCTTGTCAAAAATCAATTGTCCATAGATGTCTGGGTTTATTTCTGGAATTTCAATTCCATTCCATTTGTTGATATTCCTGTCATTCTGCCAATATCACACTATTATGTTTTCTGTAGTTTTATAGTATGTTTTAGAGTTGGGAAGTATAAGTCCTCCAACTTAATTTTTGTTTTACAAGATTGTTTTGGCTTTTTTGGGATCCCTTGTAATTCCATATGAATTTTAGGATGGTTTTTCCATTTCTGAAAAAAAGGCAGTTGGAATTTGTTTTTTAACATCTTTATTGGAGTATAATTGCTTTACAATGGTGTGTTAGTTTCTGCTTTATAACAAAGTGAATCAGCTATACATATACATATATCCCCATATCTCCTCCCTCTTGCGTCTCCCTCCCTCCCACCCTCCCTATCCCACCCCTCTAGGTGGTCACAAAACACTGAGCTGATCTCCCTGTGCTATGCGGCTGCTTCCCACTAGCTATCGGTGTTACATTTGGTAGTGTATATTTGTCCACGCCACTCTCTCACTTTTTTATGGAGATTGCATTGAATCTTTGAGAAGTATTGCCATCTTAACAGTATTAAGTCCTCTAATCCATGAACATGGGATGTCTTCCACCTATTTAGGTCTTCCTTAATTTTTCAGCAGTATTTTGTAGTTTTTAGTGAACAAGTGTTGTACATCTTTGGTTAATGCATTCCTAAGCATTTTTATTCTTTTTGATGCTATTATAAATGAAATATTGTTTTATTAATTTCCTTTTCAGATTGTTCACTGATTATGTATAGAAGTACAATTGATTTTTGTGTTTTGATCCTGTATTCTGCAAATTTGCTTAATTGTTTCATTAGTTCTAAGAGTTTTGTGTGGATTCTTTAGGATTTTCTATATATGAGATCGTGTCATCTGTGAATAGAAACATTTTTGCTTCTTCCTTTCCAATTTGGAATCCTTTTATTTCTTTTTCTTGCCTAATTGCTCTGGCTAGCACTTTCAGTACTATGTTGAATAGAAGCAGTGAGAGTGGGCACCCTTGTCTTCTTCCTGATCTTAGGGGGAAAGCTTTCAGTCTCTCACCATTGAGCATATGATGTTAGCTGTGGGATTTTCATAACTGCCCTTTATCAGGCTGAGGAAATTCCCTTCTGTTCCTAATCTGTTGAGTGTTTGTATCATGAAAAGGGTGTTAGATTACATCAAATGTTTTTTCTGAATCAATTAAGATGATCACGTTGTTTCACCTTCATTCTATTAATGTGGCATATTATTATTGGTTGATTTTCATCCATTGAACCACCCTTGCATTCTTGGGATAAACCCCTCTTAGTCATGGTATATAATCCTTCTAATATGCAGGACTTTTGCATCAATATTCATAAGGAATATTAGCCCGTAGTTTCTTTTCTTGCAGTGCCTTTGTCTGGTTTTGGTATCAGGATAATGCTGACCTCATAGAATGGGTAGGAAGTGTCCCCTCCTTTTCCATTTTTTTGTAAGAGTTTGAGAATGATTGGTGTTGACTCCTCTTTAAATGTTTGTTACAATTCACTAGTGAAATTCTTCTTTGCTGGGAGGTTTTTCATTTCTAATTCAATCTCTTTACTTGTTATAGGTCTTTTTGGATTTTCTATTTCTTCTTGGGTCAGTTTTGGTAGTTTGTGTGTTTCTAGGACTTTCTCCATTTCATCTAGGTTAGTCCTTCATTTTTGAAAGATAGTTTTGCCAGGTGTAGAATTCTTGGTTGACAGTGTTTTTCTTTCATCACTTTAAGTATATCATCCCACTGCCTTCTGGTCTTATTAGTCTCTGATGAGAAATTGACTGTTAGTCTTATTGAGGATCCTTTTTACATGATGAATAACTTCCTTCTTGCTGCTTTCAAGATTCTCTCTTTGTCTCTACCATTTGATAGTTTGATTAAAATGTCTCAGTGTGAAGCTCTCTATGTTTATCCAACTTGAAGTTTGTTGAGCTTCTTGGGAGTATCTTGAGTCTTCGAGGTTTTTTTTAAATCAAATTTGGAACTTTTGGCCATTATTTCTTTAAATATATTCTTTCTGCTCCTTTCTCTCTATTTTCTTCTTCTGGGACTCCCACAATGTGTTTGTTGCTGCATTTGATGGTGTCCCACAGGTCTGTTCATTTTTCTTCATTGCTTTTTCTTCCTTCTCCTCAGACCGTATAATTTCAGTTAAACTATCTTCAAGTTCACTGATTCTTTCTTTTGCCTGCTCAACTCTGTTGAAAACTTAAAGTGAACATTTCATTTCAGTTATTGTACTTTTCAGCTCCACAAATTTTATTTGGATTCTGTTTATAATTTCTGTCTCTTTATTGACAGTCTCTCTTTGTTGAGAAATTTTTCTCCTGGTTTCCTTTATCTCTCTGAGAACATTTAGGACAGTTGATTTAGAGTCATTGTCTAGTATGTTCATATTTGTGCTTCCTCAGAGATAGTTTCTGTTAATTTAATTTTCTTTTTCCTATGGATGGGCCGTACTTTCTTGTTTCTTTGCATGCCTAATAATTTTTTGTTGAAATGTGGAGTTTTTGAATATTATAATATGGTAACTCAGGAGATTAGATTCTTCTTCCTCTTCAGGGTCTGTTGTTGTTACTATGGGTTGTTGTTGCTTGTTTGTTTAGTGCCTTTTCTAAACTATTTTTAATTACTGCATTCTATGTCATGTGTGGTTCTCTGAAGTCTGTTTCTTTAGCTTAGAGTCAGCTAGTGGTTTGGCAGAGATTTCCTTAATATCCTGGGATAACAACAACAACAAGAAAAAGGCCCCCACTCTGCCATATTGCTGATGCCACTTTGTATCATCTTTTGAGACCTAGCCTCAAAGGCTGGGCAGTGCCACATTCTGTTGGTCAAGGCAGTTACAAAGGCCCACCCAGATTTTAGGGTAGGGGACACAGACTCCACCCTTGATAGCATGTTAAGGTCACCTTGGGAAATGAGCATTAAGGATGGGACATTCATTGGTGTGGCCGCCTATGGAACTGCCATCCAATGGGCCAACAGAGATTTGATGCCTGAGGTGGGTCCCCAGGGGCCACCGCTGAACATGCTGTCAGTAGCAAGAGTAGGCCACAGAAGACATAAGAAGAGAGGATGCCAAAGGAAGGCTACTAGGACAGAGGTAGGGTGGGTCACACCAGCAAAGATCTGCTGGGGGCCCTGTAGTCCCAAGGGGCATTGGTGACAGGATGGCAAAGGCCATGTATCACCTCTTCCACACACCTGCTTTCCCATCTTGTAAAGGGCAGCCCCATCCTTCTGTTACTTGGAGTCACCCATGATTCCTCTCCGTTGCAAGTCCCATCAGCAGTACCTTCAGAGTCATTCCTGAATCCAACCATTTACCACCAAGCCCAGCCACCCTGACACCCTGCATGATCAAAGTGGCTCCTATACAACTGCTCAGTCCCATTCCCAATGTCCCTGAGGCCAAAAGAGCTGTGTCAACCACACCCCTCCTTCACTTGGGCCCTCCAGGGCTCCCAGCTCTCTCGAATCCTCTGGCCCTGCTGCCTCTTTTCCCTCCACCTCTTCATCCTCCCTGTGCCCCTCTCCAGCCCCACTGGCCTCTTGGCTGCCTCCCAAACACTGAGTACAAGTCTATCTCCACCTTTGTTTTTGCATATCCCTCTGCCATTGCTCTTTTCTCTGCCTTGTGTATGATTCCCTGCCCATTTCCCTCAGTCTCCTTCTAAATGCCACCTTGTCTCCTGTGTCATGTAGCATCCCCCATGCTGACCCTCTCTATCCCATCACGCGCTATCACATCTTGCTCCCCGTTGTCCTCAGTCCTTTACCATCACATCCATCAACCACCCCATGAGTACTGTGAGGCCCACCCCAGCTGCCCTGTCTGTCTTGCCAGCACGTGGCCTGTACATATGGGAGGAACAAATGGCCTTGCTCAGACCTGGCAGCCAGAATGCAGAGGAAGGAAGAACAAAAGATGTCTGGGAGGAAGACACACCAGGCCCTGAGACTGCTGGCATACTGTGGGCAGAGGTCCTGAGAGTGCAACTGAGCATTGCATTAAGGGCAGGTGGGGCCCGGTGGTGTTTGTTCAAGGGGTTGGGGCTCTCCGACATCAGGCAGTCATGGTCATGCCCCTCAAGGTTGGTCTGTATTCTCTAGGAGCAAGAAGGGGCAGAGGAGAGTCATGTCATGTGACCTTGACCAGCAAGTCAGCTCACTTCCTGGAGCACTAGCGTCCCCATCTATAAAATGGGAGAATAATTGCCACAGCCAACTTCACAGAGCTACTGGCTGGGTTAATTATACATCAGCTCCTGCGGGGATGGCCACTGACATGTGTGGGAGAAGTTAGGGCCACAGGGTGATGTGACACATTGAGTGTGGGGGCATATGTGTGTGAGTGTGTGTGTGCATGCATGTACATGTGCATGATTGTGTGTGTGGTGCCTGCACGTGTGTGTATGCATGTGTACGAGTGTGTACGTGTGTGTTTGAACACGTATGTGTTCACGTTTTTGCATGTGCAAATTTGTGTGTAGTACGCGTGTGCATTTATGTACGTGTGTGTGTGGTGTGTAGTGTATGTGTGGTGCAGGGTCCCATGCTGTGCCATGGTCAGGGAGGTATGCCCATCAATTTCACCATGCCCGGGAGGGCCCAGACAGGATCATGGTGCCATCTGGGTTCCTGGCTCCAGAGCCTGATACGGGTGTCTAGGGTCCCCACACTCCTAAGTAAGAAGAAATGTCAGGGATTTGGGGAAGAAGGCAGAAGGCTGTACACCTGACACGGCTGCCATCCTGGTGGTGGAGGAAGGCTGTGTCAGGTGGGGTCAGGCCCCACCTGGAAGCCAGAGAAGGAAATGTGGATTTATTTCTGGGCTCTCTTCTACCCCATTGGTTCACATGTCTGTCCTATGCCCAGGCCACACTGTCTTGACTTCTGTGGCCCTGTAGTAAGTTTGAAAACAGGGAAGTGTGAGTCCTCCAACTATGTTCTGCTTTTCCAAGCTTGTTTCAGCTTCTTGGGGCTCCTTATAAAGGGATTTTAGGATCAGCTCATCAATTTCTGCAAAAAAAAAAAAAAAAAAAACTTGGTTTTTTAGAGATTGCATTGAATCTGCAGATCACTTAGAGGAATATTGCCGTCTTAACAATTTGAAGTCTTCTGATTCATAAACATGGAATGTCTTTCCGTTTATTTAGGTCTTTAACGTCTTTCAATGACATTTTGCAGTTTTCAGCAGACAAATCTTCTATTTATTCCTAAGCATTTTTTTCTCTTTGATGCTATTATAAATGGAACTGTTTTCTTCATCTCATTTTTGCATTGTTCATTGCTAGTGTATAGCAACATGGTTGATTTTCAAATATTGATCTCATACTCTATGACCTTGCTGAAGGTTTATCAATTCTAATAGATGTTTCATGCATTCCTTAGAATTTTCATGTCATTTGCTAATAGAGACAGTTTTCTCCCGTCTGGACACTCTTTATTTATTTATTTTTTTCTTGCTCAGTTGCCCTGGCTGGAGCCTCCAGGAAATGGTGAATAGCAGTGAGCAGAGCAGGTGCCCCTGATTTCTTCCTGATCTTAGAGGAACAGCTTTTGGGGCCCATTCTGTTCTTAAAATTTAAAGATCTAAGCATGAGGATCATCCTTCAGAAAAATAAACAGATAAAAGGGAGAGTTTTGATATAATGTCTCTTGATTCTTTGAATTTTTTCTGAGTTACCTGTGCCAAAAATCTCACAGTGATATATTATCAAAAAGTTTTAAAAATTTTGTCAGCTCATCATTCAATTGGGTCCTCTTTCATTCTGAAACAAGAAATTGGAAACACCTGATTTACACAGAGCTTGGTGTCCCAGTCTTTATAGATGGTACCAGGGCTGGACATGTGCCAGGAAAACTGGGCGTCTCTTCATGGGTCAAGTGGGAGATGGGTGGTCCTAGAAGGGGAGGCGGGAGAAGAAGCAACAATGCCAGTGAGGTTGCCTTGGAATCACCCATGCCAACCTACGCACCCCTAGGGATATGTGAACCTGCCTTGGAGACCCCTGGGGCACAGCATCACCTTCACAGGCCCACAGGCTTCGTCCCTTTTCTGCACGTTCAGACACAGGATCCTGTCATGCTCAGCTGCAAACCCGCAATCTTCCAGCTATGGTCAAACACACAAGCACCTTAGTCAGGACAGCTGTGGAGGCCCTGAGGCCTGCCTCTTGACCCCTGCCCATACTCCCTTCTGTGTTACCCACATCGGGGTGCCACATCAGCCATGCTGTCTCCCAGGCGACTTTTCCAACATCGTCATTATAGAGGGACCTTCCCTGCCAGTCCAGAGCTGCCTGCACCTGCCCCTCGCTGGACCCCACAGTCTGAAATGGAGTCAGTCTTTGTGGGCCCCATTTTTGCAATCCTCATCCTCTCCAGATCCTTCTTATCTTTAGCTCTCAGCCCACAGGAACTACCTGGGGGGCAGCTCCTGGCCTCCAGAGCAGCTCCTAGTTTCCTGCCTCCAACCTCAACATCACTCTCCCGGGACAAAAGCTGAGCCCTGCAGGGTGATCTCAGGTCTGGTGTGGGGCCTCCTGCCATGCACAGCAGGCACACAGGGCAGTACCAAGGTTTGCTCTGGCACAGAATGGGTGCTTTATAAGGATGTGAGTGACTGAAGGATGAGCACATATGCCTGAGGGTGCCCACATGGGTAGGGTTCCCTGGGGAGGGGGGCGTCTGAGCTGGATCTTAAAGGGTTTTCTCTCTTTCTTTAAAACATGTATACAGTGCTTTTGGAGCTGTGTGTTAAGTGTTTTACACACAGCAGTAAACTGAATCCTAGCACCCATCTCATGAGCCAGCACTATGGTTACAAGTTAAAGAAACTGAGGCACAAAGAAGGGGCTAGGCCAGGACTCCTAAGAATGTGCCAGCCTGTGGTGGAGGGGGTGGTGGTGTCTGTAGGGGCTCTCCAGGTGAGAACAGGCGCTGCAGGTGCCCAGGGCCTGCCCCAAGGAACAGACAAGTCACTAACTTCTGGGCTGGGGTCCCAGGGAGTTCCCCCTCTTCCTCTGCACTCCCTCACTTCCTTGAAAGCCTCTCAGGGGGAACCAAGACTCCAGCAGGCCTCTGGGACCCTCGTGTGGCCTTGGTGTCCCAGTCCCTTTGCCCCCATATCCACCCTTCCCATGTCCACTCTCCCCTCTTGTCCTCTCTCCCCCGTGTCCACTCTCCCCCATGTTCTCCCTTCATGTTCACTCCCACATGTCCATGCTCCTTCCTCTGCCCTTTGCCCCCTCTGCGCCCCCCTCCCCCGACCTGATCTCTGCCCCTCCCTCCCTCCTCCATTTTCAGCTGGATGAAAGTCATCTCAGCTCCCATACGCCCTCACCACTTGGTCTAATGAGAAAGAGGAAGCCCTCTCTCCCCCATCGCTTGCCACGGGGCTGAGAAATGGCCGGATTCATTGTGGCGCAGAGCTGAATGGCCCAGGAGGAAGGAGCCTGCCAGGTGCCCCAGAGAGAGGCCAGCTCTGGGAGGCCATTGTGGAGGCCCCCGCCTGGCCACCGGGCCACACTCACAGTAATCAATCTGATTGGATTAGGGTCAGGGCGACCCTAATCGTGTCAGAGGTCACTCAGGCTTTGTGGCAAGGTCCGTGGGGTGCTTGACCACCCCTGCTGAGGCGGCCTAGTTGAACAAAGCTTAACACTGTCAGCTGAGCAGAGGGCCCCAGCCCCGTGTGGAGGTGTGCGAGTGTGTGCGTGTGGGGTGAGGATAAGAGGGAAAGAGCATGTGCTCATGCCTCCTGCTTCCAGCTCACACACACACACAAACCACCATCTGCCTGGCCTGGGGCTGGGGGCTGGGTGGGCCAGGTGGACCCCTGAGAAGCTGCCACCGAGGAACGTGGGGTTGGGAGACAGAGGTGAGCCCGGGCTCGGAAGAGGTACCCTCCACCCTCACTTTCCACAGCAGCAGAACCATGGAACCTGCATTAGCCAGAAAGTATTTGAAGAATTTTGAGTGCATGAAGGCTGGCACACGATTGCGGCTTATCTGTCCCTCCAGGCAGGCCCCCGGACACCTGGAGCACCTGCTTTCCCTGAGAGCTGCCCGACACCCACTCTTGACCCCCAGTGAGGTGAAGGGGTGGGGAGGCCAAAAGGCAGGGAAGGCAGGTCCCAGACCTCAGCGCCTTAGCAGACACTCCTGGAGGAAGCCCAGCCAGGGCCATGCCCCTAGGGAAGCACAGTGGGTGCAGCCGGTCCAAGGTCCAGGCCAGGGGGTTTGTGGGTGGCACACGACTTTGGGGGGACCTGGGTCTCAGCTGGGTGGGGCATTTGCAACTTACAGACATGGAAGGGGCCATAAAGAGGTGAGTCATCCACAGTGGGGAGCAGGACCCTTGATGCCTCTCCCACTGGTGTCCCAGCACGTCAGCACGAACAGGTGGGGCATGGTCCCCAGCTTCATCATCAGTGACCTCTAGAAACCGGACCTCAGCCTGTGTCCATCCACTAGTTTAGTGCCCTCGGTAGAGTGCCCTTGGCAGTGGCTTTCCCAGGCACCCCCAAGCCTGGGCTACAGTGGCTTCCCTATAGAAGAGACTGGGGGAGCCACTCGACCCTGCCTCTGATTCCAGCATATGTGCCTCCAAAACTCCCTTCGGGGGGTCTCAGGACCTGGAGGACACAGGGCCTGCACATCTGCATTCCAGGTGGGGCATCCCCATTGGCAGAGGGAGCCTTGCTGCTGGTAGAAGTGGGCTGACTCTCGCTGTGGGGTCTGCACTTGGACCTCACCCATTGGGCAGCTGAGCTGGGGACCCTGGCTGACCCCTCAAAGCACATCATGTCAGAGTCCTGGCTGGTTACCCTAGGGGCAGGGTCTGTGGGTGTCAATCAAGGTCTCCGCAAGTGTGTTCCGGGTGCCTGTTGCCTTCTCTGGCTCCCCAGACAGTGCTCATATCCCCTCGCAACCCTCCACCCGTGCCCTTGGGGCAAGCACCCATGTCTGCCTGCCTTCTTCCCCATTCTCCTTGGGGGTTGGGCTGGGGAGGATCAGGAGGGGGGACAGCATGGCCTGTCCCCTCCCCAGCAGAGCCCCTTCCCTTGGCCAGGCTCCAGGGGGTGGTCTGTCCACCTCCTTGTGTGTCCCGGCTTGATCTGCGGAGGGCCGGCGTGCAGGCACGGGGCCGGGGCAGGACAGCCAGGACGGCACAAGCCACAGGGCTCAGGAGGGGTCAGAGAGAAGAAGGGGCCCTTGAGGGAACCGGCATCCCTGAATCCAGGTTGCAACCCCTGACCCTCATCGGAAAGTGTTTCGGTTCACGGTGGTTGGGGAGCTCCGACTGTCTCTGCGGCCTCCCCCGTATATCATTAACTCTCCCCAGTTGGGGGTGTGTGTAAAGGGGCCAGGAGAGACCCCGGCGACACCCTGCCGCGCCCGGCTCAGAAAACAATATCCCCACGACGACGACAAGATTAAGCACAAGAGAAAAGTGAAAATGCTGCTGGCGATTCACACGCCCTCGGGAGTGCTGTGTTAAAGCGTGTGAATAGCGAGCTCCCCTCGCGCCCCAGGCCCCTGGGCTGCGCATACCTCCCGGTTGCTATGACTGGCTTGCTATGGCCTAATCGCTGACGAGGGGGGAAATTCATATAAAATATCGAGAGCCATTGTGGGCCTAACGCGGCGTGACAGTGGCTCACAAAGCCAGATTCATTAGCCCCAGCAGGTAATCAGGACGCCGGCCGTGCTGGCGGCCGGGCGGTGTCAGGGGCCGCAGCTAGAGCGGGGCGCAAGCTGCATTCCGCTCTCAGGTGGCTCCATCCTTTGTGCAGGACGGGCCAACGGGATTACCAAATGCCATTGCCCATTGCGACACCCCCTCCTGGCCGCCCCGCTAGCTCTGAGACCAAGGAAGGTGGGCTGTGTGGGAAGGGAGCAAACTGCCGGCTAGGGGCTCAGGCCAGTCTCCCATCTCTTCTTCCCTCACGTTGGGGCGTTGGTAGAGGGAAGAGGTGCCAACCTCTGAATGCTCTAAAAGTGCCCTTGAGGCCTTCATGGGCCAGGGAGACAGACACAGAGCATTTGCTGACCTCTCTGCACTTGCACAGGCACTGCAGGACTTGCTTGTCTTTTCGGGGGTGGCCATCCCTGGAATTGCCTCTCTGCATCCTCCCCCTCCTACAGCCTCTCACCTGCCAGGTGTGCAGAGGCCCAGGCCTGGCCCAAGGAGGCTGAGTGGTGCCTGAGAGGGAGCCACAGTCGCTGCCCTTGAGTGTGTGCTAAGGATGCGGCATGAGTGAGGGCACTGAGTTCTCTGTGTCCTGCCAGTGATGCTCTGTGGGCAGGTGGGAGCAGAGAGCGGCCCCCACAGAGGCTCCCGTGGAGGCTCAGTGCCCACAGGAGCCAGTTGCCCTGACCTGGCCTCTCTGTAGTCCCGTCCAGCTGTGAGCACCAGCAGCTGCCACAAAGAACTCTTTACCTGGAACGCCAGGGAAGACTCACAGAGGGCCCCCAGCTGAGTGGGGATGAGCCTGTAGGATGGGGGATTCTCCTCACATACCTGGCGAGAGAGAAGCTTCCCTGAAGGGCAGTAGAGTGGTGGGGCTGGGGTCCAGGACTCCCCACCCTGGGCAGGTGATTGTGGTTGCAGCCATGGTCCTGACCGTGGGGAGGGCGTCTCCATGGAGACAAGGGAGCCTGCCTTAGGGCTGCACCCTCTCTGCTGACCAACCCCAGCACCAAGGCAGGGAGTCTGACCCAAAAGTCAACACTGCCCAGGGGAGTAGTGGAGCCCCAGGTCTCCAGGGGCCACGGGCAGGCACGCCCAGGAGAGAGAGGGCTGTCCCTCAGGTCAGAACTCAGGCAGGAGGAGGCTTTGACAGGCAGGTCCTACAGTTCCCAAGGAGGAGGTCACACCCCACCCTGCCCCAGGCTGAATCCCCACCCAGCCACCAGATGATAGCAGCCAGGCTCCAGTGACCCAGGGCCTCACTTCACATACGAGCCAGGCCAGAGATGCACAGCCCACTGCAGGAGCCCAGAGCAGGGGAAGTATGTGAGACCCTCCGTGTTAGCCACCTCCACGTCCCTCTAATGGGGGGGGGGGGAGTGTGTCAGAGACACCCTTGCCACGGTAAACTCCTCCCCTCTCCCTGCAGAATCCTGTCCTGGGACCTCCCTCCCAAACACCTCCTGAGTCTGGCCAACTTCCAGAGGAGGGGGCTTAGGAATCTGAGACCATAATGGAGCCTGAGTTCAGCTCAGGGATGCATCAGAATCATCAGAGGACTGCTTACAGATATAGATGCCCCCCACCCAGAACAGTGGGCCTGGGTCCACTGGTAGGTCTGCAGTGACCACTGCTGGGGCACCTGGTTACCTGCAGAGCTTCTCAAAGGGTCCACTGGGTGGACTCAACAGATAGAACACCCAGGAGCTTGATCTCATTGGTCAGTGGTCGAATTTGAACCACAATCCCCTTCCAGGAACTTCCACTGCCAGGGGTCACACTCTATCCTCCGAAAAGCGCGCTCTAGCGCCCCCTCAGGCCAACGGGCTTATCCCAGGAGCCCTTGGCCATCCCCTTCTTCTCATCTGGTATCAGGCCTCCATAGCCTTCCCCTTCCAGGAGAGGACAGATGGGTCTCTCCTCACTCCCTGTGGCTGTGAAGTATGGGGCCCAGCAGGGCAGGTGGGCCCTTCACCTCCTGAAAGCTGCAACTACTGAAACAGCCTGGTGGTCATGGGACCTACGGCTGGGGGGGGGTGCAGGAGCCTCTCCTGCGACCCCTGTCTGGGCACAGTACTCACTGTTGGGCAGCCTGGGACCGGGGCTGACCCATTTTGAGCCTTCACACGTCATTGGGACTGAGAGGGCCTGCAGGGTCCATGGGGGTGGCTCAGCAGAGAGGAGCCCTCTCTTTCTGTCCGGACCAGTCCTCTCAGCAGTTATAAAAAGATGCACAGGGCCCAGGGCAGGGAGGCCTCTGGGCAGTGCTTTCCTATCAATCCCTGATAAAAGGGCCTTCTGGGTAATCTCCCAGAGGGAAAATCAGCTCTGGGACAGAGCCTGCAGCCTTCTTGTCCACTTAGAACACAGTCAGTGCTCAATAAGTAGTTGCCAACCACCAGCTTCATGGTGAAATGTGAAAGGCGAGGCCCTTGGAGTAATTTTTTTGAACTTTCTTCAGCATATAGGACTTTGGAACTGTATCCTTTTTTAATGTTAAAAGGTCCTTTTCTGAAATTATGATAGTCATTTCTTATGTGTCTTATTCTCTCAAAAAAGTAACAACATTTTGCAGTCCTATTTCAGTCCCCAAGTAATTTCTAGTACTTGCCAAGCCTATGAAATCCAAATCTGGAGACAGGATTTGTTAAAATCTCTCTAGTTCTAAAGTTCTGAGACCCAGGGAAGTGAAGTAACTGCCAAAGCCCATCTCACATGTGACACTCAACCCTCGTGCCCAGGGCTGGGCTGGCCTCAGTGATGATGCAGCCCTGCCAGGTGACTCCCCCTGCCCTCCCCCAGACTCCCAGCTCTTGCCATATAGTCCTCCTTCACCTGCCCCAGACTCTACCTCTACCGTTCCATCCATCCACAATTCATCCACCATTCCATCAATCCATCATCCAGCCAACATCCACCCACTATCCTCTGTCCGCCACCACACATCCATCCATCCACTCGCCCATCTACCCACTCTCCACCATCCACCCATTCATTCATCCATTCACCCATCCACCATCCATCCATTCAGACACCCATCCATCCCAGGCCTGCCCCAGAGCTCACATTGCCAAGCCTACTGTGTGTCCTTGTTCCCCTTACTCTCTTCATCATAAACTGTAAGCTCCCAAAGGCAGGTGACTCAGCACAGCCCAAAGCAAGGAACCTGACTTGCAATAGCAGGGCCTCCCACTAAAGGAATGCAAGGATTCCTCTGGTTCACCCTCCTCCTTCCCAGTGCAGGGATTCCCTCCACCTAACAGTGGGTCATCCAGTTTATGCTTGATTACCGCAAGAACAGGTAGCTCCTTCAACCTTTCAGAAAGCCTGGGTTGCTAGACATTTCATCAGATAGAGCAGCAATCCACTTGCTTGCAGACTTCTTACCTTGGTTCTTGAGAATGGGCACCCTGCATCTTACTTATTTTATATTCCTAGTGTATGGCTCATTATAGACTCTCAGGTCCTGGAAGGGTGGATGGATGGATGGATGGATGGTAGAAGAATACATGGATGGATGGGTGGATTGTAGATGGATGGATGGCTAGATGGTAGAAGAATGAAAGGAAGGGTATATCACTGATACTTTGCATGAACTCAATAAATAATTGCTAATGAGACAACATCAAGTTTCTGGGGAAGATGTTTTTCTCGATGGAAGACGCTTGTCTTACAGAAAGACTTTGTTACAAGATTCCCTTTCTTCTTCCTTTTCCCAAGCCCTAATTGCAGTGTGGGATAAGAGTCCTGGGCTGGAACAGAGCAGGACTGAGCTAGCTCAAAACACTCATGCAGGCTCTATCGCAGCAACTTGGTAAATTGACAAAATTGGTCCTTAAGCACCCCCCTCTCATAGCCCGTGTCCCCTCCTCCTCTCTTGACCTGTCATAGCCCATTCAAAAGAAGACATTTTGCTGGTGACAGAGGTATTTCCAGTCTCATCTCCGAGATGCAATTCTCTTCCCACAGGCAGGATGGTTCTCTCTCCCCCTCCCTAGCTGCCTGTGTTGTATAATCTCTGACAAGGCTGCTGTCTGTGGCTAAAAACTTTGCTGTAACTGGGGCAGCTGCTGGGCTTCAGACCCTGGTCTGCGTCCTGGTTGTGCCTGCCCCACCCATGACCTTAGGGGAGCCCTGTCCCCCTTCCTCTGTAAACTGAGGCTACTCCAGCCAGTCAGTCATGACCTTCTTGGTTCAAACCCCTGTGGAAATCTGATAAAAGCAATCTATCCAGAAAAACACATGAGTTTTCAGACATGCCCTGGAATTCCAGCTTATGATTTTGGCAGGGTTAAGAACCCCCTAAAGCCCTGCCCATGGCTTCCTGGGTTAAAAGCCCCACCACTGTGGGATGTCATCTGGGCATTCGGGGGGTCTTCCTTCTGTGCAGTCTCAGGATGTGTTTTAACTTTTTCTTTGGAAATAGTTGTATACTTACAGAAATACTGCAGGAGTCCAGATCTCTTCCTAGGCCTCCCCAGTGCTGACATCACACAAACCCAGCTAGATCCATCAAAAGTAAGATCCATCACTACTAACTGAACTCCAGACTTTACCCAGATTTCACCCAATTTTCCACCAATGTCCCTTACCTGTCCAGGATCCCATCCCAAGTCCCTAAGCCCAGCCCAGCCCTGCCCTTCATGCCCTTGAGACTGGGAGGAGCTTGGTTAGGCCTTTGGGTTTGGTTTGTTTAACGTTTCCTGATAATTAGATGCAAGTTACGATTCTTCCGGTTAGAATGTCTCAAAGGAGGTGGAATGTCCTGGTGGGGGCCTCGTCTTAGGAGGCACGTGGCATCCATCCGTCTTAGATTTCTCCAAGGCAAAGTTTCAGTTTTTCCCTTTGCGATTGATCAGTATCTCGGGGAACTACTTAAAGACCTGTGTCTTCCATTTGAAAAGGGACTTTCTTTGCCAGAATGGACCACCTCAAGTTTTTCTGGCTTGTGGTCTTCGTAAAGGCTTCTTTTCCTCATGAGCAATTTAAAGGCCGGCTCCAGGGTGTCCTTGGCCCTCGGGACTTTATTTGTGAGGAGGCCCTCTCTTCATTTAGCAGAAGAGGAAATTGAGGCCCCCAAAGGAAAGAGAAGTGTGCAGGGTCACACAGCTAGTTGGTGACAGAGCAGGGCAGGAATGAGTTCTTTTTCTTCCAAGTTCAAGGGGGAACACCCCTCCCAACCCCCCCCACACCCTTCCCCTCAAGTGTGTCTGGCAGCCCTGGACTGTTTACCTGAGCTCGATAAGCAGAGATCTCCGAGCCCTGTTCAGGGCAGAGCAAAGCCCCAGGCCTGCTTTCTCTCCCCTTATCTCAGAAGCTGGAGAAGGGGAGGTAAGGAGGGGCTAGAGGAGGGGGCAGAGCAGAGGCAGAGACAGAGGCAGGATCCTCCTATAGGAGCCAGCCCTGGGCCCTCAGGGGGCAGAGTCAGAGGGAGTTGGGGGAGCATATTCAAGGCTTGGAGAATCTGAGCCTTGAGAAGGGCCACCAGAGAGGATGCAGTGGAGGAGGCGCCCGGTTGTGTGCAGTGGGTTCCGGGAATGCCCAGGACATACTGGCTCTACCCTGCCCTGGGAGGGGTGGTAAGGAACCCCCAGGCCACCAGCTCACAGCCCCTAACCCAGGGTCATTGCCTGGGCAGGAGGGCAGATACCACACCAGGGCCCTGGAAGGGTGAGAATGAGGATCAGAGCCCACCCTCTAAGGAGTTGGAGGTGGGGGACAACCTGAGTCCTTGAAAAGACAAAATAAGGGCAGGGGCTCTTCTGAGTGGAGGGACAAGAAGGAAAGGGGTCTGTGTCCATGCAGTTGTTTATTCATGGTGCTTTGAGTCAGCAGAAGGTGACTCTAGGCTGGCCTGTAACTAATCAGTTGTATTATAAAAGGAAAACGGGGCAGGGGCTTCAAGTGTCTTGAGGAGGCAGCTGCCTGGCTGACATTTGGGAAAGGGAGCAGTGAGGGGAGCTGTCTTGAATTCATTCAAGGACAAGCTGAGTAGAGAGGGGCAGAGAGCCAGGTCCCATGGGGTAGTCCTGCCCAGGTGGGCTCAGACCCTCCTGGACTCCCTGCCCCAGCCCAGGGCCCGTGCCCTCTCCTCTGACCAGGCTCTCACTCCCCAACAACCATCTGTGGGATGGGCTGGGACTCCAGGTTAGAAACAAAAGGTGAACAGGACACAGCCCCCAGCTCAGGGAGCTTTCAGGCAGAATGGATGTAAGAGGGTGCTCCTGAAGCACCTGGGGAGCCCGAGGGCTCCAGGGCCAGGCGTGGACCGAACCCAGACTGCAGGGTCAGGACCCTGGCCTGTGCCTCAAAGAGCAGGGATGGGGACATGACAGATGCACATGAGCAGAGAAGCAGTTGGAAAGAACCCAAGGGAAGGATGAGGGCTGAGTGTGGCTGGAGGCCAGGGAGTGGTGGACAAGGCTGAGAGGGCAGAAGGTGGGGCAGAGTCAGCCTGTGTGTGAGCCAAGCAAGGACACAGTGGCAAGAACTGGAGAAGGGCTGGGCAGAGCCAGATGGGCACTGGACAAAACGCTCCTCCTACAGTATGTGTGAGTGTGTGTATGGGCATGTGCGTGCATACCTGTGTAAGAGTGTGTGCCTACGTGTGTGTCTGTGTGTCTGTGGATGTGTGTGCATACATATATTGGTGAGAGAGTGAGAGAGAGAGAGAGAGTGTGTGTGTGTGTGTGTTACATGTGTGTGGATGGGTGGGGGAAGCTGGAAGCTGGAGGTGCCTGTCCCAACTAGGAACCTCTTCTGGTGCACCTGGGAGATACTGTGGGCTGGACTCATGGTGAAGAGCCAGGAGAGGCAGGATGGGTCAGGGCCATTTCGGGAGGCCAGAGCAGCCTTCAGACTTGGGCAGTCCCCAAGCAAGCTGTCAGTGGGAGGCTGACAGAGAAGAAATGGGGAGTCCCTTTCTGGGTTTGTGGCTGGGTGCTTACCACCTGGGAGTTTCCAGAAAGCAGCAAGAGTCCAGGCCTGCTCTGGGCAAAACATGGAGAGTACACAGGTTGGCCGGGGCCTGCAGAGGACCATCCAGAACTGTTGGCAAATCCACAGAAAGAGTCACCAAAAGCAGGGTGGGGCCTGACAGCTATCGGGAGGCTCGTGCAGAGGGCACTTCCTCAGACACATCTCACACTGTGTGTTCTTGGTATAGGAGTGAATGTGCTCTTTTCAGTGGCAGGTGTGTGTATGAAGATGTGTGGATGAGTGTGTGCACATTGCTGGCTGGAGCTCTATCTTACCATTTTCCTGCCCCTGCCACCTGAGCTTTGGGACACACATGCTCAGAGGCAAACCTGGGAGCAGGCGAGACCATGCAGCTAGAGGAAGTGTGGGGAGCAACCCAAAACTTCTACTCACTCCCCAGGGTGAAAGCCACCTGCCTCCAGGGCACTGATGTGGGGTGAGGAGACAGCAGCCCCCTTTGATAACTCTTCTGTAGCCATTTGGAGCCCTAGCAGTGTCCAGGCCTGCAGTGGGGCGTCTGCCCAAGAGGAGCTCAGGGACACAGCAGGGCACACACCCCTTGTCTGGCACAGAAGGTCCTAGTTGGTCCTGTTCCTACATCTCTCCTGCTCACTCCACAGCCCATAGCATTTTTTTTAACCTAGGATTTTAAAATTCCTGCTAATCAGCAGGTAAGCTCCACGAGGTCATCTTGCTCCCTGACGTTTCTCCAGCAGGGCTTGGCAAACAGCAGCTACTCCCACACACACATGTGGAATGGCGAGTCCAGGAGAGAGTCCTACCAGCTCACACGGGACCCAGGGCACCCCCAGGCCCTTGTCCTCCACCTGGAGTGGATCGTGGCTTGGTGCCCTTGAAGAAATGTTTACACACACTCAGGAGGCATGATGCATTCATTCATCCTGTCTGGGGAAGCCTGGCTGGAAGTCCAGCCTCTGCAAATTCCAGGCTGTCCCCCACATGCCCTGTACTTCCCTCTGGTCCTGCCAGCCCAACCCCTCCCCACCTGAGGCCCTGCCCTTGTGGGCCTCCCCATGCAGAATACCCCTGCCCCCTGCTTTTCCTCTGTCGATTTCCTGCCTGTCCTTTGAGACCAGCTCCTTTAGGCTTCTGTCTACCAGGGTCAGGCTAGGCCTCCCACACCCAGCGACCCCCTGCAGCTGGCCTCGCCAAGGCAGGCCTCCCTTGACTCCCTCACATGCCTGTCTCACCCAGTTCGGCCCCACCGGCTTTTCCTTCCCAAGCTCCAGCCATCACCCACTGGCATTCTGAAAACCGATGCCACATCCCCTGACTCATTTTCTCCATGTGTAGAAAGAGAAGGCTGCATGCAGGCGGCAGCTCCAATACCAGGTCAGAGACAGCCTGGATGAGGTTCCTGGCAGGCATTCAGTTCCAGACCCAAGCGCGTGGGGCCAGCAGGAGGCGAGGTGCCAATGGAGGCACTGACCTTCGGAAGGTTCCAGAAGAGGCAGCACTTCGGCTGGGCCTCTCAGTACCTGGTGTCCGGAGTGGAAGAGGGGAAGGGTGTGCAGGCAGAAAAAGGGGCACAAGTGGGCAGCATGTGGACCAGGAGCCATGCCCTGGGCAGGGCTGTGGGAAGCTTCCAACCAGGACATCTGGGCACGGGGGCTCCACCAAGGGTTGGTGGGACACTAGAAGGACCCTTTTTTGTATGCCTTTTAATCAATCCGCATGATTGCTTTGAGATTCATCCATGCTCTCTTTCCTGGTATGCTAAATAGAATTCCATTTCATGGATGTGCCACAATTTTTAATTGAAATATAATTGACATACAACATTATATTAGTTTAGGTGTACAGCATAATGATTCAATGTTTGTATATATTGTGAAACGATCACAACAACAAGTTTAGTTTAACATCTATTACCCCACACAGTTACAAGATTTTTTCTTATGATGAGAACTTTTAAGATCTACGCTCTTAACTTTCTAATATACAATATTATTAACTCTAGTCACCATCTGTACATCACATACCCACGACTTATTTATTTTATGCCACAATTTTTCATCCATTCACCTGTTGATGGACATTTTGGAGCTGCCAGTTTGGGGCTATTACAAATAACGCTGCAGTGACATTTGCTTCCTGGTCTTTGCAGGGACACAGGTTTCCTCCAGGGTAAATACCTCAGAGGTGAATGACCAGGTCATAGGGTAGGTGTATGTTTTCAACAAGCTGCCAAACCCATTTCCAAGGGGCAGCACCAGTTTCCTTCCAGCCAGCAGTGTACAGCGTTCTGATTTCTCCACATCCTTACCAGCACTGGTTATGATCTGACTTTCTGATTTCAGCCGTCATTGCTGTTCTCCATGACAAGTTATGTCCAGCATCTTGCCTTGGGCTCCTTAGCCCTCCGTATACTTTCTTTCTCCCTCCTCCTTGGGTCCTCCCTCGGGGACGCGCGCTCCTGTCCCACCGCAGCCCTGCCTCCCCGACTCCCATTACTGTACCGCGGTTACCGTGCTGCGAGTCTAGCACCCCACGCCCACTGTGAGTACCCAGGACCCAGCCCGGGAAGAGGCAGCCACGCCCCCACGCCAGTCCCACCACCTCAGCCCTGCCGGGTCCTGCCAACCACGTCGCCTCTTTCCGCAGCCACCCGGGAGTCCGCCTTTGTGCACGCCATCGCTTCCGCCGGCGTAGCCTTCGCTGTGACACGCTCGTGCGCCGAGGGCTCCGCTGCCATCTGCGGCTGCAGCAGCCGCCACCAGGGCTCGCCCGGTGAGGGCTGGAAGTGGGGCGGCTGCAGTGAGGACATCGAGTTCGGAGGGATGGTGTCTCGGGAGTTCGCAGACGCGCGGGAGAACCGACCAGACGCTCGCTCCGCCATGAACCGCCACAACAATGAGGCTGGGCGCCAGGTACGTCCGCGGCCCCCGCCCCCATCCTGGGTTGTGAACCGAGAGCCCTGAGACCACACCCCTGAGGGTCCCTGGGAAATAGAAGCTTTCTGAGCAGGGTATGTGCCCTGGTCCCTTGAGGAGTATGGCATGGTGTAGGCAGGGTGGTGGGCTGTGGGAGGGATGTATATGGCGGCCAGGCTGGGGGTCTGCTCACCTCCTGCCCAGCGGTGTCTGAAACACAGGGCTGTCCAGTTGCTCCACGAGGTCTAGGGCATTCCCACAGTATGGCAGGTCCACCTGTGCAGCTGGGGTCACAAGGAAGGAGGGATGGGAGAAAGGCCTGCCCTGCAGGAGCTCCTGCACATCCAGGGAGGGAGACAGCCAGGCTGCTACACCACAGTGTGGTAAGTTCTACGATGAAGAAATGCACACACACAAGGTGATCTGGACATAGTGGAGAGGTCAGACCCAGGCTGGATTCTCAAAAAAGACTTGTCGCAGAGGTGGTGAGTGGAGACAAGCAGAATAATTGGCAGTTATCTAGGTGAAGGGAAACCAGGAGAGCCTCTGGGTAGCTCAGAGGTGAAAGAATGCATGTGAGTTAGTCCAGGTAGAATATGGAGAACAGAGGAAGAAAAAGATTTGGGGGATGGAAAGGCTGGCAGAGACCAAGCTGTACAGGGCTTTGTGAGCCCGTCTGAAAAGGGGGCTTAGTGAACTTAGTCAGAGGTTCAGTGGGGCACTGCTGATAGGAAGTGATATGTGTAGGGACTGAAAAGTGTTCAGCAGAGTTGGCCCTGGCCTTGGCCAGTGGAACCAGGGCACTGCAGAGAGCTGAAGAGTGAACACTTAACTTCTAGCAACAGGGAACTAGGTGACTCACATTAATCTTCTGGCTAAAGACAGGTACAAATGTAGGATGAAATGTAAAAAGTACCCTTTAAAAGTATAGAATACTCACCTGTATAAGTTACCTGATTTATCACAGGGAAGATAGTGCAGCAGAGGGGGAAGTGGTCTTTTCCATAAATGGTGCTCAGTCAATTGGATAACAATGTGGAAAAAAATTAATCTTGACCCCTACCTCACATCATATAAAAAATCAATTTCCCATTTCCAAATGGGAAAGATAAAACAAAGAATGTTTAGAAGAAAACATAGAAGAACATCTCTGTGACCTTGGAGTAGGCAAAGATTTCCTAAACAGGCCAAAGAAGCACTCACAATGAAAGAAAAATGTAATAATGTGGACTATATTAAAATTTATAAAAAGGCACCACCATGAAACTGAAAAGGCAATCCACACAGAAGGAGATGTTCACAATATATACACACAACAAGTATATGAATGTTATAGTATAAAAAGAACAAAAAGACTGATAACCCAATAGAAAAGTTGGCTGAAAAATGGAAAGCCACTTCACAGAAGAAAATCTAGAAATGTCCAATAAATATGTGAAAAGGTGATCGATATCGTTAGTCATCAAGGAGATGCTGTTAGAATATATGCCCTGGAGAGGGGAGAGTGTAACAACTGGAACAGAGCATGGTGGGAGTTCCTGAGGAGCTGGTGTTCTGAGGCTGGTAATTTATGAAATTTTGTCATATTCCATGCTTACGATATATAAACTTTTGCATGTATATTACACTTCCATAAAATAATTGTTAATGTCAAATAACTAACCATATAGTGAGGAATTAGCCGTCCAAAGTCCAGGAGAAGACAAAACTCTGAACCTGGTGCCTGGGGCAGCTTCTGTCCAGGGATCATTTGCTGGTCTGGGAAAAAAGTGTGTATGCTGAGCTGCATTTTCAGCAGCCTCACAGAGCTAAAAGGGGCCCACCAAAGGTGCTATGTCTAGGAAAAAACTCCTCGGTTTAGGCTGGGATCCCGAGGAGTAAAGGAAGATCAGAAGTAGGCAAGCCCTTATGCACATGTACAGGCTAGTAAAATCTCTAGACTGAATGGATTAAGGTAATCCCAAATTGCTGGTATCCCCATGTACCTGGAGAAAGCAGATAAATCCTCTTTGGAGGATGATAACCTTATGCTAGGCTGAAATTTTTTTCTACAAACAGCTTTTCAAACACAATGTTCCACACATAATCAAAGATAACCTGTTAAATGAGTGATAATCAGCAAAACAAAACAAAACAACAACAACAACAAAAAAACAGAAACAAGACTCAAATACTGGAATTATTAGACATAGATTATGAGAAAAAATATGCTTACTTATGTTCACAAAGCTAAAATGTAAGATCTGGGAAAGAATCCCATAGAAATTGTAGACCTGAAGAATGACTGGGAGTTTCCAGTTAAAGATGACAAACAAAATACAAATATTTTCCTCTGCATTCTCCTAGAACTCCACTAAAAGGACAATGAATTAATTTTAAGATACATAAATAGACTATTGAGAACATGGAAAACAGAAAAGGTGACAATGGCAACAAAATTTTGAAAGCAAAAAGCAGATAGATGAACACTCAATATCTTAGTACACTCGAGAAAGCTGAATCTTAAGCCAGTAGAGAGCTCTGAGAACCAACCAAGGAATTTCTAGTATCAGATATCTTGAGAAGTAGAGATAGATATGGGGCTGGAAACAGAAAGACTGGTCATTTGCTGGTCTGGGGAAAAAGTGTGTATGCTTAGCTGCATTTTCATTTTGAAGTCTATTTTAAAAGCACTTTTTAACGTACCAGCTCTTCTATCCAACCTCTTGCATCCAGACAGCACCCCTCCATCACCACAGCCGAAGTCTGGAGGCTTATTCCCTAAAAAGGGTAGAGCAGAAGGCGTCTGGACTGCTGAGGGTGAGGCTGCCCAAGTGAAAGTAGTCTGTCTACATACACATTTGTCTTCCTAATGTCCTAGTGCCACAGTGAAGCTTGATTATGCTCTAGGCAGGAAAATGGAAGATTCTCCCCTGAGAATCAGGCCATCCCAAGAGAAGAAACTAGAAGATATTGAGGTGGGGGTTCCCCCAAAAGCAACGTGGCCAGATCACTCTACAGTGAGGGCCCAAGTAGATGAGTCCCTCCCGTGTACAGGAGGTTCCAACAAGATTTTTGGCGCCCCACTTTCAAATATGAGCAGGCAGCCAAGGATCACTGAACATCTGAGGAAGGCCTCCAGCAACCACAAAGGTAAAGACCAAAATAAAGAAAAAAGAAACTCAAACTTATGGGAAAGAGACATTATAAAGGGATGAAAACTTCAAAAAACCATCAGTATCCCCGGAGAGATAAAACACTGAATCCATAAAATTGGAACAGGATGTTAATTTAAAAGAACATTCAGGGGAAAAAAGAAGCTCTTAGGAATTAAAAATAGGACAGCAAAAACAAAACTCTCAGCAAAAAGGTTGGAAGATAGTTGAGACACGCTTCCCACAAAGTAGAGAAAAAAAGACAAGGAGATGGAAAATAGGAAAGAATAGAAAATATGGAGGATCTGTCCAAGAAAGACAATGATGAACATGAAGATGAGGAATTTGGTAAAGAAATAAGACAAGAAGGTTCCCAGGGCTGAAGAGCAGAAGTTCAGACAAAACAGGCCCCGTAAGTGATTAGCACAAGAAAGGGGAAGACCCACATCAAAATTTGCTGTGAAATCCACAGCCTGTGACACAGAAAAGCCTTCCAAGCTTCCCAGAAAACGCTTTGGTTTCATGCAAAGGATCAGGAATCAAAATGTCATCAGAGTTTCTAAGAACAACAGTGAAATCTAGAATAAAATAGAGTAATGCTTTCAGAATCCTGAGAGGGGGAAATATTTTAAGCCAAGACTTTTATATCCAGCTAAATCATCTTTTCAACTTTAAGTAGAAAAGATTTGTTTTCAGACATGCACATTTCACAAAATTTACCAGAAGCCGTTTGAAAAAGACGTCTCCAAGAAGATGAAATCCATAGATCAGCTGGTGTGTTTGAAAGTCTTGAAGAGACTATTTAGACAACGAAAGGAGTTAGTGAGACTGAACCTGTGATGAGTACATTAAAAACAGCAACAACATGGGGTTTCCCTGGTGGCGCAGTTGTTGGGAGTCCGCCTGCCAATGCAGGGGACACGGGTTCGTGCCCCAGTCTGGGAGGATCCCACGTGCTGCGGAGCGGCTGCGCCCGTGGGCCATGGCCGCTGGGCCTGCGCATCCGGAGCCTGTGCTCCGCAATGGGAGAGGCCCCAACAGTGAGAGGCCCGAGTACTGCAAAAACAAAACAAAACAAACAAACAAACAAAAAAAAAACCCACAGCAACAACAAAACGTTTTGTAGAAAAGGAAGAGTTATCATGGCACGTGGCTCAACTAAGTATGACATTTACCACAGCCCCAACACTGTCAGCACTAAATTTTGATCTAACTGGAATTATGCTATAGATTTTAGTGTAGGAAGGGGGCTGGGAAAAGTTGCATCAGAGTTGTGGAGTGAGGTCCCATGGGACCTCCATGGTGAGAGGTCCATAGACAATGCCAAACACTGAAAAATCAAGAAGTAGCAAGACAAGCATCTTATCAGAGGTGTAGAGGTACAAGGTGCTGCCTCAAGTGGTCCGGAAAGTGCTGTGAATGAGAGTGTGGGGTCAGAACTCCTGTTTTTCTTAATAGGTCTTAGGAACTCTTGGACTTTTCAAAGTATGTGCATATATAACTTTGATCAAAAGTAGAACTAAAACAAGAGACTGAGGAGGCAGAGATGGGAAGTGGCAGCTCCTCTCTGGAAAAGCTTGCTCACAAAAGAGAAGAGAATGGAGATTAGACAGAACTGGAGTGCGGTGGGGGAATGTAATTTACAGATACTCCTTAAAAAGTGCCAGTATGAGAGGGAAGGGTTGAAGAAAGAGCAGGCAGAGGGGGACAGGGTAGAGGCAGCATCTGGACACGGAGCCCACAGGAAGCCTTAGATTTATCAATTTCTAGTAGCTACATTTTAAAAGGAAACAGGTGAAATTTGCTTTAACAATGAATTTTATTTAACCCAATATAGCCAACATGTTATTGCAATAATGCAATCAATATTAAAATTTTGAATGAGATATTTTACATCCTCTTCTTTTACGAAGTCTGGGGACTTAGTATGACCCAGCATGTGGTTTGCACTTAACAGCACTTCTCAATTTGGACCACCAGCCGCATCTCAGGACCTCACATGTGGCCAGTGCCCATCATAGTGGCCAGTTCAGCCTTAGTTCTGATTATGCCACAGGACCTTTCACCCCCAGCCCCACTCCTTCCCCCAAAGAGAGAAGGGAAGACAACCTGACGTTGGGATGCCCACAGGAGAAACACACACAATCCTCAGCAACTCCCCTACAATCTGATAAAACCAGCTTCCTGGGCCTTGAAGGTACCCTGCTCCAGCCACTACCATTATCCGTGCTCAGGTCAGCCCCTAGCCTTGCCACCCATCCCATGTACATCTCCTCTAGACGGAGGTCTTGGGTTTCCCCAGTCAGAATGAACGACGTCCCTCCTACACCCCGGCACTTACATATCACATGTTACAGCCCTTCTTTCCTTCACTCAACATAGATGGCCTAGAAGTAGACCCAGCCCAGGAGGGGGTCTCCCAGGCCCTGCCCTCCAGGGATCTTGGGTCTACCAGGGGAGCCACATGGCACAAGAACCTGTAGCACCGCACGGAAGGGTGGTGCTGGGAGAGGGCACCTGCTCCACCCGGGAGTCCCGGAGCTTTATGGAGCAGGTGGGGGGACTGGGTTTGCCAGGTGAGCGGAGGGGGACTACAGGCAAGGAGTACAGCCACCCTACGTGGGAGGTGGGGAGACTGAGGGCCTGCCCTGACGCCCCCGCTCGCACGCTCCTGCAGGCCATCGCCAGCCACATGCACCTCAAGTGCAAGTGCCATGGGCTCTCGGGCAGCTGTGAGGTGAAGACCTGCTGGTGGTCGCAGCCCGACTTCCGTGCCATTGGTGACTTCCTCAAGGACAAGTATGACAGCGCCTCGGAGATGGTGGTGGAGAAGCACCGCGAGTCGCGCGGCTGGGTGGAGACCCTGCGGCCACGCTACACCTACTTCAAGGTGCCCACAGAGCGCGACCTGGTCTACTACGAGGCCTCGCCCAACTTCTGTGAGCCCAACCCCGAGACGGGATCCTTCGGCACGCGCGACCGCACCTGCAACGTGAGCTCGCACGGCATAGATGGCTGCGACCTGCTGTGCTGCGGTCGCGGCCACAACGCGCGCACCGAGCGGCGCAGGGAGAAGTGCCACTGCGTTTTCCACTGGTGCTGCTACGTGAGCTGCCAGGAGTGCGCGCGCATCTACGACGTGCACACCTGCAAGTAGTGGGCGCCGCACCGGGCTGGGGGTCCTCCCGGTGGCAGCGGGGAGACTCCTCCATGGATGGGGCGGGGCTCTGGGATGGAGCTCCTGGAGGGTGGCGGGGTCCTCCGTGGTAGGGCAGGGGTGAGGCTCATGAGTGGGATGGAGTTCTTCCCGACAGGTGTGGGGCCCTTCCTGGGGTGAAACTCCAGGGATGGGGCTCCTGGAGGGTGGCGGGGTCCTCTCTGGGGGCGGGGCTCCAGGGGTGGGGATTTAGCCTGCCATTACCTTCCTCCCAAGACCACATGTTTCCCTCCACCTGACCTCGTCGTGTAGAGCAGTATCTCCTGGCAGAATGAGCTGTGGAGAACCTGTGGGGGGCATCTTGTCCCCTTACCCTTCCCACTAAGGTACGAGGCCCATCCTACAACGATTCAGGTGCCTGGAGGCCTGTGGCACTCCTTCCTCAGTCTGATACCTGCCAACGCTCTCAACCAGGAACCCTATCAGGGAGAGCCTTTGCTGTGCAGAACCACAAGAACCACATGGGCTTGGGTGAAGGAGACAGGGCCTGACGGCAGTAGGCTGAGACAGGGCCTGGAACACGAGGCCTGGCTCTGTCCTGGCTGCCCTGTGCTGGGCAGCAGACACCCAGGCCCCGGCAAGGTGCCACTCAGCCTGGTCTGCTGTGCCTTCTACTTTGCAGCTGACAGAAACTCCTGCGCCTGGCTCTCCCTCCTCCCTGTCTTCACATTCCCACTTGCACCCCATCACATCCACAGAAGAGGAGCAAAACCTGCTGTTCCAGTCTTGCTGTTGCCTCCCTCTTGGCCTAGCACCTCTCTCCACCTCCCTCATTCGCAGCCCCTTGTAAGCGGAAGGCAAGAAGGGAGCCACTGGCCTGTACTGCTGTCCAGGTCGTACTCAGCTCCATACCCTGCCTTGGAGGCTCACTTTGGGTTGGGTTGTTTGGGAGATTGGGAGTCGGGGGGTGATCCCACACTGGTGCTGCAGACAAAGGACCCAAAGACCCCAGAGGACTGGTCTCCTTCCCAGCCCCTCATAGCCAGGACGGACCCCCAGGTCCTGCTGCTGTGGCTATGGTACATCAGACCTACCCGCCACTGGCCACTGTTGTGGAGCCTCTGGTTGGCCGCTTGACTTGGCTCTGCTCACGTCTGACTCATCCATCCTGTCTGAGAATGAGCGAGACTGATGGACCTCTCAACCAATGCCCACAGGGGCTTCCTGCCAGGTGCTGCCATGCCAAGACCTCTCCTCCTCAGCCTCTGCCACTGTGAAATGTTGCCCAGCCCCCTGTCCCCGAGGCCCTACCCTCCAGGCAGGGGGAAGAGACAGTTGGGGCGGGGGGTGGGGAGGACAAGCTGCACGGCTCGCTAGGGATACGACCTTCCTCTGCCTTGAATTTTGCATTTTTGGTTTTAATTTTATTTCCAATGCTGCTATATCCACCATACATAGGAACTAGACAAACAGATGTGTTATTGTTGTTTTCTTTTTCTTTCTATGAAAGAAATTATTTTAGTCATAGCTTGTGAGTTTCAAACTATGGGGAAAGTAAAAACAAACAAACAAAAAACAAAAACGAAAAGAAGAAACAACAAAACAAACCTGTGGATTGTGCTGGATTTTTGGTGGTGGGTCAGCAAGGCATGGGGCCTGGATTGGTTGTGACCCTCTGGGAGGGGCCACGATGGGAGGTGGGGTGGGCATGCTTAGCTCAGAGACTCCTGGGGCCTCTGTAATAGCCTCCAGAGCCAGAATTCCAGGGGAAGGAAGAAGGATGGCCACTCCAAAGAAAGGAGGAAGCAGCCAGTGGTCTTAAAGTCTGGGGCGGGGTAGACTAGAGACCAGGGCAGAAGACCCCAGTGGAAGTGCAGAGAAAGGGAAAAGGAGGCCTGCCTGTTGCAGGGGATGTACAGTGCAGTGAGCAGGGGACCATGGCAGCCCCAGGGGGGAGACCCCATGCAAGTCAGTGGTACAGCAGGACATCCACCAAGTCAGCTGAAAGCCACTTCCCCAGACATCCACAACATGCTTCATTCAGTTGACATTTGAGCACCAGCTACGTGGCCATGCTCCCTGGGCTTGGGGACATGGCCCCTGTGTGGGGTCCCCTTCTCAGCCCACCAGGGGCATTCTAGGAGCCCAGTCTGGCTGGGAGGACGGACATGTTCCCTCAATTTGAGGCTCACCAGCCTGAAGCCTGGAAATCAGGCAGCCGCTTCTCTCTGGGCCTGGCCTCCTTCTACCTCCTGCAAAAGCCACTTTAGAAGTCCAGCTCATGCAGCTGGAATCCAGTTGGGAGGTCATGAGGGACATCCCTCACGGGCAGAGAGCTGCTGCATGAACCCAAGAACTCCCAGGGGCTCCCTCCTGCCTCTGTCCATCCTCAGGCCAGAGGCTAGAGCTGACGCTGGACCCCTGGCTTCCCCTCCACCATAAGGCATAGCTCAGGAATGCAAGTCTTGGCAGAGGTCAGCAGTCTCTCAATGTATGGTTGGCCAAATCCTGGCATCATGCTCAGAGCCTTGGGATGGGCATCTTTCCAAGGCAGACAGGGACAGCCTCAAGGACAAACGAGGCATTCTGTTGGCAGAAGCCTCACGTTGTCCCTCCATGGCTATTGCCTACATCCATCCATCCAGGGTATCTGGGGTATGCAGAGCTGGGTGGGCCTCTGAAAACTTAAGCTGCAGGAGCCAGGGGGTGAAGGAGTGGCTTTCTCAAGGCCACACCTTCATCTCTCCAAGCCAGGAGCAGGGTCCTTGCTTCTCTCTGCGTCCTTCCATGCCCCTCTCCCCACTACTACCACCACCTCTGAACGCTGCCTTGATATCCAGCCAGACCCACAAGGAGGGAGAAAGCTGAGGAGGGACAGGCTAGGACAGGTGGGGGCCGGGGGGAGATGATGCTGGAGCTGAGGGGAGGAGGCCTAGTCCCACCCACTCAAAGGTCAGGCCCAGCATAGCCACCCTGCATGAGCCATATGCTGGAAGGGAGGGGGCTGGGAACAGACAGGAGCCTCGTAATTGGGAGGCCCGTGCCTGCTGAAAGCAGAGGGAGGGAAACCCAATTCAGCTGGCTCCGTGGCTAGACATCAGGGCCACATGGTGTCCTTGAGAGTAGGGAATGAAGGGCCACCCTCTGCCAACAGAGAGTCGTGGCTGGCTGGGCAGGGGTCCTGGACAAGGCTGTGCAGACCCATCGTGGGCAAGGATGTCCATTCCACACAGAGCCCTGCACTGGGAGAGAGCTGTGGTAGGGTATGGGGAGCTGCCTGATGGATGGAGTGGGAACCCATCAAGGGAGGGAGGGAGGGAGGAGAGAAGGAAACATGGCTTCATCCCTCAAGACAGGACTCAGGGAACACCAACCCCACCACTTTACTGGCCACAGTGGTCTTTGCTGGAGGATCCAAGCTACTGAAGACAGAGCCAGAAGAGGCCCAGTGAGGCTAAGGGACTAGAGACAGACGCAGGGCTCTGGACCCCAAAGCCCCTGCTTTCACACTCCAAATCACGCATCAGCTTCCCGGGCTGGCACACCAACGTCCCGCCCCAAGCCCATGGCCTTGTTGGCTCGGGGCTCACTGCTCCCCCACCACCAGGCCCATTTCAGGCCAGGTCACCCACTGTTCTGGGACTGTAGCTGACCACCAGCAATTCCCAAATGGGGCCCCAAGGGGTTGGCTGGGTCCAGACAGACTGCAGGCAGACACTCTATAAAGAGGGAGACAGTGATTAAGCACACAGGACAGTGTCCGAGACTGGAGTGCAGGTGGCCAATCTCACCCACGGGTGTGAGTCACCAGCCGGGAGGACCCGCAAGCCCTCACAGCCCACCAGGCAGTAGAGCCAGGTCAGACACTCCACACAGGGGTTCAGCCCTGGAGGTGGGGGGTGACAGGTGCCCCACTCGAGCTGCCTATGGGCCACATCCACAGTGCACGGACAGTACAAATGGTGCGGCACCTCTAAGTTAGGGTACGGGCAGGAGTTGCCCTAAGTGGTACCTGCTGGGAACCAGGTGCCAGGGGCTCCTCAGATGAAAGGGTAGGGGAGACAGGTTGGGCAGGGGGTGGAGGCATAGCCACAAGGTCACAAGGGTGAGATGCCAAGAGAGGAAGCAGGGACAGAGCCGGGCCTCCTAAGGGAGCAGAGCCAGATACCCAGAAACAAAAAGGAGCTACCCTGGGAGCTGATGCAGAGGTAGGTTCTGCCTACCTGGTCTCAGCTCTCTACCAGGTGAGGCACCAGGCTCCCACTACCCATCGCCACGGCTCCAGGACAGAGAGGGGCAGAACCCCACCAGAAGAGGCCCATGGATCCACAGGACAGGCTCCAGTAAATGGGCGAGGGGAGCTAGCAAGAGCCTGTGTGAATGAGGAGGCAAAACTCTCAACTCTCTGCTGGCCAGGAGCAAGCCCCACCCGGGGCCTCAGTTTCCCTCTAGTGCCAGAGGAAGTGGGATGAGGGGGCTCCCCAGGGCCTCTCTGCTCCTGCCTTTTGCTGATGTGGGATCTATCCGGAGCCCCCTCTAGAGCCCAGCTGGCCCCCCTCACCTGCCAAGATCAGCATGTCCCCATGAACCCTGGCCCAGCCCCTCAGCCCCTGCCCTTTACCCTCAACTCAGAGGGAGGGCAGAACACAGGGCAGCCAGCCTGGGCCTCAGAAGCACCTCTCCAGGGAGTTTACAGCCCCTCCCGCCAGCCCTGAAGAAGGAGGAAATGGGCCTGGTGGGCCTGTTCACAGGTAGTTGAGATAGGAGAGGAATAACCATATTAAAGGCCCGGAGGTAGTAGGGCCTCACCCCACCAGGGCCCCCCTTGGCCCAGCCCCCTGCAAATCTCACACCCCCAGGGCAGCAGCTTTGAAGTCCTGGAGGGTGTGTGGCCAGCCCCCTCCTCCTGGGGCCCCCACAGGCCCTCCCCTCCCCCCTCCTCACCATACTCCCACTTTCTGGGTCCTAGGACCTCAGTTTCCACACACTTCAAGAAAGCTCTGAAGCACCCCGTGCTGGGCCAGAACCTCCAGGGCTGGGACCCCCAGAGCAACAGGTGCAGGGCCAGCTCTGGATCACCAAGCCTGGTACAAAGGGCTGAGGACCCCTGGCCGGGTTCCCTGGTCCCACACAGTGACGGCCCACACTGCCTACAGCAGAGCCTGGGCTGGATGGGCTTTAAGGTCCTGCTGGCCAGGCCTTTGCCCCTGTCCTGAGGGTCTGGTCTGGGGGACATGACACAGCCCATCCTGGGGTCTGGCCTGATGGCCTGGGGTTGCCCCAATCCCTCAGCTTTCCCCTTCAGGGGCCTACCCCCACCCCAGCCCCCTGTCCCTCCCCAAGCTGCTTGGCACTTTTGCCTGTGACTCATTTCCCTGTTAGAAACCTGTGTCCCTTCGTGAAACCCTCTGGTTGGGACACCCAAGGACAAGGCATCCTGGCAGTCAGCAGCTTCCTCTCCAGCAGCCCCTTGGCCTCCTGGCCTGAGCAGGAACAGGACACCTTACCCGCCCACACTGCCCTCCAGCCTCCAGCCTCAAGTCCAGCTTCAGTCTGGACTGAACAGACTGAAGCTGGACTTGAGGCTTGAAGTTGTCCCTGCAGGCAACCTCCCAGGGTGATGTCCAAGGCTTGGAGGAATGAGACAGCATCCCTGCAGGGGTGGGAGTGCTGCCAGCCCTTCTGTTCATAGGCACTGACAGGTAAACTGAGACCTACTGGGTGAGGTCTCTCTCCCCAGTGTGAGTTTATGAAGGCAAAACTACCCCATTTTCTCCCTCCCTCTCCCACCATAAAGTAGGGGGACGGGAAGCAGCTAACAGAGGGTACTCCCACCTGCCACACCCCTCACCCCCCCTTACTCCCTCACCTTGGCCCCAGAGATTTGGGTGATGGCCCCTTCTATATCTTCTGGGTCATCTGGGAGGGCTCCCAAGAGGAGGTGAGCATGTGGTGCTGTTTCTATGGCTCTGACATCCTCAGTCTGGGCCCCTTAGGCATCCTATACTACTGAGAAGTCCGTCCCTACAGATGCCAGGACGAAGGGGGGTGCCCAGGGCACTGGGGAAGCCCTGGGGAGGGCCCCAGCCTGGGAGCCACCACTGCCTGGCCTGGCAGCTGGGACAGAAGCTAGTCAGAAGGTGCTAATTGATGTTTAGATCCAGGCTGGCTCCTCAATCACGTCTTTCTCTTTCTCTCTCCCTCTCTCTTTTTTTATTTGAGTCTCTGGAGCACACAGTAAACAGTCATTTGGCTCTCAGGGCCCTGCAAATTGGTGTTTATGGTATAAGGACCAAGAGTCGTCCACCCAAACACGGCAGGCTGGGAGGGAGGCGCTGGGCTGGTAGGGATGGCACGCCCTCCTGCCCATGGAGGCCCAGCACTGGGAGGGCCTTCCCTCCACTCTTAAAGGAGGAGGCGGGCCTGCTTCCAGCAACCCCTGATGCCTGCATCCCAGCCTGAGGTGAGGAGCCAGCTAGTTCACCCACCGGCAGTGGGCCAGCACTGGCCAGAATCCTGCCAGCTGGGCACTTGTGTGGTTGGAGGTGGCCAACACTTGAGGAATTGCCATTAATCCAGGAGGGCTTCTAGGAGGAGGTGAGTTTCTGTGAAAGAAAGGACCCTCCAAGGGGAGCTCCAAAGGTTCGTCAGCACCCTCAGATTCCCCAGGGCTCTGTGTCCAGTCACAGCTCCTGTCCAAGCTCCTCTCAGGCTTCCATCTCCTTCAACCTTCTCCAAGTTCCTATGGCAGATGTCAGGACCCTCTACACACACACCCCCTCCCAACCCCAGAGGCCATCTGCAGAACTAAAGACAGGAACGTGGGGAGGTCTAGGCCTTAATGCGAGAGGTTGAATGGTGGAATTCCAGGACAGCAATGGGAAGGTCTTGGGAGAGAAGGGGGACTTCCCAACCTGTCTGCCCCTTGCCTAACAACCAGACTGCAGAGAGGCAGGCAGACCTATGCAGAATCTCCAGCAGGGCTCAACAGCCCTCCCCGGCTCCTTAGCTCCCTGTGCTGCCTATAGGTTACAGGGGTTCATTTCACCTCAACTGGCTCGCCCAGCCTGTCAGCCTGCAACCTTCAGAGAGGCAAAGCCGGGAGCCCTGGGGAAGGCTGTTTGATGTTTGGATTTTGGAAGGAGCCCCATAGATCACATGTGCTTCTTCCCTGAGTGTGCTCTTAGCTCCCAGGTCTGGGCCAGAGAACAGGAACCTCAGGAACAGAGGACATGGGTCGCACATCCCCAAGCTAGCCCCCTCCTCTTCTCAAGATACTTCCATGGCTCCCCAGTGCCCATGAGTTGGAGTTGGAGTGCCTCAGCCTGCACCCATCACAAACTGGTTCCACTCTGAGCTAAAGGGGGACCTCTAATCCATGGATGGAGAAACTGACCTGGGCAAGACATGACTTGCCCGAGGGCATTCAGCACGTTAGTCAGGACAGAGTCTTAAGGAAAACTGTGACCTCATATATACCTTCTGGTCCCACCCACAGTTCACTCTCACCTTCCTTCACCCTTGCCTCCATCCCTCCAGTCTCAAGTCTCCCCTGGCCTCTGCTGCAGCCTTCTCACCACCTCACTGCCATAACCTTTGCGGTTCCTGTATCACTGTCCCCTGGGGACATGGAAGGTCAGTGCCAGCCACACCTCAGGAGCCCATGCAAGGCAGAGGAGAAGCTGTGTATGTGTTGCATGTGGGGGTTGGTGGTGGGGGGATCTGATGCCAAGCTGGCCCGTCCCCAGGGCTACAGGCCTCTGCAGGGGCCCTGACCAGCTCCTAGGGCTGAGCTATCTCCCCAGCTCTAGACCCAGCTCCCAACAGATCCACCCTCCCCAGCTCCAGCCCTTGTGCAGGCCAGTCTGAGTAAGCCAGATTATCAGAATGCCTGAGGGGAATGCCCCTTATCTGGGAGGAGATTTGGGAGTGGTTGGGACACCTGCAATGGGCCACCCTTACAACAAGTGGCGTCAGTATCAGCTGTCTCTGCAGCGATACCAGGGGGTCCCTGTGTGCATGCCCACCATGGAGCCTCACCCCAGCTCCCATATCAGGGTCCCCAGGAGGTGGCTGTGAGGAAAGGTGTCCCAGGTCTCTGGTCACATTGCAAACAGGGAAACTGAGGCTGGGAAAGAGGCAGGCCTTGTCCCAGCCTCTCAGAGTCAACGGCACATTGAGGACAGGCAGGATCCATACACTGGGTCACCCCTGTGCTGGAAGCCCACCAGGAAGGGGCTGCATCCAGCGCAGGCAGCTCCAGCTGGGCAAGTGTCCAGGAAGGACAGGTGCTGCTTGGGACAGGATCAGGGTCAGTCTGAGGTCAGAAGTCAGCCTGGCAGCTCAGAGTTGGGTCTGGGTCTGCTCCTTGCCTGTCTCCAGAGGGCTGGTTTTCATGGATGTCCCCCATGGTATGGGGTATGGGTGGCCTCACCCAGGCTCCTGGACACCCCTGCGGGTGCAGCAACAGCTCCCTGGTCCCTAGCCCATGCCTAAGCGCCTCAGCTCCAAGTCTCCCACCCACTGGACCACTGGGGAGCTGCCCTGGCACTTCCCAGTGACCCACAGCCCTGCCAGTGCTTGTTTGGCAACTACTCCTGGGGGTTGTGGAGGTTGGAGAGTTCTAGCCTCTCAGATGGGGAGGATGGCCACAGCTGGTGTGAGGAAGCTGGTAGAGCTCCAACCCAGCACCCACCCACTCAGACTAGGAGGACAGTGTGGCCTCCTCCCCCAGACAGCTCAGCTCAGCTTGCCCCAGAGTAGCCGAGGATAACAGGTAGGCTGGGGACTCAGGTGGGGGTAGTGCAGCTGGGGACACTGCAGGTGAGAAGGACACTGCAAGTGAGGAGGATGCAGGTGGGAAGGAGAGAGTACAGGTAGGGAGGATACAAATGGGGACCCTGCTGGTGTGGATGCTGCAGGTGGGGACAATACAAGGGAGCATACTACAGGTGGGGTTGCACACAGCACAGGTGGGATACCTCAGGCTAGGACACACTCACAGGTGGTTCAGACCCGCTCTGTGCCTCTCCCTGTCACACGGCCTGCCCTATGATGGACAAAAAGAGAGGAGTTTTGTTCTTGACCCTGGGTTTAGCCCCTCCCCTGGGCTGACCCTCGACTGTGAGCCAGTCGGGGCTGACCCACAGGGTCCAGCTCCTGCAACCCAGCCCAAGGCTGACATGACAAGTGGGACAGGCCACCATCCACTCTGATATGCTTCCTCAGCCAGCAGGTTCAGGAACAGGTGCGACCACTTCCTATTTCCCCTATCACAGGGCTTGGGGTCCCTGAGCAGGCCCTTGGGTTGAGGGACATGAGGACACACCTGGGCCCTGGAATAGGACCAGAGGCCTCTCCAGGGTTCCCCCTGCAGCTCTCCAGATGCAGCTCGAACCCAGCCTGGCCTGACATGCTGGCAGGCAGCAGCACCAGCCCAGCTGATACTCCAGCATGGCCAGCAGTCTCCAGCTCTGGGTCTGTCCCAGGGTCAGGTGTTCTTTTTATATTTTCCTTGTTCAGTTATGAGGAATCATTTCTCTCCAGGCCCAGAAGCAATGCTGGGCCTCCTCACACCACCTGGCCCACCTGCTCAGGCTCCCCCAGCCCTCAGCCTAGCTCTGCTGGGCCTCTGGGTCTGGACTCTGCCTGTTGCCTGATGTTCAGGCACTGGGCAGCGGTGAGACACTCAGGCCTTCTTTATTCCCGTCTATGGCAGAACAAGGCCTGCTTTTGTCAGGGACTCGCCTTCCTCGGCCTATCCATGTCTCCCTCTCTAGAGCCAGGCCTTAGAAGGATCAGATCCCAGATCCTGATGTCCCTGACTTCTCATCTGGCAGGCCTCTGCCTGCCTACTGGCCTCCCTCACAGGGCACCCACCCCCTTGAGCACACCTGGGGAGCCAGGTGCCTTCCAGGGCAACCCTGGCCTGTCCTTCACAGACAGTTCTAACAAGGGGTGGTAGGAGGTAGTAGCCTGTGCAGGAAAAGGCTTGAGACACCCTCCCAGGAAGGGGACTCTCCAGGGCAGGTGCCCAGCTGGGCTTGCAGGTAGAGATGGGGTGCTGAAAAGGGCAGGGCCGGCCCACCATGACCTGGGAGCCAGAAGCAGCACCCAGCCCCCCAGGCTGGACTCAGGACCTGGCACAAACAGGCTGGTGTCCCCAGAGCCAGGCTGCCCTCACTCGGTGGGGACAGCAAGCCCCTTCAGAGCCTCAGGATCCCTGAGGGATTTTCACTCTCTTGGAGAGACCAGAGTGGGGATCATGGAGCTGCACCCCAATGTGGGGTGGCAGGTGTGAGGCCAGCCCTCTGGGGTATGAGGCAGGGTGCACGCGGGCAGACCCTGGCAGCAGATGCTGGGACACCGTGATGCCTTTGGCTGGGCTTTTTAATTAACCTTGGCCACTCTGAAGGGCCCCAATTAAATGGAGAATGTGATGGCAGAGTGGGGTCAGGCAGAGAGATGAGTTTTAATTAAAGCACAGAAGGTTCCCAGCCAGGGTAGCAGTTGCCTAGGCAGGAGCGCCCCCGCCTGACTGCCTTTGCTCCAAAGGATGATGGCACACCTCAGATGGCAAGAGTGAGCACTGCCTGCCTTTGGCCTGGCAGGACACAGCATGGTGCCTGCAGAGCCTGTGACCTCTTATCCAGTCTGTGTGGCCCGAGATCAGGCAGCTCCTCTCTGAGCCACTGTCCCCTGCTGGCTGCCCCCCTGCTCTCCTTCCCATCTTTGAGCATCTATGGTGTGTCCACTGCAAAGGCCCTGCTGGGTGGTGGAGGATAGACAAAAACAATGAAACAAATGTATTAAATACTTTCATGTGCAATGGAGGCGAGTGGAGTGACGGGCTGAGAGAAGCAGGGAGGGCTGCTTCAAATGGATAGGGGGTACAGAGGAGCACCTCCTTCCTCGGAAGGAGGAAGGAAGGAGGGAGCGAGCTCACCTGGATGGGAGCAGTCAGTGCGAAGGCCCCGGGACAGGACCCTGGGCACAGCTGAGCTGCCTGATACCTGCAAATTAGAACGAGAGGGGGCCAGACAGCAGAAGGCCGTGGGCATGGGGGGCTTTCAGCTTCACTCAGGGGGACAGGGACCACATGCAGCTTCTGAGCAGGGCCACTTGCTAGGTGCCAGGAACCAGGGTGCCTGAGCCCTCCATAACCCAGACCCCAATCTGCTTGTCGTCCAGGCTCCCTAGCCTTGCTCAGTGGGATGGCAAGCAAGATGCTCATGAGTCCTTGAGAGATTCTGTGAATCCTGACTCCTTCTTCTGAGGATAATCCACACCTGGGCCTGGGCCTGGGCCTGGAGCTGGCTGGGGGAGGCGGTGGCAGGCAGGCACATGAGCCCGCCCCCACAGCTGCCCATCTTTCTTCAGGGCAGTTTTGCAATAACTGCAGCTACAGAGACATTCTCCACACCTGGCTTCCTCCAGACACGGGGCTTTGGGAGCGATGAGTGAAGGAAGCAGGGTGAGGGAGTGTCTTTCAGTATCAGCACGGACTGCCTCCAGTCCTTCCCCTAGTCCTGCTGAGGGCTGCAGGACAGGGGGCACCTGGGAAGGGACTGGTCTGACCCCAAGACCCAGAACCACTTCAAGGTGTGGCGGTCACAGCAGAGGACACATGCCCAGTGGGGGACACATACCCAGCTGGGCAGGCTAGGTGGCCACTTGCTAGAAGTCGGCCACCCTCAGGCTGATGTGTGCAGATACCACCCGGACAGGCAGGTGAAAGGAAAGAGGGGTGTCTAAGGGGCCCCCATCCTTTCAGCCCCAGGAACCAGCCCACATGAGGCCCTGGGGAGGCCATGACAAACTTCCACAAACGTGGTGGCTAAGAACAGAAATGTATTCTCTCCAAGGTTTGGAGGCCAGAGCTCTGAGATCAATGTGTAGGTAGAGTGTGCATCCTCTAGAGACTCTAGGGGCAGATCCTTCCTGCTTCTTCCAGCTCCTGATGCCCCAGGCGTCTCTTGGCTTATGGCTGCATCACCCTAATCTCTGCCTCTGTTGTCACGTGGCCATCTCCCCTTGTCTGTGTCTCAAATCTCCTTATAAAGACACTTGTCATTGGATTCAGGGCCCGCCCTAATCCAGGGTCATCTCATCTCAAGATTCTCAACTAATTACAACTGCAAAGATACCATTTCCAGACAAGATCCCGTTCGGAGATTCTGGATGGGTGTGATTTTGGGGGTCGCAATTCTAACCCCCTGCAAAGCCTGTGGTGTAAACCCAGGCACTGCCGCTGTCTGGCTGCACCTCACGCAAGACTTCATGCCAGTACATGTCACCAAGATGCCGCTAGGTCCTAACCCCCAAGAAGGTGGCATATATAAGGACTGTCATTTTAAGCCACTAAGGTTTGTGGAACTTGTGGAACTAGTCACCAGACCGCAGAATGGGCGGGGACCAACTTTTCCCTTTCCTCGGGTTTTTGGAACCCTGAATTCATTAGATGCCTCCCAGGCCAGGTGGAGTCCCTCCCTCCTGCTGTCCTCTGTCCGGGGATTGAAAGGGGAGAAGGGCCCCCCAGAGAGAGGCACAGACACCAGCCCCCTCAAACCTAGGGGTGAGTCCCAAGAGAACAGCTTGGTCCAGGCGGAGACTAGAGTTGCATGCCCCCTCACAATCTGTGTCTCCCCACCCCCAGACCCATGAGGGCCCCACTCTTCCTCCCTCCCCTGCCCACCACCTTGCTGGGTGCTGTGGCTCCACACCCTGGTCAGCCTGGTCCTGGTGGCCTCCTCCTGCTGGCTCCCTGGCCTCCAGCCCCTCCCTGGCCACACAGGAACCAACAGGGAAAGCCCCTGAGTCACTGGGGCTCTTCCTGCCCCTCAGATTCCAGTGCAGACATCTCTGCTGGCCCCCTGTGCTGCAGCCTGTCTTACATATCCCCAAGTGGGGCCTCTCTCCCACCCCTACTGACCTCCTCCAGAGGTTAGAGCAGAGAGGCTATGTAGGCACCAGGGACCCCCTAGCAGGCTGGTGAAGCCCATGGGCTCCTTCTCAGAACAAGGTTTTATTACTGCCTAAAATAAATGATGCACCATCACAAAAGAAACAGATCCAGTTATCAAAAGTTTTAAAACTTTTGTGGCATGTGACTTCAGGGGCAACAGGTTTCCATTACCTTGACAAGGGTGATGGCTTCCAAGACGTACTAAGTGTGGTTAGAACTTTCCAGACCACACACCACCAGTGTGTCCTTCTAACTGCGTTCACCTCCATAAAGCCAGAAGATATGGAAGTGAAGCGTTGTGCAGAAGTGGGCACGGCATGCAGCACTGTCACCAGCACCAGAGATGAAAAGGCTGGCTGCAGGCTGACAACCTCTGTAATTTCAGTTGAGCAGGGAACAGAAACAAGATTTCATGGTTCCTGCAACAGCTATGACACGACATGAAAATGTCTTGAGGTTTCTGTTGCTGATGTCATAGGTCCAGCACATACTGCTGTTTGGAAATGTCACCTATATTCAAAATGGGAGGAAAAGCTAAATGTTAGTCAGAGGGTCCTAAAAACAAAGATGTGCTTTTTGGCACCCCTGTGCGAGGCTCACTGAGCGGGGCTCCCTGTACGCGCCTTACCTGTTGTCTGCCCAGGCATGGAGTGAGGCCGAGAACCAGGTGAGAAACATCCTTGCCCAGTGGAGCTGGCCTTCCAGGGAGGACCATGGTGCCCAGGAGAGCTGAGGTGAGCATGCAGGAACCGCCCATTCCCAGACAGTGCCCCAGGCAAAGGGAGAAAGGCCCTGGGTGGGGAATGGTCCCGGCCTGTCCCTGTGAGCTGGGCCAGAGTGAGGGGGCCATAGTGAGGATGCAGGGAGGGAGGGGCTTGCATGAGATGGGGAAACTGAGGCAGGAGCAGGTATGCTCAAAGGGTCCGAAGGTGAGAGAGACCCCAGAGCCAGCCCTCTCACATGTGTGGAACTGGGCTATGGGGGTCCTCACACTGCCCCTTGACCGCTGTGTGGCTCTGGGTGAGCCCACCCCTGTGCCAACCACAGGCCTCCCACATGACCTGGCAACCCCCAGACTCCAGCCCAGGCCCAGGACAAGGGGTAGAGCTGCCCAGGTGTGGGGCAGGAAAATGGACATGGAGGGTGTGTAAGTCCCCTCCTGGGATCCACACCATCAGAATAGCTGTAATAATCCCTGCACCTGCACCAGGAGGGACATGTAGGAGGGTGGGCTTGGAGAGTGCGCCTAGAGAAGAAGGGATCTGAGCTGAGCAGAGGGAAGGGTGCGGCCCTCTCCACACCCCACCTCTATCTGGACAGAAGCCTATCTCAGGGTCTCCTCTGGGCTCAGGAAATCTATAGAGGCCAGCCCAACAGAGCCAGGAGCAGGTAGGGGAGTGCAAATAGGCAGAGGATCCCCATCCCCACCCCACCCCCATCCAAAAAACTCTTTAAGAGGATAAAGTTCTACACTTACGTCCTGGACGTTGAGTGCCTTCACAAGTAGTGAACTCCCCATCACCGGAGGAGTCCAAGATAATGTTGCAGCCTGCAGATGTACTGAAGCTCCAATGTCTCCAGAGGCAGGGTAGGGCCAGAGGAATAGTGAAGGTGCTGGCAACAGGCTTTCTGGAGTCCCAGTTCCAGGGGCTCAATCCTAGCTGTGTGACCTTGGGTGGGCTTGCAACCTCTCTGACTGCCAATAACCTGGCACAAACACTGTCCACCTCACAGGTGCCACACACAGAAGCTGCATGAGGTACCTGCCAGGCCTGGGGTCTTGGCATTTCCTATTCCCTCTCTCTCCTGCCTCTGCCCCTTTGCTCTTGCTGGTACTTCTGTCCCTCTAGCCACCTTCCCCAGGGGGCCTTCTTATTCAGCATCCTTGTGTCTGACCTTGTATTTGGACTCAGGGACCCCCAGAGGGGAGGAACTTGACGCCAGACCCCAGGCAGGCCCCTGGCGTGGGTCAAGCTGAAGGTGAGGATCTGGGCTGGGGACTCTGAACCTGACAATGGAGGTGGCCATGGATGTTGGCAAGCCCTCTAGCCAGCTCACCTCGCCCCCTCCTGGCCAAAGCTGGGTAGGCACCCTGTTCTGTCCATCCCGTGTTTCCATCGCTTGGACTCCAGGGAAGGGGTCAGGGAGGTCCTGGTGGGCACTGGGGCCTCACTCTCCCTAGGCAACTGCCTGACACCTCCTGGCTCTCTAACAGGTCTCCTGCCAAGGGCAGGGATCCTTCCCCTGAGGTGCCCACCATGGGCCTCCCATACCTGTCTGGCCTGAAGATGCCTCCTTTTCCCAAGGGAGGGGGGGCACCAAACCAGGAGAACAGAATCAGGAGGAAGGTAAATTCAGTAACCTGGGGAATTACACAGGAATCCATCTTATTTTTTAAACTGTGCTCCTTCCTGTCTATCTATCTATCTATCTATCTATCTACATATATATATATATTTTTTTTTCTTTTTTAAAGGAAGCTCTGAGGACACAATAATCATTTGCAGACAGTCAGCTGTGGGTCAGTTCTCTGGGGGTAGAGAGCCAGCACCACCAGAAGGTTCTGTGCCCCTCTCTGGAGATATAAACCCCTGAAGGCACTTTGAGTGAGCATTATGATGTGTTTACAGCATTGCGGGGGGGCAGCAGCTGAGGTGCAGAGCACAGGCTGGGTCTTCCATAGATAGTGAGGTCTGCGGGAGGCTGGGTCTCGAGACAGGGGACTGGTAGGGTCTGGCTAACAGGGCCTAGGGCCCTCAGCCTCTCAGGAGAAGAGGTCATCAGTGTTTGGGGCAGGAGGGCTGCCGTGGGTGTGTGTGTGTGTGGCTGGGCAGCCCTGGGGAGGGCTGGTGAGGTCCTAGCCACCCCAGCCCAGTAAGGAGGCCCTGCCCAAGAGGAGTGGGTAGGTGAGGGGGGGCAGAGAAATGACAGGAGCCTGCCGGCATACTGCACAACACCTCAAGGCTTTTCTCTGCTGGGCAGGCTCCTGGGCCAAGACCCAGGTGATGGCCTGCTTTGCGCCCTCCACAACATGCAGGGCACTTGGGGAAGAGGGCCCCAGCAATCTCACCAATGACTCTTGATTTGGGGACCCTTCACAGCAGCAGGAGTGTAGTGGGGAAGAGAGTTCAAGTAGCACAGGGGTGGAGGGATGGTGCGGGACTGGGGGTTGGCGGGGGGCCACAGTCAGACCCCCAGCCGGGAGAACGTGCAGAGGGACCACGACAGGCCCCCTCTCCCTTCTGATCAGCTCAGGGAGGCTTCCCAGAGGAGAGGGCTCCCCCGTCTGTCACCTGCAACCCGCCTCGGTGGCTACCTCGGGGGAGCGCTGTTCCCTGCCCAGCTTGGCTCCAGGCTCCGCCCGTGCTACTAGACGCCAGCTTTATTTGATCTTGGGTCTTGCTTCTTCAGGTCGGCTCCTCGGGCGCGCATGGGGCTGCGTGGGTCACTGCAGTCACCCGAGCTGAGGCTGGGGAGGGGAGCTGGCACCTGGGCACCGCCCTCCCGGGACCGCAGGGCCCACCCGGGACTCAACCTCTGCATCTGCGAAACGGACGCGAGAGCTCCCCCCAGGTCCGACCACTGAGAGGCGCGCGCAGGCGCAGCCGTACTCTGCCGGGGCTGAGGGAGAGGGGGGGCTGGGGGCGGGGGGAAGGAGGGGTGCGCGCAAGCGCAGCGGTGAGAGAGGAGTCGTCCCTGAGCCCCGCGCCTGTCCGCGGTCCCGTCCCCACCGCCCGCCCAGAGTCTGCGTGTGCACGCCGCAGCGGGGGAGTGGGCGGGACTGCGGGCGGGACCGCCCCGTTCCCCAGCGTCCCCCGCGGCAGCAGGCACTGACGTGGCTGCCGTCAGAGCCGCCATCTTGTGGGAGCGAAACCAACGCCTGCCTCCGAGCAGCAGCTGCGCCGCGGCCGCCGAGGGTGAGGCTGGGCCCGGGCCGAGGGGGGGCCGGGGGCTGAGTTAAGGCCCGGCGTGAGGCTGGGCCGGGGCGGTGAGAGCCAAGACGGGTCCGAGGTGAAGCCGGGCCGGGCGAGGGGCGAGTTGAGGCCGGGCCGTGGGTCGAGGCGGGGAGCCGAAGTGAGGTAGGTAGAGGCGGGGAGCCGAGGCCCGGCAGGGTCCAGGGTCGAATAGAGGCCGGGGGCTGAGGAGAGGCTGGGCCGGTCTGGGGGTTGAAGTCGGGCCTGGGACCGAGGCGGGGCGGGGGAGATTGGGTGCTGTGTGCTGGGCCAGGGGTCTAGGCTGGGATGGGGGTCGAGTAGGGGCCGAGCTGGGTCGGGAGCCGAGTCGAGGCCGGGGAGGGGGTTGGTCGCGCAACCCTCTCCTCAAGCCCCCCAGAGCCGCCGGGGCGGGCGCCCGGAAGTCCGGCCCGCAACGCGGGCTCTCCAGGAAGCCTCGCTTCCTGCTCCGCCTGCGAGGCCTCCTGCCTCGGGGTCGCGAGGACCAGGAAACTGAGGCCCGCAGCCCGGGACGCGGCCAAGGTCACACGATGGCCAGGGTTTGAGCCCAGTTCCTGTCTGTTCCGAGCACGGAGCCAGCGAGGTGGGGCGGGGTTCGGGGTCCGGGTTCCAGGGCGGGTGCTGTGGAGCTGGGGTCTGAGTGGGAGTGCCTGCGGCCCAAGGAAGCCCCCGATAGACGCGCTGGCGGCACTGTAGGGCCCCTTTATCCAAGCTTGCTGCAACCCCGGGATTGCTTCCTGGGTGCCTTTGGCATGGATTAGAACACACTTCCGAGCTGGTGAATCTTTAACCTACGTTTGGAACGACCTGTCCAGGGTTGAGGCGGCCTCCCTAGCAGAGCGTCCTAAAGCTTTCTTGTTGCCCAGTCCAGGTGGTTACGGGAGGTAAAACGGTAGCTTTGTTAATAAGGCTTGGCAATTATAAAGTCCTTAAAATATTAGCTAATCAACTGAGCACTTTTGAGCTCCTCAAAACACCAAGTTGCTGTTTTAAATGAATCGAGCAAAAATGCACAAGAAATCATTGGCAGGAGACAGAGGCAATTCGGACGATTTGGGGAGGCCCCGGAAGTCACTGTTGAGAGCTGTGTAGTTGATGTAGTTGTAGCTGATGTAGTTGGTGTTAGAGTAGTCAGCTCTAGTTCTTGTTTCAGAACTGGTGGTCAGCGTTTTTTTCTGCTGGCTGTTTGCGTGGTTGCTCCTACATTTCTAGCAGTGTGTGTGTGTGTGTGTGTGTGTGTCTGAAGGAGTGTGAGATGCCATGGCGCATGCTGTGTGTGGTGTTCTTGGAGTTTTCAGAAACTCAAGAGTAGCCAGAACTGGAAGAACTTTGAATGCGTGGTGTTGTTAGCTGGGTCCAAAATTATGAAGAATTGAGTGTGTATGTGTTTATCACACATCTGGCCACTTCGTTAGAGTGTGCCATAAAGGTTTTCTCTAGTTAACGGGTAGAATGTAGTGTGCCTGTTCACTGGGCACGTCCTGTTGAAAACAGATCCTTGTCACTTGGGCATTAGAAACCTGCTGTTTCCCGTGAGGGCTAATAACTTCAGATACAGGTATTCAAAATTGCTACTTCAGAAAGATTTAAAATAGTTGGTTTGGATAATAGCTGACTCACATGCTGTCTGCTCATCATTGTAAGAAAGTTAGTAGAAAGCAAAAACTGGTTCTGTGCTTCTCACAGTTCTGGTTTTTAAATCATGTGGTTTAGCTATTTGCTTTGCCTCTTGCACAATGTGAAGAGGGCGTTCAGACCTGCTAAGCCACCTCTACCAGAGATCGGACAGGGTTTGAAACTACAGGAAGGTACACCTGGACTTTTCTGTTTACTTTAGTAGAATTCAGTATGGACCATCAGCCACTGAGGTGATCTCCAGGGTCGAATGGCTGTAGGAATAAATCTAACATAGGGGAAAAACCCTTGTGCAAGTTCATAAATAGTATATTAACTTGGTTTGAGAGAGTTAAATCAGTTTCCTTCAAATTCTTCAAATTCAATGTTGCCTTGAGATATATGAATTTAAATCTGCTCTTGATCACAGTTCGGGCTCACCAAGCATTTCTGCAGCCTTCCTGAGGGTTGTGATCACTTACTGAGCTGGTGTTCAGACCCAGCTAGCCTGTGCTTGCCATAGCATTTATGACTGGTCTCTGTACACATTGTCCCATAGATATTCTCCCCTTTGACCTTCCAACCTTTGTAGGATTAGGAGAAAGAAGGAAATAAAATGCACATCTGTCAGAGGTGGTTGGGAAAGAAACATGAAAAATTCCTTTCAGTTGGGATCTTAACATTAAATAAGAACTTACCTCTTTTGTGGTCTGTCTGTTCGTCATTGGTGTGGATGGTGTTAGAGATGTCCTCCCAGCACCATCTGAAGTGGTCTTTTGGAAATGTTTTTGACCTAATAGTGGGTTGGGTGTAACACTTCCTACTGGCAGGTAAAGGAGGGCTTGGGAATGTGTGAGTGTGAAAGAATAGGGGATGAGGTTAATTTCAGAGTGTGAGCCAGGGAGAGGGGAATACTTCATCCTTAGGTTCTTATCCTCTCGTGATTGTTACAAAGTCTTTAAAATATAGTATCTGTTACAGCTATACAGCTCTATCACTATTGTGGAAGGTAGTTCAACATTCTCAGATGGTTCAGATGGCCTGATTAGCTAGAAAAAATGTGGCAGAATTTAACACAAAAACATCACAGCTCCTTATTCCTAGGAGAATCTGTTAGGCCCTCACCCAGTTCTTTCAGCCAAGCTTCCTTATATGAGTGGGAAGAAATGGTGAAGCTATCTGTTGCAGGGACTAACCTCCATATTCCTAACAAACCCATGTTTCCTGGGTTTTGCATACATCGGAGACAAGAGCTTGGCAGCCTGTCATCACATAGAAAGGGAAGAGTGGGACTTTTCACTCACTGAAAAAGAAGAGACAGAAAAAAAGCATACAAGACAGGCAGATTTTACACACATAGCATTCGGGAGCGATTCTCTTTAGGAGGCAAACATTTTTACACACCTGAGGCTACAGGGGTAACTGTTAGTATACAGCATAAATTAACAGAAGCCCCAGTTATGATCCATGCACATTTTCAGAAGTTAGAGATATACAGTATATTTTAGAAACATTAATTAATGTTAATCAGAATTTAATAAGTTTTGCTCCTCAGGGATGCTAGCAAGCTAGAAGAGTTTGTCTCCAAAGAGCAAGTCATATGTAAAATAGCTAACATCTTTCAGTTTGTATTGTACATCAAATTATTTTTGCAGTGATGTATGTGGGAGCTAAACAGAAAGCTTAATAGTACTAGGTCTCTGAGGTCCTGGAAATTTTTAACGTGAAGTTTTTAAGTGTCCTGTCAGTTTGACTTAGGGACAAATGGCCAAGAAAGCAGTTTCAAGATTCTGTCTAGACTTATATGTGAAGAGTAGGAACGAAGGCAAAGTTAGATGTGCCTATGTTTTGATCACAGGTTTCAGAATAAAGGATGTCTTTAAAAATTGCTGTTAAGAGTGTGTTTTCCTGTCAAGTATTCTATCATCTGTAGATGAGCATGCAGTTCCTAACTGATTGAATCTATTAATTTATATTTAAAATACTGTATCTTTTGTCAATTTTGGTGATGTAACTTTGCTTAAAATAGCTTTTAGCATTTCTCTTTCGTCAAAGTGATATGAGATCTTGCAGATTCCTGGGGAGATCACTGAAAATATATTTTAAGTCACTGGTTGCATGTACCTGAGGGCAGGTTTAGGAAGCAGATTGTGTACACACCTCTCCTGTGGTATTGAACTTTGCTGAGCTGGACGTGTTTGCCCTGAGTAGTTATCTGTGTCTCTACAGCCCAGATTTCCTCCTCACTGGAATGTCAAAGGAATGTTCAGATTCCATCACACTCATGTATACTTTTAAACCAGTATGAAATTCATCATTGAGTTGATAGGGTTTTTTTTCTGACAAACTGATTTTTCAGAAAAGCATATGTGTATGATTAATCTTTCTACTTTTTCATACTTAAGGCCCTGATAAATGTTCTTTTATGATTCTTTTCTCCTCTTCTTGACAGTGAATCTCTTGGATGCCCAGGGAGGTGGCCAGTAGAGAAAAAGACAGGTGGAGATAGAGAGATGGGTGGAGGAAGGTGCGTGAGTTCTGGGCAGAGGAGTACTCACTGGCAAAGTATAAGGCTGGGTGGAGACGCAGGGCCATGGCAGTGAATGGAATGGAAAAGCAGGCCAACAGGACACAGTAAAAGGAGTGGGCACTGAGTCAGACCTATCAGGAGGATAGGGGAGGAGGTGCCATTTGAGTAGAGGTATAAGGGAGTGGGGGTCCTGTGGGTCTTTGGGAGAAACAAGAAGCTTCTCCCAGGCAGGGGAACAGTAAGTGTAAAGGCCCTTAGGTGGGAGTGCACTTAGTGGTTTTGGAGACCTGCCAGGAGCACAGGAGGGGAGAGAAGCCTGCTGGTGTGTACCAGTGGTCCTTTGAGGGATAGCCCCACAGAAAGGGTATTTTGGGAACTTGTGGGAGGATTTTGGGCTCTGCCAATGGTGAGAGGCAATACTGATATTTAGTACGTTTAGCAGCAAGAATGCATTCAGCATGACTTTCATATAGGTGAAAAATCTGTTTATATCTTAAACCTAATTCTGTTTATGTATGGAGTCAACGTGTGTGTGTGTGTGTGTGTGTGTGTGTGTGTGTTTGGTTTTAGTAGATGTTCTGAATTTTCTAGGAAAGAAACTACCTTGTAAATTAAGGGTGATTGTATTTTGTTCTTTGCAGAACTTTACGAAGAGTTGTTCTCTGTTTCCGGTGGTGGGACATTTCATGGACACAGCAGGTTCTGAGTATCTGAGATGCTGGTGTATTTGTGGCAGTCTTCATTAGGTGGTTCTCTGACTACCTCCCTTGAACTTGTAGTGTGGTCATGACCAATACTGAAGGTCATGTGTTATATGACACCATCTTTCATTTCCGTGTTACATTTTAGTTGGGGCAACATGGGTTTTTTGCAGTCTGGTGTGTATGTTGGTTGTATTGTCTGCTAGTTTCCTTTCTGGATGGCAGGGGTGGTGCTGCGAAATGCCATGGGGGTGTTGGCTCTGATCTTCTTAAAAAGCCTGACTTAGTCTGACCTTTCCTAACAGGACCCTCTTGCTGGCATTGAGAACACCTTGCAGAGTGGAAGCTACAGGCTTTGGGAGTGCCAGAGGAGAGATGAGGTGGCCGGGACCAGGTGGATAGTGATGGGGAAGCACCTTTTCAAAGGGAGAGGTGATGGGACTTGCCAGTAAAGTAAACAGATTTGAGGATGAGAGGGACAGAGAGAGGAATTGTGAGTGTCTCTGGGGTTTGGGTCTGAAGAACTGGGAGGAAGTTGCAGAGGGTTAAAGTGGGAAAGAGTGGGTCCTTTATATTTGAGGATTAGATTTTGATGGGAAACCCATGTGTTAAGGGGGTAGTAGAAGAGAAGTCTGGAGGTGAGAGGAAGCCTCAACTGGGGTCCCATGTAGGGGACTGCGTTCCTCTGGGAGTAAATGGCTGGATAGGGGCAGTACTAGGGAGTGAAAGTGCAAGACACTGAGTATGATGGGACTGCTGGTCACCTGAGGCGGGTGATGGGGACTGCTGGGAGGTTTTAAGCAGAGGATGGCAGGAGCAGGTGTATGAATGAAATTTCCCTGAGTCCAGGGCTGTCCAGGGTTTGAAATGTGAGCAGAGGTAGGAAGAGGCCTATTGAGAGGTAGCTGTAGTTGTTCAGGCCAAACAACGAGAAGTTCCCACAAGGACATTGTCCTCCCAGCCAAGACCAGCTGCTTGGAGAGTGAGGCAGAGGTTTCCCTGAGTGCTCTGAGCTGGTGCACCTCTGGGTACTCCTAACAAGGGTCTCAGGAGGGCAGATCTGGCAGGGGGCTTGCTTCAGAGGTAGGAAGATCTAACAGAGGCTCTCAGCCACTGCTGCACTTTGCTATTCTGTGTCTTCTGGGAAGCCCATCACTCAGAAAAAGAGGTGGGGCTGTAATTTTTTTTACATTTTGTTTTCAAAATGAAAGTTCTCTGCAGGCAAAAATCAAGTTTTAGAGATTGGTTTAATCATTTTAATCACTCACAAAGTCCCCTTGTGCTGAAAAAGCCTCAGGGGGCTGCCTGCCACTCTGAGAAGTTTGAGGAGGAAGAACTGGGCACTCTGACAGCTCATGGTTGGTTGCAGTTCCCTTTTTCTTCAAGGGTGTGGAAAGGGGTCTGAGCAATGCTGGCTTCTCCAGAGCCCCACCCTTGTGCCTGGAGAGGGTCCTATGTCTGCACCATGGGTGCAGGTGGCCTCCTTGAGAAGACACCAGAACAGAAACCATAGGGGCTTTAGCATGTTTGTGGTGATCATATAATTAAAGGAGTGACAAAAACAAACTAATGTGATATACTTCACAACAGAAATCAGAATCCTGAATTGCCTTCTCTTCCTTGTTCTCACTACTGGAACTGAAACATAGGACTGTGTTATTTGACAGGTGTGCCTGTCCTTTCTGTCAGGATCATGGGGCCTGAGACTTCAGCAGCTGGAGGTGTGTGTGTGTGTGTGTGTGTGTGTGTGTGTGTGTGTGTGTGTGTG
>NW_020838046.1:2295546-2380511 GCF_003676395.1 Aethalodelphis obliquidens
GTGTGTGTGTGTGTGTGTGTGTGTGTGTGTGTGTGTGTGTGTGTGTGAGAGAGAGAGAGAGAGAGAGAGTCTCTGTGCTCATGTTGAAGCTTTTAGCTGCATTGAAAGGACTATAGTGTAACTGTGGATCAGTCTTTGACATTGCTTGGCCCAGAGCCTTGTTTGCCATTGAGGTGAGGTTGGAAGGATGAGCACTCTGTTCCACTTGTGTTTCACCATCTGTCAGTTGGATTCATTGAGTACTCTTGAGCTTTTGTGTGCCCAGGGCTGTGCTCATCACACAGCTACTCCTTACATGAGTGTGCTGTTAGCCCCACAGTGTGTGGAGGGTATGCTGAGAACAACAAAAAGGAAAGGACTCTTCCCTGTGGAAGATGGCATCTGAACTTGGCTTCAGAGGTTGAGTGAAGGGCTCGGTGGGCATGGCATAGAAAATCAGTATGGAGAGGGGACTGGGAGCACAGCCAAGGTCAGAATATAGGCCTGAGTGACTTGCTGAGGAGTTCCAAACCAATGGTGCTCTGTTTGCCACTAGGATGGGTTGAAATACAATTCTAATTGATTTCCAAAGAACCACTGATGTGCAGAATTAGTAAGGAGTTGGTGATCAACACTTTTCAGGGTATCTGGGTGGTTTACAGTTGCCTGTAGTTTCTCTAATCCTGCTTTGCATTTTAGTCATAAATTGCTTTGTTTCCTCCATTTTCAGTTTAATTTGTTATACATTTTAATGTTCTGAGGTTGATGCAAATTTGTTTTTGGTTTTGTTTTTTCGATCTTTTGATTTCTTTTTCCAGTAACAATTTCTTTAGACTTAAGTGTGTTTGGAGTCAGATGGAGGGTATATATGCCCTGACTTCTGGAGTAGAAGTGCTCCTTAGGGTCCATGGCACTGGCCCCACCACAGTGGGGGGCCCAGGCGCCCACCACCAGGTCTGCAGGACCTGGAAACCATTCCATCACTGTTGCCCCATCCCACGGGCTAGCATACTCAGATGGTCCTGCATAGCTACAGGGGGCCAGGAATGTAGGTTTACTCTGGAAGGCCTCAAGCCCAGGGACAGATCTGGGAGAAGAAAATACCAAGGAGCAGCCAGCGTCTGCCACCAGGATGAATGCACAGAACTGTGAGAGATGCTCCTGATGTAGCATCTGAGTGAGGCCTCAACTTGTGGGTATCATCCACTCTTTGTTTTACTCCAGTTGGGGGCCGCATGACATTTGTGTTCAGAGGTCCTACATGGATATTGTTTTCGTTTGGGGTAGACCATCTGGTTATTTGCTCCCATCTGTAGATTTCACGTCAGTGTAAGTATCTTTGGTAATGGGCTTTGAGAACAGTTATGTTAAAAAATAGTAAAACTTTAAGACTATGAATAAGGGAGAATTGCAAAAGATAACTAAATATATTCATCAGTTAAATGCTTTGGATTTTGTAGTTATTGGTAAGTAGGATTAATTGCCGTTTCACTGTTTCCACGCTCGCCTTGTGGTTCGTATGCTTGTTCCGTTAGACAATGGACAGTGACTCTTGGATGTTCATGTTAGTGTAGACCAAGAGCTACATTCATGAATGAAACTCATTTCTTGTTGTCATTTTAAGGATTTCACCTTGAATCTTAAGCTGGCCAAGAGGGACCTAAATTGAATTTCACTGGTTGCTCCTCCTAAGAATCAGACCTGACCGGAAACCCCTTCCTTCAGCTTTGGGAGGCAAGTTGCAGGGCATCTGGAGACCAGGGTTAGTGTACTAGTCTATGGATTTCTGGTACTCATCATCCTCTGGGGGTGGCGGTGGGGGGGTTGTTGGGAACGGGACTGCTGCATAGAGGCCAGGTCTAGTGCCTAATTGATTCCTGCAAAACATCCTAAAAGTTTTGTTGTGAAAAACAAAAAACAGTCTCTCATTGGAATTCACCTTTAGGAGCAGACCAGAACTATACAGTTCTAGAATGTTTTTGCATGTTCTTTCATTTATTCTTTTTCTTTGTATTGAAAGTTCAGAGTCAGTGTAGATGAAATGGGTGGAGGTGGTCAAAAGGTACAAACTTCCGGTCATAATATAAATAAATCCTGTAATATGAGGTACAGTATGGTAACTGTAGTTTACCGTACTGTATTTATATTTGAAAGTTGCTAAGAGAGGAAATCTTAAAAGTTTTCATCACAAGGAAAAAAAGATTGACTGTGTGAGGTGATGGGAGTTAACTAGACTTTTTGTGGTGATCATTTCCCAATAATATACACATATCAAGTCATTATTTTGTACAGCTGAAAATAATACAGTGTGTCAGTTATATCTGAATAAAACTGAAAGGAAAAAAAAAGTTCAGTCAACTTAATTACATCCTTTGAGTGTCTCAGGCTGAATATTCTTCCTTCTGAGCGTGTTGTTGATTCTTATCTTCATCACAATTGTGTTAGGCCTGTGAGGTGTATCTGCCTATCACTAGTATTGGCACATTCAGTATTCTTATGCTAATTTTTATGAAAAAGTTACAACCTGTAACGCTCTACCCAATAGCAGAAAAATGTTAGAGCTACAGAAATGGAATGTTGGACTAATAGAGTAATGACTGAAGGCTTTATTTAGCTGATGGGGTGGAGCTACAAGTTGATGTACAAAAAGCAGTTTGTAGCAGATTATATTATGTGATCATATTGCCTATGAAAGTAGAGGACCCCCACCCCTTAAAATTAAATCCTACATGTCAGGGATGAATTAGGCTTTTGAGTGGTTGATAATCTAAGCACATATTTGACTGCTTGAAGAATGAATGAAACCCTTGTTTTATAATGTATATCAATTCCTCAGGAGGATCTTCACTTTGTTAATTTTTCTCAAATTAGATATTAAAATTGACATTATGAACTATTGAGCTGTACATTTTACTGTATGTAATTTACACCTAATAAACTTGACTTTTTTTTAAAAAAAGCAAAACGAAAAAAGTTCTGATGTCACCTAGCTGTTCATTTGAATAGGGGATTCATCCATGTGATCTCTCATTTACAGAGGGACCAGAACAGCCCATCACATCTGAGGCACAGAATAGAATCCAAACCCTTGTTTTTTGCCTCCTTGGGTCACATTTTCATTTCCCAAGACATGCTCTAGGTTAGTGGTTTATTCTTCCTACTGATTCCCAGCAGTTTAGGTCATCTTGATATGGATACAGAGATTTTGTTAAGTAAACCAGCTCTAACAGTTTCAGAAAATGTGACAAACTTGCCTTCTGCAGAAGTAAGCTGCACGGCTCTGTAGGGGAGGGCTGTCCCATGCTTATCTTGAATCCTCTGAGGCTTGTTAGGAGATGCAGCAGGCACAGGTAGAGCTCGTGAGTACATATATTTCTCTTCAGCAGCTAAACCAGTCACTCTGGATTCATTTACTGGAGTGGAACGGGTGTAAACTCACGCTACATTTTTTCCTCCCTGCACTGGCTTTCCCAGGGAGGCCTGTTGTTGGCCTTGGCCTGTAGCCTAGTAGGTCTTTGCATGCAGGAGTGTAGGCAGCCAGTTGTGTCCTGTTCTTTGCTATAATGTTGAACTGCCACCCTATCATTGTTTCTGGTCCTAACCAGAAAAAGGAAAAAACCATTCTTAAGGGGCTGTGTCCGCTCAGAGCTTTCTGTCTCAGGAAAGAGACGTGCTGTTGTTACTCTTGCATCTTATGAGCCAGCTCGAAGGTGCAAACTCAGGCAGGTGCGGGGAAGTGCTCTTTTGAGAAAATCAGCGTCTTCACTGCTTATAAATACTCACGGCCATTACCATGAACCTGAAAAACAGGTTTTGACCTTAGTGCTAGGGATCCTGGTAGAGGAAAGGGTGAAATAGGCCTAGGCTGGGCATCCTACAAGTTAGAACCTGTGTGGAGAGGCCACGGAACAACTCTCATGGTCACTGTTGAACCTTTCCACTGTGATACTGTGTTAGGTCAGGAGCTGCCAGGGCCCCTGGACCAGGTGCAGGGCGGTTATAGATAGATGCTTGTATAGTGGGAGAGACCAAGTGCTGTGTGTAGCGTCTTAAACCCTAGAGTTTGTGCTCATCCCCATCCAGGTTCAGCCACCAAATATATGGCCCACTTCCCCTTTGGGGCTTCAGGACTTGAGTAAGTTAAAAAACTGTGTATGGAAGGCAAGGACCACACTGATAATCAGGGCTCAGCAGACTGCACGGCCAAGGCAGGCCAGGGGTGAGTGGACAGACACGCTTGGGTGGGGAGGGGAGGAGGCTCTTGGACTGCCATGGCTGTGACTGACTGCATTTTGAGGCTGACATGCGGGTGTGGGCCTGCTGCTGGGCCCAGTTTACCTGGAATGTTCCATCAGTCCCATGTGGGAGTTGGGAGAGTACACTTAACCTTTTCACCTCTTAGTGCCCAGGTTTTTGTGTCAATTTGTAGGAACATAACACTAAAACAGGTATAAAACAAGTATAAACAGCAGTCTTCCATCCTGCCTCCCAGGGATAGCCTCTTTCATGCCTCACTGTACTAAATAGTGTGCTAATACTGTTTCTCAGTGTGTCAGCTTTGGACAGTGAGGGTTGGCCCTTGAGACCACAAGTTCTGGCCTCAGCTTTCCAATACACAGCAATGACAGTCAAAGTATCATGACTGAGTAAATATTGTTCACTGCTGAGTCAAGTGGTGACTGGCTTATGGTTTCCCTCAGGAAATCTTAAAATGACTTCTTTGCATTTTCATCCTTGGGTTTTTTTCTGTGTACCTGTGATTAGTTTTTCCCAATTCCCCTAGAATTGCCAAACCCCACGTTTAAACCACATAGGTAACTGTTCCTCTTTTCCTGGAACTCTCCTCCTTCCTGCTGCAGCCTGCGCTGGCTGCTGTTCAGGCCTGCCTCTGTGTCTCCCTCCATCACCTTGGGGGCTCCCTCTGCCTGTGGCAACCTGGAGAAGAAGGCATGTGTGAAGCCTTGCATTTCTAACCTCTGTTCTGCCCTTTGGCTGATACAGAATTACAGATTGAAAGTGCTGCTTATGTCTCTCTTTTGGGGGAACAGTTTGAGGTTCACCACATAATTGAGGGAAAGGCATGGAGATTTCCAGTTCCCACATAGCCTTCCTCACTATATCCCCCACTAGAGTGGTGCATTTGTTACAGTTGATGAACCTACATTGATACGTCATCATCCAGAGCCCATAGTTTACCTTAGGGTTCACTCTTGGTATTGTGTGTTCTGTAGGTTTGGAGAAATGCATATTGACACGTATCTACCATCGCAGTTTCACACAGAATAGTTTCACTGTCCTAAAAATCCTTTGTGTTCCACCTATTCATCCCTCCCTTCCTCCTAACCCGTCACAAACACTGAAAGGATCTTTTTACTGTCTCCACAGTTTTGCCTTTTCCAGAATGTCATATAGTTGGAATCATAGGTGTGTAGTATTCTTAGATTGGCTTCTTTCACTTAGTAATGCACATGTATGCTCCTCCACATCTTTTCATGTCTTGATAGCGCCTTTCTTTTTAGTGTTGAATAATAAAATATTGTTTGGATGTACCACAGCTTATCCATTCACCTACTGGAAGACATCATGGTTGCTTCCAAATTGTGGCAAAATTTTGAATGAATAAAACTTTTTGGAATGAATAAAACTTCTGTAAACATCAGTGTGCAGGTGTCTGTGTGGACAGACAGTTTTCAGTTCCTTTGGGAGCATGATTGCTGAATTATATGTTCAGAGTATGTTTTGTGAGAAACCTCCAAACTGTTTGCGGACAGCTGTACCATTTTGCATTCCCTCGGGTAATGGAGGAGAGTTCCTGTTGCTCCACATTCTTGCCATTGCCAGCGTGTGTTCTGGATTTTGGCTTTTGGTCATTCTAATAGGTGTGCAGTAATAGCTCATTGTTTTAATTTGCATTTCTCTGAGGACATATGATGAGCATCTTTTCATTGCTTACTTGCCTTCTGTAAACGTTTAATGAGGTTTTCATTAAGATCTTTGGCCCATTTTTTTAATTTTAAAATTAAATTTGTTATTGTTGAGTTATAAGTGGTCTTTGTATATTTTGGATGACAGTCCTTTATCAGATGTATCTCTTGCAGATATATTCTCTCAGTCTGGTTTTGTCTTTCACAGAGCAGAAGTTTGTCATTTTAATGAAGTTCAGTTTATCAGTTATTTCTTTCATGGGATCATATCTTTGGTGTTGTGTCTAAAAAGTCATCACCATACGCAAGGTAGATGTTGGTCTTTTAAATTGCTCCTAGTTTCCTCCCTTTTTTTTTTTTAATATTTATTTATTTGGCTGCGTTGGGTCTTAGTTGCAGCATGCAGGACCCAGTTCCCTGATCAGGGATCGAACCTGGGCCCCCTGCATTGGAAGCTCGGGGCCCTAGCCACTGGACCACCAGGGAAGTCCCAGTTTCCTCTTTTTTAAATCTTGTGTGTGTGTGTGGATTTTTTTCACTTTGGTTGTGAGGTCTGCTGTTCTCTGTGTCCTAATGCCCTGTTCTTGTTTTGTGGGCACCAGGTACCCACCATGTCGATGACAAGGCTGTGTGTGGGTTGGGGATTTTGTTTGTTTTTTATTGTTTTTTTCTTTTTAAATGTCTTCTGTCTTCTCTCCAAATTCTTTGTTTCAGTCACTTGCATTGGGGGCTTCTTAAAGGGAGATAGGGGTGTGGCTATTTGAGGGCCTCCAGGTGCAAGAATCCATAGGTCCTTGCTTTGAGGCCTCTGGGTTACATGTGAGGGTCTGCAGGGAAGTGTGCCTCCCTGTTGATTTTGCCCATATCCGTCTGTTTCCAGTACAGTGCACCCCATGCCCTCCTCTGCCTGGATAGTGGAGTCAGGGCCCCTGGTTCAGCCGCTCCAAAAAGGTCCCTTGGCTCTCCTGCAGAGCTGAGGATGAGCACTCGGTCAGGGTCAGACCTCACCAAAATTTGCTGACTTCTGTCACCTCTTTCCACCTCCCCCCACTTTTCTCTTTTGAGTCAGTCATCACTTATTTCTTTATTGGTAACGATTTCAGGAGTAAGCTGAGATAAATGTGTGTGTTCAGTTTATTCTGTCTTCCATAATTTATCATCATCTATAGGAAAAATGGCTGTCTGCAGAAAAGGAAATATAGTAAAGATATTTTTAAATTTTACTTTTATAACTAGGTAATATTATTCAAAACCAAAAAGCATTAAAGTGTTGAAAGTGCACTGAAGCCTGCTGGAAGCGCCTCCACGGGACACCTCTAGGACCATTGGAGCATCTAAGTCACAGTGGGGTAGTGATTCTGACCTACTGAGTAAACTAGGAATGCACAAGTTCACACTATATCAATATATGGAGAAGTGGTTCCTTGCAGTAGAATGCTAACTAACTAATAGCTGGAAGGAATGACTCAGTAGAAAATCACCATTTGACAGTCCTCATGGTAATAATTCAGCCAGGAAATGTCAGAGTGCTAAAACTAGAAGGTGGAAGTTGGATGAGGAGCAGGACGTGGACTTAGTCACCAAATACTCACTGATGACTAAGGCAGAAAGTAACTTGCAGTGGAGGCCTGGCGACTCCACCTGAGCCTGTCATCAGAGGTGATAAGGAATGGTGGGGATCTGGGGCACGCCCCCCAGGTGGAGTGCAGTGGGGCGTGCCTGTGGCAGGCCCATATCTGTGTCCTTCATGGGTCTGGCCTCTGACCCCAGCAGTGTCCATCCAAAGTCCAAAGACTGGGGAGTTCATTGTTACTTCTAGGGGGGTCAGGTATGCAGGGCAAGGCTCCTTCCAAGCCTTGACAGTGGCTTCCACCAACACCCTCTCAGAGGTCAGGTGCAAGCAGCTCCTGCCTGCTTGGAACAAGTTCTCTGTGGTTCATTTGGTTTTCTGTCAACACTCACACAGAGTTCTTCCCAGTTGAAGGCTGCCCAGCTCTCCACAGCTTGACTTCACCATAGGTGCCAAAAGTCCAGATTCCTGGCTTCCCTGGTGGCACAGTGGTTAAGAATCCACCTGCCATTGCAGGGGACACAGGTTCGAGCCCTGGTCCAGGAAGAGCCCACATGCTGCGGAGCAGCTAAGCCTGTGTGCCACAACTACTGAGCCTGTGCTCTAGAGCCTGCGAGCCACAGCTACTGAAGCCCACATGCCTAGAGCCAGTGCTCTGCAACAAGAGAAGCCACTGCAGTGAGAAGCCTGCGCACAGCAACAAAGATCCACCTCAGCCATTAATTAATTAATTTTTTTTTAAAGTCCAGATTCCTAAGCATTTGAGAAAGTGACCGTTTTTTCCTAAGGCCTTGTTTGCAAATAAAACAGTTGAAGGAGGAGAGTACTGAGCATGGAGAGGCCAGGCCTGGGCAGCTCTGGTGCCTTGGGCGCCTTTTGGGACAGGAGATCCTCTCCTCCGTGAGCCTCACTCTCCCGCAGCTGTGGTCACTTGTTCCTTCCTATAGGTTTGGGTGTCTGGGCCTGGTCTCTGACCTTGGGTCCAGCCAGCTCAGTGGTATCCTAGTGTTTCTGCCCTGCTGAGTGAGGAGAGCCTGGTGGGAGCCCAAACACAGCACACGTGTTCTCGTACAAGCATGTTGCTGCACCACACAGGCCTTCTCCTCTCTGGGACAACACTGACCACAGCTCTTGGGAAGGTGTCCCCTGGCAGGCTCCCCAGGGTCATTGTTGTGGGCTCACCCTTAGACTGAATGCCCTGGTGTGCTGCCCTAGAGCCCAGGTGTTCTCACTCCACCGGTCCTGCCTGCAGGGTGTGCTAAGCTCTCAGCGTGTTGGGAAAGGTTGGTCTCTTTTGGTCTCTGCCATGGGCCCTCCTAGCTTCTTGTGTGTTAGTTGCCTTAACATTGGACTGTTTTTCACTGAGACTTGGAGCAGTTGGGAGACATGGTAGGGCCTTGGAGTGGTTGTTTATGGCCCCTTGAAAAGCTCTGTATTAGATTATGGAGAATCTAGCATTCATTTGAAAGCCACACCTCTCCACGCATGTTGGACATTGCACCCCACAGTGGCAGGTTGTAGGACTGAGGTAAGTTACCCTGAGGCCTTGGGCGTCACTTCCTGATACAATGGCAGTAGCTGCTTCAAAATCCGGTCAGCCCTGTTCTAAGATTCCCATTCTCTCCCTTTTAAGGGTGATTTTAGGGCTCGAGAGGCAGGCAGGCAGGACTTTTTCTTTTGGATAGGAACCAGAATTTCATCAGCTTATGCCTTGTGAGTTTTCAGGAGAGATAACAGGATGTCCGTCTGTCTGTCTGTGGGTGAGTCTGTCCCTGAGCTGCTGCTGCTTTGCTGGCCCTGGGCAGCACAGAAAGAGACACAAGGACTCCTTGTATCTGCAGGTTTCTCTGGCCAGTGTTGCTCCCACCAGTCTACAGCATGGGGAATATCTTTGCAAACCTCTTCAAGGGCCTTTTTGGCAAAAAAGAAATGCGCATTCTCATGGTGGGCCTAGATGCTGCGGGAAAGACCACCATCCTGTACAAACTGAAGCTGGGTGAAATCGTGACCACCATTCCCACTATAGGTGAGGAGGCTGGGCCTCGGGAGGCTAGGGGATAGTGGTAGCCCTAGGGAGAGCCTCACACTGGGTCTCCTCCAGGCTTCAACGTGGAAACCGTGGAATACAAGAACATCAGCTTCACTGTGTGGGACGTGGGTGGCCAGGACAAGATCCGGCCTCTGTGGCGCCACTACTTCCAGAACACACAAGGTGAGGGTGGGCCACCCCATTACAACCCTCAGGAGGGGGGCTGTGGCCTTTGGGAGAGGTTGGGAGTGTCCCGGGTGCTTACACTAATGCTTACTGTTCCCTATGCAGGTCTCATCTTCGTGGTTGACAGCAATGACAGAGAGCGTGTGAATGAGGCCCGAGAGGAGCTTATGAGGATGCTGGCAGAAGATGAGCTCAGGGACGCTGTTCTGCTCGTGTTTGCTAACAAACAGGTACGCATGACTGAGCCACCCTGTGTGCTGGTGGTGGGTGCACGTTAGGCAGCCAGCCTCTCAGCGATGGAGGTCTGACGAGGCGGGGGTCACAGGTCAGGTGGAGAGGGTTCCATGCAGTCCCCTTGACCCACGCCTGCTTTGCTACCCTCCCCCCTAGGACCTCCCCAATGCCATGAATGCAGCTGAGATCACGGACAAGCTGGGTCTGCACTCTCTGCGCCACAGGAACTGGTACATTCAGGCTACCTGTGCCACCAGCGGGGATGGGCTCTATGAGGGACTGGACTGGCTGTCCAATCAGCTCCGGAACCAGAAGTGAGCTGTACTCCTCTCTCCTCCCTTCACACTCCCTCCTTCTGCCCTCGCTTTACTCTCATGTGGCAAACGTGCCCCTGTGGTGTGAGTGCCAGAAGCTGTCTCCATGGTCGGTCACAGTGTGCTTCACCATGCTGTAAATGTGCAGACGCAGCCTGCAACTGGGTTTTTATTTAATGTAAATAGTTTTTGTTTCCAATGAGGCAGTTTCTGGTACTCCTATGCAATATTACTCAGCTTTTTTTATTGTAAAAAGAAAATCAACCCACTGTTTAGTACTGAGAAGGGATTTTAGGCACACGGGTCATCCAGGAGTCGCTGTGTCAGAAAAGCCCGATGTTCCTCTTCTGGGCTTTACGTCTGTGTTGAGATCCATTTTGGTGGTTGGTTTTTAACCCAAACTCAGTGCATTTTTTAAAATAGTTACAAATACAAGATAAGGAGAACACTTGAACACACAGAAGGGAGAAATGTGCCTAGTGTAGGTTCTGCAGTAATGGCCTGAGTCCAGTCCACCAGTGGTCTGTTTCCCGTTGGGAACGTGAAACGGGGCAGAACCAGCTATGATCCATTCTGCATGGTCACAATAGGATCCCTGTGATTTGCTCTGTCTTGGGTCATCCCACACCCCATAGCGTTTGTGCTTGTATCTGTGCTTACATGGCTGCCCAGGAGATGGGCTGGAGGCTGCAGCCACCACTCTCAGACCCCTTGGAGGAACCCCAGCCTTTTCTTGGGTCAGCATGGGCACTTTGGTTGGAACGCTCTGGTTTGAGCGGGAGCCCTGCAGTCCCCTTGCTTGCCTGCTCCGGGCTCTCTGGGGTCTCACCAGCAGGAGCGTGGGTGGTCATCCTTGAGCCCCAGCCCCTCGGAGCCCCTGTCTATGTGTGCTTTCACTCCCTCAGCCTGCAAGGGTCAGATTTGCCATCGAAAAATGATAACCTCTACTTTTTTCTTTTGTATTTTGATAAACACTGAAGAAGCTGGAGCTGTTAAACTTTATCTTGGGGAAAACCTCAGAACTGGTTTATTTGGTGTCGTGGAACCTCTTAATGCTTTCAATACACAATTAGTAATCAACTGTTTTGTATACTTGTTTTCAGTTTTCATTTCGACAAACAGGCACTGTAATTACAGCTATTAGAATAAAATCTCTTAACTATTTCATGGCTCTCCCATTTTTGGGTGCCCCTGACTGACAGTCTGCCTCTTGGAAGCTGGGCAGGGACAGCTGCTTCCTCCTCACTTAGGGAGGGCAGCATTGATCTGACTTGCCCTGTTCCCTCTCTCTGCCCATCCCTTCCCTGCCACCCCACCCTTGTCTCCCTCCCCCCCTCCCCCACCGCTTCACTTTCCATGGGTGGGTGTGGGTATGTCCCAGTGCCCTTGTGGTGACCACCTCATTGGTCTCATGCTGGCAGTCCAGCCCCCTGGTCCCAGTCTTGGCAATGCCTGGTTGTGAAAGGAACGCCAGGGTCACCATATGGAGTATGCCCAAAAGGCTAGGGCCAGGTGTTATGTGGAGGAAACCCCCCACCCTTCCTAACATCCACCCTCTGTGGTACCCCCCAAGCCAGCCAGCTTGTCCTCTGGAGGGGCGGGAACCCCTGGCCAAGCTCCACGTCACTGCCACAGCGATTGACCCATGCCTGGCTGGGTGCTTTGTGCACCTGTGCCATAGACCCTGTCCCACTTTTGCAGGGGTTGTCCCTCTGACCTGGAGCCCTTCTTGGCACCCTTGTTCCCCCCACTGGGTGCAGGCATTGGCAGGCGAAGTTCCAGGTGTCCTTTCCCCCAGAAGGCAGGCTGCCCCACCATAAATAATGATCTGCTCTAACAGGTTGAAAACCAGTGCTGAGTGCTCTGAAGACAGAATTGCCTTCAGCTCTCATTTCTTTGAAAATCAGAAGCAAAACAAGAACCTCCATAATGAATCCAGGCTGGGTTTTGTCTTTATTCCAATGTGGTTGTAAGATGTTTTCACTTTTTCTGGGGAGGGCCAGGTTGTATGTATGCCTCCCAGCCTTGGAGATGGGGGGCCGGGTGGAGGGAGCCAGTGCCATAGCACGCAAAGGGGATGGGGGTGAGACAGTGGTTAAGAGGTCCCTTGGTGGCCTGGAGAGACAAGGGTGGCTCCAGGTACAAGTCCAGCTCCCCATGATCTAAATGCCCAGGCTGCCCCTTCTAGCATGCTCACCTACCTGCAGCTGAGCACTCTTTGGCCCCTCTGCCTTCCCTGCTGGCCACACATGACCCAGAGCTCTTGGTACACCTGAAGTTGATGCAGGGGACCAGGCCAACATGGGACCCCAGGATGCTGACCACCAAAAGGACAGTGCCCCTCCCAATGGGCTTGCAGGTAGTCTTGCTGGAACTCAAGAGATTTACCACATTTTCACACATCACGTTCTATTGTGACACAAGACAACAACCTTCCCTTTAGTATGAGACACTTTCCACTTAAAATAAGTTTATTTAAGTACAAAGAATGAGTCAACACAAAGAAGAATAGAAGTAGCCATACTTGGCCACAACTAAGCCTCTTTGGGGACCTGGGGTGACCCCCACAGGCCAGCCCTCCAGATCCCTGGGCCTCAGTCGCTGTCATGCCTGCGCTTCCTCTTGCAGCAAGTCGAGGAGTCTGAGTCATGCCTAAGGGAGACCAAGGGACACCTGGCGTGAGGGCCCCTGCCTGCCCAGCACTGTGTCTCCATCCCCAGGCAGCTGCACCTACTGGATGGGAGCAGGGGGCTGTGAGGAATCCGGCCCCTTCCCGTGCTCCTTTTCTTTCCTCCTCTTCTCTTTCTTGTGCCTCTTCTTCTTTTTCTTCTCCTTCCTGCTCTTCCTGTGGCTTTCAGGGCTGCAAAGGATGATACGGAGTGCCAGGAGCCTCTGGGGTTTTGGGGGTCTAGCCGGGGTGGGGCCACCACAGTAGCCACTGACCATGTGTAGCCATTTCAACCTCAAATCACTAAAGGAAACTCCTCAGTACCGTGTGTGGCCAGTGGCTACCATGGTGGGCATCACAGACACATTCCAACCACGGCAGAAAGGTCTGCAGGGCAGCACCTGACAATCTCATGGCTCCTTCCAGCCTTCCCCATTGGGATGCCCCTGCACTCTTGGGGCCGGGTGGTGACCCCCTCCTGTGCTCCCCAGACCCTCGCACAAGTGGCCCATGTCTGAGCATCCTCCTCCAGGGCCCCTGACCCTGCAGGGGGTTGGTAGGCAGTCCTGAGACTGCCCCAGGGCTCAGAATCTCCAGAGGCTCCTCAAAAGAAAAAAGGGGCTGGAGCTGGGGAGTTCACTGACTGGAGAAGCAGCCAACATGCCGAGAAAACAGTGAGTTCTGTGCCCTGGGAGGCCTTACCCCGGCTCCACCTTCTCCTCTGACCGAGGCTTCTTTTTGGCCGAGGCCGGGGAGGTCCCTGTCCGACTGCTCTCCACGCGGTGGTGCTGCCGCCGAGAAAAGCCACAAGCCACTCAGCGGGTGTGCGGGGCGCCCTGGCATACCGACCGGCGAGAACGAGCCAGAAGCTGGGAGGGTATCCCCAAGGAGAGACGGCCTGCCCCCATGGCCCTCAACAGGAAGAGGCACTCAGACCGCCCCCCACCCCACCATGGGATCCCAGGATGTTTGGGGGTAGTTACCGTGAACACTGAAAGCCCCAGCTTAGCAGCCTCTTTGTCTTCCCGGGACAGCGCCACTCGACCTGCAGAGCCACTGCGGGGACGTGGGTGAGATCCCCCCATGGTGAGACACACCCCCACAGACACACCCACGGCGAGGACCGCCCATCCCCAGGCCTCCCTAGAGAAGTGGTGCGCCCAGACGACCCGTGCTAGCGTCCACCTGGGCGGCTGACAGTGCGGAGCCCCGAGGAGCCACGCCCTCGCGATTTCTGGGGCCCCCAAGGACCCTCTGGCCCCGCACCTGGAGCTCCCCAGGCCCAGGAGCCGGTCCACTCCCTTCTCGGGGTCACCGCCTTCCCGCTTACAGACTTCGACAAAGTCCTGTTGGGGAGGGGAGTGCAAGTGCTCACCGCAGCGCAGGGTCAGACCCCTCCCAATCCCGCCCCCGCACTCCAGGAGGGCCCACCACTCACCTCCTTGCTCAGGCCGGTGGGCTGCTTCCTTACGTTCTTGTAGCCTCTGCGGGGGCCGCGCGTGAGCTTCAGGGAGCTGCGGGCCTCGCCTCGGCCCCTGCCCCTGCCGCGCCCCCCCCCGGGGGGAAACCCACACCCGCCCCCCACCCCCCCCCCCCCCCCCCCCCCCGCCCCCCCCACCCCCACCCCGGCCCAAGCTCTCAAGGCGCACTCACAGCGCTGCCATGAGCGCCTCCTGCTCCGCCTGCCTCACAGCCGCCAGCTCCTGCTCCCGGCTCAGACCCGCGCTGTGCTCCCGGCCCTTGGCGTACCAGGTGAGGTCACGGCCCTTCTGCCAGCGGCCCACCGGGGCCATGAGCGAGTTGCCTGCGGGAAACGGAGCGCCGAGTGCTCGGCACGGCCCGCGGGTCGGCGCACCCCCAGCCCGCGAGCCCCCGGTCCCTGCGCCCCACTCACCCAGGTAGTTCTCCCTCTGCTTATCAGTCTTCACATCCTCCCAGCTGAACTGGTCCTGCCCGCCGCGCACGCCGCCCCGGCTGGAGCCGAACATGGTAACAGGCAACCCTCTACCTCCCGACTTCCCGGTACCCAGGCCCCACAGGTCCCCGCTCCCACTCACGCGTCGCACGCGGTGACGTCACGCCTGCGCCAAACCCGTGCGCTTGCGCTCTGTTTCCTCCTCGCCTCCCGAAGGTGTCCCGCCGTGGCGCGCCTGTGCCTCAGTGCCGGCCCCCGAGCGCTTGCGCACTGCCGCGGGCCCAGCGGTGGCGCTGGCAAAGGTGCGGAGGCTGGACCCGGGCACCCCAATGACAGGACAGCCGTTATTAGAAGTCACATTATGTGGGTGACGCCCCAGAGTCACTGTTCCCATTGTGTGCCGTGTTCCCTTGGCTGTGCCGGCAGAGGGGCAGGCACTGGAGAGACGTCTGCAAACCCGCACTGAGTTTCCCGGCTATAGCTGCTTGAGGTTTCGATCAGGTAGCAGGCTGCCCCAGAGACAGGGAGCCGCCAAGGTCAGGTCGCGCCTGCACCGCTCGTCCTCCGCCGTCGGGGGTACCGGCTGTGTCCAGTTCCCAAGGAAGCACACCTCATCGCGTTCGTTCCCCAGACAGCGCAGAGAACGCCTCAGTCACCCACAAAGTGTTGGCAGATGCTTCTCATTCGGCACCGTTTCGGTCATTGCTGCTGTCAGGTGATGGCTCAGTATCCGAAGTAAATTGAGCTAGTTGTAGGGCAAGCGCGTTCCGTTTATCACCAGAGCGAACCAGACTAGATTCAGTGATAACGGTGCTAGTGAGTGGAGGGGTGCCACTCTATTAGCCAACCCCTGCTGAATTGAAACCGTCGGCTGAACAAATGTTCTCTGAGGAATTTACAGCAAGGTGTCAAGAGTGTTATTCTGTATGCCCTTTGTATTAGTCCTTTCACAAGACACTGCCCTCCTGCAGGTTACTCAGTGAATTCACCTGATGGGCTGGCAGGACATTAAATGAGAAGAGGCCTTTCACCTGGCCTTCCTCTGAACCTGCTTTCTCGGGGAATCCCTTACTTGCCTGACGGCTGCCGGGGGCATCCTTGAGCAAGCCAGGTTGGCAGGGCCTGGAGTGGACAGCTGCTGTGGGGGCCGGGGGGTGGTGCAGTGCAGTGGATGTCCCCGTGCAGCTGTACAGTGCTGGTGTGGTGAGTGGACCAGAAGGGGTTGGCCTTCTGATCTAGAGATAAGGTACAGGGTTCATCTCCCACAGGCTGCTGGCTCCTGCCTCCCAGGTCATGAACAGAATGCCGTCCCCACCATCTACTATATGACAGTGCTCTACAACTGGCCCTCAGGTTTATGAAAAGGAGCCTGACAACCAAGGACCTAACGAGAAGCAGCCTCAGGCCTGGGCCGGGTCAGCTGCCTTAAAAAGGCTGGGAATTGCTCCCTTGGGTTTTGCAGGAAGGCTGCCAGGGTAAAATCAACCCCTGGAGCAGAAAGGCAGCAGTCAACTGGAAGGCCTAGCAGATTGTAGCTACAATGCACTGCAGACCTCAGTGGCATTAACAAAGAGGAGCGGCCAGTCCCTTTGGCCCCTTTGATGGGGAGCACCTTCCCACTGCGTGCTGGGTAGGGCTGAGGGAGCCCTGGTGAGGGGTAGGGCAGGCCAGCTGTAGGCTAGGTGCAGATGTCCTTGGATCCCAGACACCCTGCTCCTCCCACCTACTCTTGGTGGCCACTGTGCTCCCCCAGGAGAGTCCCTGGTGCCCTGAGGCTGAAGGCAGCGCTAGAACCAAGGGGGCTCCAGGACCCAGAGAGGCAGGTACAGCAGTGGCCAGGCTTCCCTGCAGTAGGAAGAGCACCCATGACCTCGGTACTGTTGAAGGATCACATGCCCTTTGGACCTCATCCTAAAACCACAACTGATCTGATTCTAAGCCCTCCATTCAGCTCAGTTGTAGAGACCCTCAGGCTAGGGCACATGAAAAGGAAAGACAAGATGGACACAGCTTCGTGAACACATGATTTAAAGACACATGCCCCTCCCTGCTCCATAGCATCCCCCTCGGTCAGAGCAGCTTCCAGGCACCATCACTTTTTGGTCCAAAACTGCTTGTACTGCTCCACATCGAAGTCGTCACCGAGCTCTGGCTCCTCCTCCTTCTCTTTGACCTGGGCCTCTCGTTTCCGGAACCGTGCACGCCTCTCCTCTGGGGACAGAGAGTCCAGGTCCACGGGCATCTGCGGGGAGGAAGGGATGTGTACATGGCTCAGGTGGAGGGTACCAGGATGTTCTCCAGGGTCTCCACTTCACCTTGTTATCATCTACCACACAGTTTAGGTCTTATGTGTTCTGTTGGGTTTTCTCTCCCTTTGAAGCTTTTATTTTTTAAAAAACTTTTTCTGCTTGTTTTCTCAAGACGTGATAGTTTTTTGAATACACACCTCACTATTGCTTTCTCATCTTGATGTGTGGAGTGAGCTCCAGGTCACCCTCCTCCCTCTCCTCAAACAATTCTGACCCATGACTCGCCTTCCCTCCCCAGTCCAGTGATGGTGGGTTCTGACCCCATGAACCCCTAGAGGAGCAGTTTCTACAGGCTAAGACCTGCACCCCAGGGGAGTGTTGGGGAAGGAAGCTTACTGTGAGTATCTGTCGGGGCTCCCGGTAGCGGATGTGGATGGTGGAACCATCCTGCTTGACCAGGAGCACAGGGTAGAGGCGTGCGTAGGTCTGCCGGTGCACTCGAGTGAGTGAGGCTCTGTTGCAATCAGCCCGCTGGGAGGACATATACAGTTGGCGGCGGCTCTCAAGGGCAGCCCCTGTCACCACACGCTGCCAGAGCAGGCTGCAGACACACACGTGCTGGTCAGCGGTTGGTGCCAGGACCAGAGTGGCCACGCAGCCCAGCTCCTATGGGGGCACACAGCAACCCGCACCAGGGCAGGATGTGGTCAGAGTAGCTCCACCCCACATCCAGAAAGAGGCTGCAGGGGTGAGCCCACAAGGCTCTCAGATGGGTGAGGACAGAGTCCACAGCCAGGACCCTGGTGGGTGTCTCTGGTGAGGCCTGGCCCCATAGCTAGGGTGCTGGACTACAACATTGAGTGGGAAGCTGACTTCCAGGCGACTGCAAACCTGGTGCTTGGACTGACCATTTGAGTCCATCCCACGCCCTCTCCCCATTCACACATTGAAGCCCTAACCCCCCGTGAGATGGTGTCAGGAGGTGGGACCTTTGGGTGGTGATTTGGATTAGATGAGGTCGTGAGGGTAGGGTCCCCCCAGTAGGATTGGTGCCCTTATAAGAGGAAGAGACCAGAGAGCTAACTCTCTCCTCCATATGAGGACACTGCAAGAAGGCAGCCATCTCTGAACCAGGAAGAGAGACTTCACCAGAACCCTGCTGGCACCCTAATCTCAGACTTCCAGCTTTCTTAAGCTGCCTGGTCTGTGGTGTTCTGCTAGGTCAGCCCAAGCAGACCGAGACAACTGGTCCACTTGGCTTCTGAGTGTGGTGGGCGCTCAGCCCTCCCGCACACAGCAGAGCACATGCTTCAAGGTGACAGGAAAGGGCTAGGTACTCTTCATGCCCCACTCTACCCAGCCACGTGACCCCACATTTGTCTCACCCACTCGGGACCTCGATTTCCCTGTCCCAGCCTTTCCCTGTGACACCCCGTCCCAAAGTCCCTTCCAGGCTGGCTTTCATGCAAACTTGAATTCAGAGCCCCAGGCTGTGCCTCAGTCCATCCGTTTCCTCCCTCACAGGTTTGAGGAAGAATGCATTCAAACAAGTACCAGAATTTCCTGGAATTGTCGGGTACTCTGGAAGTGACCTTCTTCTCCTGGCATTCTTTTGAACACTCACGGTGGACAGGCATCCTGCACACTCACCATGTGCCTTTTCCCAAACCCCTCACTGCATGGGCAGTCACATCAATGCAGACCTTCCCAACAGCCTCCCACCTGGTCCCCATTTCAATTCCAGTTAAGTTCCCCTGCTTTGTGGGTAGTGATTCTAAAAACCTGATATTCACATCACTTCAGTAGCTCCCACCAGACTTTCAGGACTTCTCTCTCCACAAAGCAGCCAGCATGAGCACATGGGCCACGCACAGCCACAGTATGGCAGCCTCTGCTTTGGCTGTGGTTCCCACCACCCCCTGCACTCCCCAGCTGACACCTCAGGCTGAGGGCCCATCTCCTCCACTAGCCTGATGGCCTGGGGCAAGAATTGCATCTTATTTGCTATCAAGTCCCAGACCCTCCCTAGCTAAGTGCTCGTAAATTTTGGCAAAATGAATCCAGTCCCTGCCTCCAGAAGTGCAAGACTGGAGAAAGGAGGTGGTGGGCAAACTCCAGCACCAGAGGAACCTGCAGTCAGTTGGGCAGGGCCTGTACCTAAGCAGCACCAGGGAGCCCAGGGCACAGCCGCTCCGGAGAACCTGGGGTTGGTGACTCAGGAGGCTTCTGGAAGGGGCTGGAGTCAACCCTTGAGGGGAAAGAGTGGATGTTTTCCCACCAAACAGCAGTTGCAGTTCCAACATGAACCTTCTCCAGCAATGAGGGCCCTCCCGGGAACGCTGCAGCCCGAGTCCCTTCTCCATCTTCATACTAACCCACAGCTTCAGGTGCCACATCCCTCTCCCTAGATTCCACAGAAACAATTCAAAACCTGCATTCATTTTCTCCTCCATCAATACTTCTCACCTGGGGGAGACCAGGGAGTGAGAGGAACACGCAGACGGGGAGGCAGTTCTGGTGGTAAGAGAAGGAAGGCCATGATCTTCTCCATGGCTGGCCCGCAGGCTCTGAATAGGACAGTGACCACCATCACATCTGTTTGGTGCCAGGTACTCACAAGTCACTTCCATTCCTCCTTCAACACTTAAGGTGTCCACACATACGTACTTGTATGTATTCTCCAGATAAACACACTGGCTCTGGAGGTTTTCCTGAGGCAGCAGACCCTAAGGCTCTTAAGCTGGCATTCTTTGGGTGGCCCCATTACAGCAGTCCCGAGAGGCCTGGAAGTCCATGCTTACCCAAGCAGTCTGCCCTTGGCCACCATTCCTCCTGCAGCACGTGAAAGCCCAGGGTCAGTCACTGGCCCAGTGTGTGACCTGCTAGGCAAAGAAATGAGAGATCTTTTTAAAAGGCAGGCTTTTCCACCTAACTGATTCTCACCAAATCCCAGCCAGGAACAAATTGGTCTCCGAGACATTACCAGGTCAGTGCCAGTCTTGCCCAGTAACCTCTCAGGCTTCCAGCCCTGACCTGGCATTAGAATCACCTGTGGAACGTTTTTGACCCGGAGATGCCCCAGTCCTACTCCCCAAAACTCTGACTTAGTACGTCTGCAGCAGGGCCCGGGACCTTTCTGGTGGGTTGCTGAGTCAGGGGAGCCACTCTGAGGATGGAATGCAACGTAAACGGCGAAGACTAGCTCATATCTTGTTTTCCAAGGTCATTGCATTCTCACAAAATCCAGCGAGGTAAAGATTACAAAAGGGCAGCCGCGGCTTACTAAACCTTGAGTCCCAGGGAAACTGAGGTTTCCGCGGTGACAAACCAGTTGTTTCAAATGTCAAAGACCTGATGTATCAGACATTCAGACCCCAGGAAAAGAGCCCTCCCGGCCGAGATGAGAAGGTTTGCCTCGCCATCCCCAGTCAGGGCAGGGCATCTGCAGGCTTCCTTCCGCCTTAGGACGTGACTCAGCAGGACAACGAAATGCTATAAACCTCCCAAGCGATACCCGCCCATTCTCTCGCCCTCGAGGGCGGCCTGCGGCGGGGCCCGGACCCTCCCTTGGGGGAAGCCCTCCAAAACCCGCGCGACGCGGCGCCTTTCCGGCATCAACTTGCCACCCTCACCGCCTCCGGAGCGGCCTCGAGGACCAGCGGCCAGGCCGCCACTGGCCAATCGGGCGCCGGACTGGCCAGAGCCCAATCCACAATCACTGTAAACGCGGCTTTCAGTTCTCCTGCGGCACCGCCACAACGTCATCCGGCGGGCGCAGCGTCGTGCTGCGCTGACGTACAGCCTTGAAAGGCGGGGCGAGGCCGCCGCAGCTCTGACCAGCTTACCCGCTGGCTGAGGCGGGTCGGGCGCCGCGCGGAAGTGTTTCTCTGAGGGGCGGAGAGAGGCCGGGCCGGCGCGGCGCTACTCTGTGACGTACGTCCCCGCGGGCGGTGGCGGCGGCCCTTCATGCTGCGGCGCCCGCTGGCCGGGCTGGCGGCGGCCGCCCTGGGCCGGGTCCCCTCGGACGGTGAGTGGCGGCCCCTCGCGTGGGGGCGGAGGTCCGGGCGTGCGCAGGCCCACGGGAGGGCCTTCCTGGGGAGTCCGGTCCCGGGCTCGCGTGTCGCTGTCTGAATCCGCGGAGGAGAGACGGGGACCGCCGCTGCTTGCGTGCGAGGGGTCGCCAGAGCCCGTGCTGAGCGCCGGTGTCGTGGACCTGCCTGAGGGACTCGTGGGGCTGTGCTCGTGAATTCTGTCATCCCGCCAGGCACCGAAATTGCCCTCGGCGGTCCTCAGTGGTTTCCAGAGTTCCGTCTCGGAGCGAGCAAAGCAGGGTAGACAAGGAGAGGGTAGTGTGTCTTCTCATGGAGTTTGCAAATTCAGGGAGGCTTTCCTTCGCTTTGAAGTTGTATCCCGTGTGTCTGTGTTTTAGAATTGCTTTTGGTAGTTACTATTTTACTTAGAGAAATTAAAAGGTGGTTCCCCTGTGTCAGTCCTCAATATGTAGGAGGAAATTCTCCTGGCACGGGAAGCTCCAAACAGCTTGTAAAACCCCTGCAGCTTGAGGACTTCATGCTGGATGCCATTGTGGACCCTGCAGGATGCGTGGGGGCAGAGAGGGGAGCAGCCTGACACCCCTCTCCAAGGTGGGCCACACAGCAGAGCCAAAAACCCTTCGAGATCAGGGTTTTGAAAGACCTTAGGTTGCCCCTGGTATGGCAGAGTCGCAGAAGTCCCGATTAGCTCACCCGGCCTGTAGATGTATGTAGTCTACCCCGAGCTCAAGAGGAGCAGCACAGATAACAGTTGTGAAACCCTCCCGGTGGTCCAGCTTTGGTGCTATGTTTGGTTCCCAAATACTGCCAACGCAGGGGCGTCCTAGGTGGGCAGAGCTGACTGCTCCAAGGACTCCCAGCCAGGAGGGCCCCTGGGACTGCTACAGGTTCCTGGCCAGCCCCACAGCCCAGCGCTGCTGGACATTGCAGATATGGGTACTCCACGCAGGAGCAGGTGGTTGGTGGCAGGCCTTCCTGACTCGTGGGCATGGTAGCTGGGGTTCAGCTTCCCTCAGGACAAGACACCCCAAGTCTAGGTTGCTGGAGCTGCCCATCTGCTGATTTTAGACATTGTTTTGGGAGCAGTGAGAGGGAGTGAGTCTCCACCCAGATGTTGGTTTGAGGAGGAGCAGTGAGGGGTGCCACCTCCCATGTTATCAATGTCTTTTGATAAGGGTGGAGGAGGTGGAAGCTCAGGTGATGATTGGCCAGTGTGGGATGAGGCCCACGGGGACAGGAGGAGGGAGGCCAAGATGTGCTTCTCATGGTCAGCCTTGCACGAGTCCCCTGTGAGTGCCCCTTGGCAGCATGCCTGGCCAAATGTGGACTTTTCTGTCATTCTTTCACTTCCCAGACCATGACTTGTGAGGGACCCAGGAAAACCTTCACCTTCGCCACCAGGACGGATGTGGGGTGGGTGTGGCTTCCTGTCTTATCATTGATAAGCTGAATTTCCTGCCACGTGAGCCCCCACTCTGCCCTTTCCTTGTAAGAATTCCACACACTTGCCTGCACACACCAGGCCAGCTTGTGATCTGGGTTGGTGCCACACCAGTGATAGGTGTAGTTTGCTTGGGCTTTCCTTTAGACTCTGAGAACACGTTGATCCAGCCCTTGACCTTGGTCTGGAACTGGTAGGATCAGCAGTTTATTTGAGGAGCACATTCTGCAAGTTCTGAAGTTGTACATTTTTCTTCAGCCACACCCAAACTTTTTTTTTTTAAACACTTGAACTGTTGATCTCCATCGTTTGCGTCACATTTAGCATAGCCCAAGAAACGCGTGCAGAGGATTTGAGGAAGAGCAAGAAGGAAGGTATTATGATGTGGTTGGGGGTGGAAGGAAGTGACCCCAGTCCTCAAGGAGAAAAGGGGAAGCACAGAGGGTGAGCTGTTGGGGCACTGGTATGGAGGCAGGTGCTCTTCAGTCGGGCTCTGACCCCTGGCTGAACCTGTGTACCAGGCCTCTGTTCCCCCTGGGTCCGTCTCTGATCCTGTGCGTGCTGGGCCTTGATTTCCCCTGGTCCCTGGCTGAGCCTGCATGTTCCAGGCCTTGGTTTTCCCTGGTCCCTGGCTGACCCTGGGTGTGCTTGACCTTTGTTCCCCTCTCTGTGAGAGTGAACGCTGCCCCAACCAGAAGGGCTTGGGCTTTTTCTTGCTCCATGATTTGTATGTCCTGGACCCTTTCCCTTTCATGCTCCCTCTGCCTTCCCTTAGGGCTAGAACTGAGGATCTCATGTGGGACTGAATCCCGGTTCTTCTCCTTGATGGAAAGAGATCCAGATGCAGCTGTGTAGTGCCATGACAGGCCTGAGTCCTCCATAGTGTGGCTTCTTGCCAACACTTTTGAAGGACAGGCTTCCTCTCAGGGAAGGCATGGGCTCACCCCACTGCCGGGAGAGGAGGTGAGAAGAAAATCGCTGGCTGCGTTGTGGCTCTCCCACTTCAAGTCAGGTTCTTGAAGGTTAAGTGGTTTCTTAAGGTCATTGGGCCAGGACATGTCCCACACACGGAGCACCTGAGGCCAAGGCCAGTGTAGTCCTCCTGTCCCACACAGCCTTTTTGGGGGATAGGGCATGACCAGCTATCCTAACCCAGATCAACTCATGTCTTGTGGCTTGTGTTTCGCAAGAGGGCTGATGGGGTTTGACTTTCTCTTCTGTGTATCCTCAGAGGGTTGCACCTTGTCTTAGTGTCTCATGGAGGAGTGGGGAGGGAAGTGGAGTGGTGGCCATGCCCAGCCCTTGGGACAGGGCGGGAAGGCAGGTGGAAGCAAGAAGGAGAGCAGGAAATGCTTCTGGAGGCAAGCCTTCCAGGGCTGCCTGAGGAGCTCCTCGTGAGGGGTTCCAGTAGAGAGCATTCCAGAATGCACAGGCTTGCACCAGCGACTCCTACAGAAATTGCATCCCTGATCCTTATTGCTGTCCTTGTGAAATTTCCAGTTTCTTGCCAGGAAGCTGGGGTTCAGAATTGTGGAATAGTCAAGGAGTAGAGGATACAGAGCATTCCTAACTGCCAATCAGTTCTACCAGCTGCTGGGGCCAAAATCAGGCTCAGGGGTATCTGGCACATTTGATCACTGGGACTGAGAGGCCCTGAGGTCTGTCCCACACTGAGTGTGCTCCTGTCAAAGGTGGCTTTAGTGAGCACTCTATCACCACGATCACTGGGTGGAGCCCAGTACCCAGCGACTCCCCAAGTGCCTTCTGCAGGGCTAGTCCACTCCAATGTGGTCACTGTGGCTCGGGCCCTTGTGCTAAGAGGAGGTGACCTCAGGGAGGAGCCCCACGAGAGGAAGGGCTCTGGATCCCACCCACCTCAAGGCAGTGGTGCTAGGTGGGTGCCCCCTCCCCTTGTCATCAGTAGTGTAACCTTTGAAGGAGGGCACGATGGATGGCCAGCACTGGGAAGGCCTGGGGCCTGGACTTGAGGGGCAGGTTGGGGCTCAGGAGGATACCCTGTGAGGAGTGGGCTGGCAGGGTAGGGTGATGATTTGGACCCAGGCAGGGAGTGAACTTTGCAGCCATCAGCCAATCCCCATGCGTGCATACATACCTGCTGCTTACTGCCAGTGGTTGTTGGGCTGGGGATGGGAGGTCTCAGTGGGATGCAGGTGCCGTGCCCATGCCCCCAGGGTTCACAACATGGGGTAGAAAGCCAGATAGAAGCCAGGTAAGATGATGAGTAAGACTTGTGCACAGCATGCTCCTTGAGGGTTTCAGGCGCTGGGACTTCCACGTGTAGTGTTTGGTCCTGATTGAAGACATGTCTTCCCTATGCAGGTTTGCAGTGTCCAGATGTTAGAGCTTATGACCACAACATCTGGCCATGATTGCAGGCATGGGGAACAGGGCAGGAACTGCCAGGGAAACATGTTAGGGGCCTGTGTGCTGGCCTGGAGGCACAGGGCAGGTCAAGACCATGTAGCCTCTGGGTGTTGCTGGCAGGTTTACCGTTGAGGGCTGTGGGACGTGAGGGCGGGGCACCTGTTCAAGTTGGCAAAGGAGCATAGTGTTCCTGAGGGGCTTCTTCATAGATAAGCAGGATGGGTCTTCCCCTCCCTGGAGGTGGATACCCCAAGTTGGATCCAGAAGGCACCAGCTGCATCCACTGAGTTGAGGGTTTGTTGCTGTGAGCAAGGCCCAGGTAGGCTTTCTGGTCCATCTCTTGTGAGCATTGCCATGTGTCCACTTGATGTTGCCCCCGCCCTGGAGAAACTCACATTCCTGTGGCGCCTACATGCTGCCGGGTCCTGGGAAGACCTACACTGCTGAACAACCACAGCCCTCCTGCTTGCAAGGTGGGGAGGCAGTGTGTGTGCGGCAGTGACTCGGCCCAGTCCAGAGGCCAGGCAGTGTGGTGGCAGACCCCAGCCTCCATTGCCTTTCTCTTGCCAGGGCTCCTCTAGGAGCAGCAACCTTACTCAGGGACTGACTGGCCCCCAATATCTCCTCTGTCCTCCTATGCCCCTCCACCCCAACGTAGCTCTCTCCACAACCGTGGTCACTCACTGTCAAGTCAGGACAGACCCAGGGGGGTGGACTGGGTTGCCCACAGGACATTCATTCTGCAAAGGAAGGAACTTTGTGAAGGCCAACAGTGAGCCAGAGATGAGACCTTCCCATGCACCAGTCCTTAGGGTAGGGCGGGGGCTGCGGTCTATTGGGCAGCAACAGCAGTGGGCTTAGAGTCGGACACACACACATGTGGGCATTTGTATGGTGGCACTGTGTCTGGGTGGGAAAGTCAAGACACCAGAAAGGAATTGGGAGTCCAGTGGGACCGTTGCTAGATAAAAACGGTGTACTGTTGTCATAGGAAACTTGGAAGAGACAAGGGAACTAAGAACGGGTCACTTAGAAGTGACAGGTAATTGATGAGCTCCTCTGGGTCCATTTCTTCTATCTCTCTTCAGCAGGGGAACGTATCTGTTTCCCGACTCCTTCTCCAGGGTGTTTGCATATGGCATGATGGTCCCAGAATAGCTAGCTATGCTTTAGCCAGATTACCCAGGTTCGCCTCATTGCGGATTAGGGAAGCAGTGACCACCTGGGGCCCTGCTGGAGAGCTGCCCTGGGCTAGATGACTGGGTGTCCCCAAGCAGAGTGGCCTGTCCCTCCTGGGCCTCATCGCTGGTCTGCTGGCCACTGACTGCTCCTCCACACCTTACCAGGCACCCCACAGACAGAGCCCTGCTGGTGTAGGCCAGCTCACCACACGCCCTCCCAGGGTCTCCCTCCAGAGCAACACATAGCCTCCCAGCCCCCTAGCTCAGTGCCTGCCTCAATTCCTGTCTTCTGAGGCTCCAGATGCACCTGACCTTCCTCAGCCCGTCTTGTTCATGTGGCTGGGTGGGCAAGTGCGCATCTCTAGGGTGAGGAGCAGCCTTTGCCCTCTGCTGAGCAGGTGGTGCTGGCTGCCCTGGGAGGGATTTAGTGCTTAGAGGGTGGGGAGCAGGCAAGGATTACCACTCTCCTCTCAGCTCATCCCGAGCAGCCCCAAGGTGAGCACGGAGGCTGCACCCCACGCAGAAGGTAGGTCCTGTATGAGGGGTGCTGGGGTGATCCGATGGGCACAGAGCAGGCTAAGCTGATGCTTCCAGAGCTCCCCCACTATTCCTGCCCTCGGCGTGTTCACCTGTGGCAGGTGTCTGAGCCCTGTGCTATGAGCTGGGAGGGTGGCACCCATTGCTCTCCTGCTGACTTCATGAGACCCAAGGATCAGAGAAGGGGAGTCAGGAAGCTGTGGTCGTTTGTGGTCAGCCCCTTGCTTTTCAGTGGAAGTTCCCAGAAGAGAGCTTGGGTTCCGCTGACCTTGACCAAGGGCACCTCTGGGGTGTGGTGCCAGGAGACACAGGAATTGGGACCCGGACATGCCCCTCCCAGGAGCTCCTTGATGGTGGGATAGGAGTGGACAGCTGGGGAGGCCACACATTTGTGGTCAGTGCATGTATTACCAGGTAGCACTCCCAAAGGGAGGCATAGCCAGGGTTTGAGCATGGCTCTGAGTGACTGCCCACAGCTCTGCCCAGTTTCTGGGGTGAATTCACTTGGGGCAGAGGTGGGGGCACTGCAGCCACCTCGCCCACTTCCATAGGGAGCAAGGCCCTGCTGATATTTGTCTCCCCCGTCCCCCGCTACAGGGATGTCAGGACCAAGGCCCGTTGTCCTGAGCGGACCCTCAGGGGCTGGGAAGAGCACCCTACTGAAGAGACTCCTGCAGGAACACAGCAGCATCTTCGGCTTCAGCGTGTCCCGTGAGGCCCCAGGGGAGGTGGGGGAGGGTCTCAAGGAAGCTGGGGGCGGGGACCCCTGCTGACATGCTCTGAAGCCCCCCACACTCCCACACGGTGGGGCGGAAGCCCCCACACTGCTGACCCTAACCTGGAGCCTCCTCTCCCACACCCCGAGATGGGCTGAGCCAGGCCCTGTGGGCAAGGCCCTGGGGATGGGATGCCTGGGGCTCCAGGTGTTGTCCCAAGTCAGTCACTGGTACTTGTTCCTAGACACCACAAGGGACCCGAGGCCAGGAGAGGAGAACGGCAAAGGTGAGCTTGGCCAGCCTCAGTGCTCCAGCACAGGAATGGAGCAGCCCTCCCTTTGTCAGAGTGATGCATGAGGCCTCAGTCTCCCTCCCCATCAGCTCCTCCTCCTTTGCAGATTACTACTTTGTGACCAGGGAGGTGATGCAGCGGGACATTGCTGCTGGAGACTTCATCGAGCATGCCGAGTTCTCAGGGAACTTGTATGGGACCAGGTGAGCCATGCTTGGGGCCCTCCCTTCCTCCAGTTCTCTCAGGAACCTAGAGTGGGCAGCCCAGGCAGGGGTATCTCTCTGTGGGCACTGAGCAGCGGGTATCCCCTTGACTGGGCCCCAGGTGGGGGGTTTCTTTCTATGGGCTGTCTGGGCAGTTGGGGCAAGGGACCCAGCCCCCCAGGGGTCAGGATGGAGCCACAGTCAGGGCTCTCTGGGCCACTCCCTCCTGGCCCAGCCCCACTTGTGTCTACCTGGCCAGGCTGCTGTGAGAACAGTGGGCCACACGAGGGCCTGGTATGCAATGAGGACTTGGAGGACCTGGGTCTCATAGGTCGGCAGGTTGCACTTTTCCCCACCACCACCTCCAGCCCCTGGGGTAGCCTGAGAGGGTCCCTGGCACAACAGCAGCTGCCCCTCCCAACAACCCACCAGAGCGGGGTCTTTGCTGGCTCCTCGTACCTGGCTTGCAAGGCCTGGAAGCAGTGCCTTGACACAGGCAGGCGTGCCTCTGTGCATAGCCTGTCCCTCAGCCACCTAGCTGGGTGAGGCAGGGACCCCACAGGACCCAGCATACTCTGCCCCAGGTGCAGATGGGAAGAGTGGTGGGCTGCCAAGTGGGGTCATTTGGCCACTGTTGGGACACTCAGTGCCTGCTGAGGAGCAGTGCCCCCAGTGGATGAGGAGCACATGGCACGTGGTGACCCTAGGGTGAGGGGCCAAGGCCTACAAAGGGTGGCCGGGGATGAGGAAGCCCAAGGGCGTGCCGTGTAGTTCTGTGGGGGCCATAGCCAGGGCATCCGTCTCCAAGCAGGGCCCCAGCATGCAGGATATGGGAGGGTGGTCGCCATCGCTAGCCTGAGGGCACGATCCAGGGGGTGATGCCAGAAACTTCTGGAGGCATGATTGGCGGGTGGGACTGATTGGGGTGATGGAGTGGTGTGGGGCCTGGGAGCAGGTGCCAGGAGAAGGAGAGGCCCTGGGCCAGGGTCTGAAGGCGCCCCTCCCTACTGCCACACCAGACCAGCAGAGGGCCCCCTTGTGCAAGGGTTGCTCAGGGAGTACTTCCAGAAAGAGGCAACAGACGCCACAGTTAGGGTGGGCCCCTGTGGGCACCCCCAGAGAGGCCCAGAGCAAGGGATGGGCAGTAGATGGTCCCACTGAGGCTCTTCGAGGCCGTGGGGTCTGCTAGGGCCTCAGGAGCCCACAGCTGAGCAACCCCCTCCTATCATCCCCCAGCAAAGCAGCTGTGCGGGCCGTGCAGGCCATGAACCGCATCTGCGTGCTGGATGTGGACCTGCAGGGCGTGCGCAACATCAAGAAGACCGACCTGCAGCCCGTCTACATCTTTGTGCAGCCACCCTCACTGGATGTCCTGGTGGGGGCTGAGGGAGGAGGGCGGGGGGGCAACCCTGGAGGCTCTGACCTTCTGACTTTCATACTTCATCTCAGGAGCAGCGGCTGCGGCAGCGGAACACAGAGACGGAGGAGAGCCTGGCTAAGCGTCTGGCTGCTGCCCGGGCTGACATGGAGAGCAGTGAGTGTGGGCACCTATCCCTCCGTGTCCCTGGACCCTCTCCAACCCCCACAGTAGAACAGTCCCACCCAGCAAGGGGCAGAGGAGGGCTGGAGCCATCACCCAGCACTGTGGTCCACGTGAAGGGTCCCCGGACCCCCTCCTCTGTCACCAGAGCCTCCACTGACCCTGCCCCCACCCTCAGGCGAGGAGCCCGGCCTGTTTGACCTGATCATCGTCAACGACAGTCTGGACAAGGCCTACTGGGCCCTGAAGGAGGCGCTCTCCGAGGTGGGCTGGGGGTGGAGGTGGGACCTCAGACCTCTGTCTGGCAAACGGGGAAAATAGGCTGGGACAGGTGATATGGCGGCCCCAGGCCCTGGGCGAGACCCTCTTCCTTTTCCCAGCCTCTCTTCCTTTCTCCCCGGCAGGAAATAAAGAAGGCTCAAGCAACTGGTCACTCCTGAGCAGGTCCACCGGCTATAACTCCTCAGGTGGGGCCTAGGGCCTGGCACCCACCCGCAGCGGGCCAGGATCTCCGGCGGTGGCTCTGCTCACCTCAGCTAGCACCCAGGGTTTGGGGTGCTGCCTATCTTCCCTCACTCCCCCACCGTGACTGGAGGAGTTTGCTCTCACCCCCTCTCCCCATGTCCATTTCTAGGCTTCCTCCCCACCCTACCCTATCAACCCCCCTCCCATGGAAGCTGGGCCAACATCCAAATAAAAAACTGCTGGGTTAGAGTGTCCTTGAGCCCTTGGATCATGGCCCTGGGTGGGTGGGGCCACGGTATACCACTCCAGACCCACCCCCCACCCCACCCTCCTCTTGGCAACCACGCCCTAACTGGCCAGCCCCTGGAGGTCCTTGGGCTCCATCCAAAAGTCCAGATGAACAGCGGAGGGCAGGCGGGAGCTGGGCCTGGACACTGGACGGTGGGCAGAGGGGCGCTGGGCAGCCCCTAGGCCTGGGGGCAAGTGAAATGGGACTGGGCTGCCTCCTGACCTACTGTACAGCCTGGGAGAGACTGGTTCCCTCTCTGGGACCCATCCAGCCCCAGGGACAATCAGGGATTCAGACCCCGAGCCTCAGGGGGAACAATGGAGCCCTTGAAGGCCCTCCCCCCACATTGTGCTTGGTGGTGAGAGGTGGCCCTGGGTCGGGTCGGGCCCTGGACTTAGCCGGGTGCACACCCTCAGGAGGGCTGGTGTCCAGCCGGCCAGCAGGTGGAAGGGCTCAGAAGGACTTGTTTCCTGGCCTGGAAAAGGTAGGGTACCACCAGGGGACCAGGTTTGGGGTGCCCTTTGGGGCTGAGCAGCACCCTGTTTACTCTGGGCCCAGGGTCTCAGGGGCCTGGACTCAACTCTCTTGGAACAGCCAACCCCAGGAGATAACGGGTGCTGAGCCTGGTCGGGTGGCCCTCCATTCTGGGGGTCTGTCCATCTCAGGCCCACTGCCCTCACAGGGCCATCAGTCTGGGTGGTGATTCAGCTGCAGTAAGACTCAAGGGTAGGAAGAGGTAGAGGCAGAAGTCTGCCCCTCCCCCTCCCCCAGAAGCTGCTCAGGCCAGCTGATGAGCAAGGGGGGAAGGGGGTGGGCCTCCGAGCAGCTGGGACCCCTCAGGCCATGTGGGACTGGCCAGCCCCTGCCAGCTAGGCAGCTGCAGTGTATCCAGAGGCTGATGCCTTGGGCTATTCAGCCCTGGGGGGAGGTTGGGGAGCCCCAACTCTTCCACATGGGCAGACAAGCTGTAGTTGGTACACCTGCCTGCTGTCCACACTGCTCCTGGTTTAGCCTTTATGTGGCCACGGGCACCTCCTAAACCCTTGTGGCCACCTGCTAGGTCTTGCGTCCTCAGATCTGGGTCCTGGAGGTTAGCAGAGCAGAACAGACTCCTGTTCTCCAGGAGCAGCACCCACTGCGCCACAGATGTGAGTTGTCTGGATGTGGATTGCGTGCAGGGTGGCTGGACATGAATGGGGAGCGGGACTGGGCTGGGGTCCCGACAAGGGGCAGCACGGCTGACGGGCGGCAGCTGGTCCTGTGGTATGCCCAGCTGTTGGAGGAGCAGGTGGACACAACAGGTGTTCAGGGCAGGAAGGGGGTATGCAGGGCAGAGAGAGTGGCACTGCCACACACTGAGGGGGCAGAGCCTGCAGTGGCTTTAACGCGGCGTTTTGGGCCGCATCAGGGTGGAGGGTTGAAGGAGGGGTTGAAAATGTGGGCACCCCATGGAGTCCGAGGGGCACAGTGTCCTGCCCTTGGCCAGCAATGCCTGGGGAGGTCCTTGAGGGGGCACCGAGCTTGGGCAGGGATCCTGGTTCAGCCTCACACCCTTGCTCCTCCTGACACCTCCCGCTGCCAAAGCCCAGGGTTCTATGGCCCAGGCCACCCTGTAGCAGCAGTTCCTGGCCTGGCTGCAGGAGCGGTACAGGCTACGCCACCATGACTCACTCCCTAGGCCTGTCCCCACCGCACCCTCCACTCCTGCAGGAGGCCCCTCGCTTCCCAGGTTCCAGGCTGGAGCAGAGAAGAGAGGGGGCCCCCTCGTTCCTCCACAGACCCAGAGTGCCATGTCCTAAGGTCACCATGGGACGTGGTTACCAGCCCAGCCACCTGCACCTCCAGAGGCCCTGGGAGGGAGGAGGGCCCTCCCACCTCAGGTTTACACCAACCCTCCCCAGAGCTTCCAGGCAGGGCTCCATTGCCTCAGACATTGAATCATCCCACTGGCATTTGCTGAGCGTTTGTGTGATTGGGGGCACTGAGCATGCGCAGTAGGGACACCTCACTCTTCTGGCTGTGGAGGGAGCTTCCCAGAGGAAGGCCATTGGAGCAGTACAAGGCAGAAGGCAGTGCGTGTGTGTGCCTGAGTGTGAGGATGAAGTGTGTGGGCGTGCAAATGCGTGTATAACTGTGTGGGTATGCAGTTGTTAGAGGGAGGGAGTCCAGACATGGTCAGCTCTGAGGTGGGCAGGAGCAGGTCAGGAAGTTCCCGAGGACCTCTGAGGATATGGGCTTTGTGCTGAGAGCCCCAGGCTCCCTGGGACCCAACCCAGTGGGGCCTGTGTCCCCACCTTGGGGTGCCTGCAGGAGGGGAGATGGGGGTAGGGGACTGGGAAGGGAACCTGGTCACTAGCTGGTGTCTACACTGTGGGAGGCTGTGGTGTGCACTGGAGTTGCTGGGGGCGGATGGATGTGGCAGAGGGTCCCCAGGCCTGGGGTCTGGGTTTTGGGCACCTGGGTTGGGGGCGGGTGCACACCTCTCAGTGGCCGGGGGTTCAGGCAGGACACAACTGGGGCATCCGGGACAGGGGCACAGGGAGGGAGGGACATGGAAGACAACCCACAGAACCACTACCAAACTGACAAGGGGGAGACCTCGTGGGCATCCTAAGGCCAGGCTGTGAGGGAGGCCACCATTGGGAGGCCTGGGGGCTAGTGGAGGTGGAGAGAAATCAGATTTCTTCAGGCATACAGCACTGGGGACTGAGCAAGGCAAGTGCTGCAGCCCCACTCTCTGAGTAAGAACTCTCCCCCACAGGGCACTTCAGTGGGTGGGTAGGCAAGCAGCAGGAGGGAGACCTTAGCCTGGGAGGTGGGTGGATTGCAGGAGCAGCCCCTGGTCCCTGATCTAAGGCCTCAAGTCTCCCAGGGCTGAGTCCGCCTTGGGCTACTTGTAGGTACTCATATGTAGAGGAGGGACCACCCAGTGCCAGGTACGTGCAGGAATCTGAGTCCTCAGGAAGGGAAAGAGGTTATCTGAGATGCCCAGATTCCCAGGGAAGGATTCCACCAGTCCTCTTGGTGAGCTGAGCACTCCACTCTGGGGGGGTGGGGGTGGGGCAGCCAGGCAGCCCCACCTCAGCCAGAGGAAGTCCACCCACCATGAGAGGGGGCACATGGGAGGAAGCTGGGCCAGGGATGGAAAGGAAATGGCTGGGCAGGCCCTGACCTCACTAGTACAGGAGGAGGCACTGGGCATCTCTGGTTCTCAGCCTTTGACCACCCCCCCCACCAGGCCAGGACCTTTGTTCAGACCCAGGGGTGAAAGGGGCTTGAAGTGGGGAGAGCCCAGCTGCCCACCCCTGCAGGAGCCACTCTATTGGTGCCAGAACCAGGTGTGCAGGGCCCAGCTCACCCCAGCACAAGTCATCCTGATGCCCACTGGAGCCCATGGTGCCTGCCTATCACTCTCCTCCCAATAGGGTGCCTCCTTGGGCAACTCTTGGTGAAGATGACCCCAGCCCCCTTCATGGGGATCCCCCATGTGTGCCCTGCACCCTGCCCAGTCACCCCTCCCTCCCCCGACCCCACACCCTTTAGTGAACACTCCCAGGCCTGCCCCCTCCCAGACCTGATACCCAGGTGCACCTGGGCCCCTTCTCCCCAAACCTCGTCCTGGATCCCACTTGAGTGGCCCCCATCCGCACTTGCTCTAATATGTAGCTTTGGATGAGATTCCCTCTGAACAAAGGTCCCAGCAAATGCCAGGGCCTTGTTCCCTGAGGGGCCAGCACCCCCTCACACACCCTCCTCTCCTGCTGGCCCAGCCCAGAGCCAAGCTCCCACTGGCTGCCTGCCATCAGCACTGGGCAGCCATGGGCCTGGCCTTTGCCTCCCACTGCCCCATCTCTGTGTTGGGGTCCTTCTTGCACCCCACAGCCCCAGGACAGGTCACAAGCAAAACTCCCAGCTCTGTGCTTGAAGCCTCCAGACATAGAGAAATACGTTCCAGATGGGGCAAGACAGGGAGAGGGAACTTGAAGTGATGGAGTAGGAAACCATTTTAAATAAGGTTTTTAATTTTACAACACATGTGATTTACAGAGAAGCTATAAAGAGACCAGGGAGAGTTCTCATTTGCCCCCAAACCCAGTTCGCAGTGATGTGCTTGTCACAACTGGTGCACCAATATTGCTACATTGCCATTAGCCAAAGATTCCTCACTTTTCCATGTGTCCTTTTGCTGTCCCAAGGTCCCCAGGGGGAGGGGTGACTGTCCTCGTGTCTCCTTGGTCCCTCTTGGGGGTGACTCCCTCAGACTTCACTAGTTACTGATGCCCTTGGCATTTTGAAGGTCAGGTCGTTTGTAAAAGCCCCTGCTGGAACTTGTGTCAATGTATCTCATGATCGCCTGGGGTGAGGGTTTGGGAAGAAGCCTCCGGGGCAGCAAGGTCTGTGCCCTCAACTTGGCTCCTCCCTGCAGGTGGGGACCTCGGCCACCTGCCTGAGGTGATGTCTGTCAGGTTGTACTCCTCCCTCCCTCCTTGCTGTGCTCTCTGGAAGAGCACCCTCCTTGAGGTCACAGTGACTACATGAATTATTCAGAATTCCCTTCTCCCCCATTTAGTTAGTTATTGTATCATTTGTATCAGTGGGGTCTCATACATTTTCTACCTTGGGCAACAATCTATAAACCAATCTATAATAGCAGGGTGGTGGGCTGGCCTTAGAGGCAATCGGGTGGAGAGACAGGACCAGGGGGCAGGGCTCAGCGTGGAGTGGGGTGGAGCGGGAGTGTGGGCGGGGAGTGGACGCTCCTGGGACTGCGGCGTAACAGAAGCCCCAGCAGTGGTGGTTTCCGCCTGTGTGGGAGCAGAATGCGGGTGCTGGTGCGTTGGGACCAGGTGCGCTTGGCATTTTACTGCAAAGTCGGGGGGAGTCTCAGGAGCACAGGTTGATGGGCTTCCTAAGGTGCTTGGCAGAAGCGAGGCAGGCCTAGGGAGCGGCAGGACCCGGTGGAGTCCGGTTCAGGGTTTTTGCTGATGAAGCTGAGGGGGTGCTGAGCGGAGAGCCGTCCAGGATAAGCCCATCTGAGAGGAAGACGCTTTGGAGGGAAATTTTTGGGTCTGGTCTTCTGGGGTTTGCTGTGCCTGCTGGCATCCGTGTGCCGATCCAGCAGCTGGCACCAGAAGTCTGGATTTGGGGGACCCCTGCGCATGGCACTGAGGGCCTGGGCTCCTCCAGGCCATAGCTGGTCAGCATCAGCCCCCTGACCATGGAATGACCCCACCGTGACTGCGTGTGTGACACAGGCCCTGCACACACATGTATACAGCACGCAGGCATGGGCCCTTGGGTCTGAAGAGCCAGAGCCTCTGCTCCACACCCAGAGGGTGCCTGAGCTCCCCCACTGGCACAAGGGGGAGGAAGAGAGGAGGTTTGCTCACCCTTCCTGCTGCCCAGGCTGTCCCCTTCTGCTGACAGCCTGCAGGGCCTGCACCCTCTTTCCTCCACACGACTTATCTCTGGGGGGGCTCTGAGTGCACCCAGGTCAGCCCCCCAGGGCAAAGTGCCATCCTTCACACCCCAGGGCAGGGTCCACCCAGTGCCATGCTAGAGCTGGTCTCAAGAACCCTGCCCTCACCCCCCACTCCCCGCCCCCGTGAGTGTCTCCTCGAGCTGGTCATGGGCCTGGTGGGCACATTTACACCACGGGAGTCAGCAAACACTACACCAAGGCTTTTCTACCGAGGGCCAGTTGTTAAATACCACACAGAAGGGGTCAGGACTGCCCTGGCACCCCCACCCTCCCTCCCATTTCTCCACTGGGCTCCATCTTGGAGGGGAGAGAAGTGGGGGATGCTCTGCCATCCCTTTTCTGGGTTCCTGCGTGGTGGGACTATAGGCCCCAGCCTCCTGGGATGTGGGACTGTCGAGGTCAGGGTTGGGGACAGGTCCTGGAGGAGAGCTGAAGTTAGAGCTGAGGAAACACAGCCAGCTGAGGACATCATAGACCCTCATGCTCATTCCTCCTTGAGGCAGAGGTATATCAAAGATGGCCCTGAAGGGCTGGGCATGTGCCAGTCTGTGTACCTGTAAATGTGTGTGCCTGTGCATGAGTGCATTGCACATGTGAGTGTGTGTATATATATGTATGCACATGTGTGTCTGAGTGAACGTATTTGCATGTGCACTTGTGAGTGTTTGCATGTGTGTGGCTATGAGGGGGCGCTGCACACAGATGTGAGGAAATAGGGTCACTTCCCCAGGAACCCCGGCTGCCCCCTCTTCCTGCCCCCACCTCCTGTCCCGGGAGAGGCCCCAGCTCCATAAAGAGGGCCCGGAGCCCTGAATGCCCCTGTTGTTCCATTCCACACCTGCCCACGCTGCCTCCCAGGCCTGTTCCAGAAGGAGGAGGCCAAAAGCATCAGGTACTCAAGGGTCTTCTGCCTCCAAACTACCCAGGAGCAGGTACTGGTGTGGAGGAGGGAGGGTGGGCATTAGGAGGCTGCAGCCCCCTCCCTAGAGGTGCAGGGGTACAGGGGTGTCTGGTCCTGCCCACTGAGCCCCTTCTAGGTACAGGCTCACTCAGGGGTAGCTGGTCTAGAAGGAGCACTGGTCTGGGACGTGGTAAGTGGCCACATGGCTGTCTCCGAGTGTCACAGGTGCCCGAGTGTGGTTGTGTGTGTGCCTTACGGTGTCTGTGGGCCTCGCTGCACATGGTGCCACCCTGAACAGACACCTGGGCTCACCCCCTCACCCCCCAGCCAGGATGTGCAGAGGATATGGGAGTGCTGGAACAAGAGGGAGGAGCAGCCTGGAGGGTAGGCCTCAGCCACTGGTACAGCTGGACCAGTGGCGGGGGTGGGGGGGCGCAAACAGCACGGCAGTGGTCTTCTGTGGAGACGGGGACCAGAGCCCCTGTCCAGGATGTGGAGGAAGGGGGGCCCACTGTTGGTGCGTCTGGAACTGATGGGGCTGGGGGCTACAGGGGCTGGAAGCTGACAGAGCCGTTGGGTCTGGGGATGGATGGGATTAGGGGGTGATGAGAAGGCTAGACTAGGAGGCTGGGGGCTGAGGGCCACTGGGTCTAGGGGCCTGGAGAACTGTGGGCTGATGGGGAATGGAGTGGCTGAGGAGCTGGGGGGCCAGGCAGGCTGCAGGCCCAGCCCTTGATGGGCCCCTGGCATGCTGGCAATAGGAATCCAGCAACCTGGGTGCTGCAAGGTGGGAGCAGGCATCTGAGGTGAGGCCCAGACTCTGAGCGAGGCTGGTCCGTTTTCTGGTTGACCTTACGAAGGCAGCTCACCCAGTGGACTCCCTGTGGCTCTCGGGGCCTGGGGTGAGGTCCCCAGAGGCTGGGTAAGGGACACAGCTTACACGGCACTGGGCTTTCCTAGAGAGCTGGGGGAGGGCAGGAGGGCTGGCCCTGCTCCAGGCCACAGGGACCTAGAGCCGGGTTTTGGGGGGAGCAAGGGTATGTGCTCAGCCAGAGAAGGAGACCCCTTGTCTGTCCTTGTAGGGTCTATCCTCTGGCTGCAGAGGCCCCGGCCTCTTGCTGATCCCTCCTAGGGCAGGGTCAGGACCCTAGGTGAGGGCGGCGCTCCTGGAGGGGCTCCAGGTGCCACTGTACACCCTCCCAACCCACCAGCCCTTGCCCCCATTACCCTCGCCCCAGGTTGAGCTCCTGCTCATGGCCTGCAGGTCCCATCCCCCGCCCCTATGACCAACATGAGCTGGAGCTTCCTGACGCGGCTGCTGGAGGAGATCCACAACCACTCCACGTTCGTGGGCAAGGTATGGCTCACGGTGCTCGTGGTCTTCCGCATCGTGCTCACGGCGGTGGGCGGTGAGTCCATCTACTCCGACGAGCAGACCAAGTTCACGTGCAACACGCGGCAGCCGGGCTGCGACAACGTCTGCTACGACGCCTTTGCACCCTTGTCCCATGTGCGCTTCTGGGTTTTCCAGATTGTGGTCATCTCCACGCCCTCCGTAATGTACCTGGGCTATGCTGTGCACCGCCTGGCCCGCGCCTCACAGGACGAGCGCCGTCGCGCTTCACGCCGCCGCCAAGGCCGCCTCGCGCCCCGTGCACCCCTGCCCCCACCGCCCCACCCGGGCTGGCCCGAGCCAACAGACCTGGGCGAAGAGGAGCCCATGCTGGGCCTGGGTGAAGAGGACGAGGATCCGGGCGCGGCCGAGGGCCTGGGCGAAGATGATGAGGCTGAGGACGTGGGTGCCGCCAAGGGTGCAGGAGGGGACCCAAAGGCGACCGGGGTCCCAGGCCCGGCAGGTCAGCATGACGGGCGGCGGCGCATCCAGCGCGAGGGGCTAATGCGCGTGTACGTTGCCCAGCTGGTGGCGCGGGCCGCCTTCGAGGTGGCCTTCCTGGTGGGCCAGTACCTGCTGTATGGTTTCGAGGTGCGGCCCTTCTTCGCGTGCAGCCGCCAGCCCTGCCCGCACGTGGTCGACTGCTTCGTGTCGAGACCCACTGAGAAGACGGTCTTCCTGCTGGTCATGTACGTGGTCAGCTGCCTCTGCCTGGTGCTCAACCTCTGTGAGATGGCGCACCTGGGCCTGGGCAGCGCGCAAGACGCTGTGCGCAGCCACCGCCCCCTGCCCCCCACCCCTGGCCCCATGCCTCGCCAGCAGCCCTGTGGTCTCCCCGCCGCGCCTTCGGGCCTGGCCTGCCCGCCAGACTACAGCCTGGTGGTGCGCGCGGCTGAGCGCGCACGCACCCACGATCAGGACCTGGCCAACCTGGCGCTGCAGGCGCTGCAGGACCGGCGGTCACTTGGGGACCTCGACAGCCCACCAGGCCCTGGCCTTCCAGCAACCGCCCGGGGGCCCCCGAGGGCCGGCGCCCCTGCCTCCGGGTCGGGCAGTGCCACGTCGGGGGGCACTGCCGGGGGCCAGGGCCGGCCAGGGGCCAAACCCAGGATGGGCTCTGAGAAGGGCAGTGCGAGCAGCAGCAGGGAGGGTAAGACCACCGTGTGGATCTGAGGCCTGCATTGGCTGCTGTTCCTCCTCCCTCCGCACCAGGGCCGAGGTGGAGGGCTCTGGAGGAAGTCTAGGGTCTGGACACCGCCTAAGGGGCAGAGCACAACCTACCCTCCTCCTCCCCCTCAGGTGGCTGCTCTCCCCCTCGAGAGGGGGCGGAGGGCACCAGCCTGCTCTGCATCACTGCCCCTCCCTGCCTGAGCCCCATCTTCACCCAGGATAGGGTGGGGAAGGTAGGCCTGGGAATCACGAATGGTCCCCAGCTCTGGTCCATAAGCCCTGATGGGTAGGTGGGACTGTGGCTGGGGCATTTCCACCCTCCCAGAGCCACCCAGCTGGCCACCTCAGGACAAGGCTGCCCTCCAGGAGAGAGCTCCACCCGCTCCTGCCCCGCTTTTCCCGGCAGTAGCCCATGTGCGACTGCCCAGGGATGCTTGGCCTGGGTCTTGGGGAGTACTGTGCTTGTCCACAGTACTCCCTGCCCAGCAAATGGGGCTCTTTTCCTAGCACCCACACTCTTCTAGCCCAGGTTCTGGTTCTTGCAGAGATGGAAGCAACGCCAGGTCTTCCTTGTACAGAAGGGAAAACAGAGACCACAGTGGGCAGAGGTCCCTGCGCCCAGCCCTGGTCTGTACCACCTCCTGCCTCACCCCCACTAGGCCCCAAGCATGAGCTGCCTCGAGTGCCAGGTGGACCTGCACCCTGCTTCCTGTTCCCTGCCCAGGCAGATCTGGGGCTCAGGCCCTGCATGGGCCCCAGGGTGGATGGGGCCATGCCCTCTCCAGCTCCTGTGCTGGCCTGGCGTGGCCCCTTCCTCTGGGACATACTTCAAGTTCTGAAAAGACATCGGTCCCCCTTACCACTCAGACCAACAGGATGGTGGTGAGGGGCTATGGCTTTGCCCATGCTAGGGGAAGGCGCTCTGAGGCTCCCACCACAGCCTCTTCCCTCCAGCCCCCTGTCCAATTCAGACACAGCCTCCAAAGGGAGTGAAATAAAACTAACTTTTGTTTACAACCACATGTGTATGTGTATGAATGTCCGCATAAATGTGTGTGTGTGTGCTTGTGTATGTATGTGGGAGTGTGGTGTGTGCACATATGTGTGAGTACACATATATGCGTGTGTGTACGTGTCCACCGCTGGCCTCTGGGGACACATGGCTCAGCTCTAGGATGGCTGGGAGAGGAAACCACTTTGCAGGGACCATCTGGGGAGCAAGGCCCAGGTTGAGCCCCTGCAGCTCCTTGGAGACACTCTGGTGCCTCTCTGTGCCAGGCAATAGGCTCTGCCCAGAGGGGAGGGATATGGCTGAATGAGAACAAAGAACAGCCGGGCCTGCACGTTTAGAGCCCAAGGTGGTAGCTCAAAGGACAGAGAGGCAGTCCTGTCTCAGGCCCCGGCATTATCCAGATGCTGGCCAAAGCCTGCAGTGGTAGCTTTTGGTAGGGAGCAAAGGCGAGCACAGTTGGGGAAACAGCTGCTGCCGTCAAGGAGCCACCTTGGTCTAGACTTCAGTGATCCTGCTGTCTACCAGCCTCCCTCAGGCCCAAGGCAGGCCCTGAGAACTTCTCCCAGATTGCAAATCCTCTCTGGGGTCCCAGGGCCAAGCCCCAAGCCTGGGTGGACCCCAACCCAGCCTGCCTCTGGTCAGATGCCAAATGCAGGCTGAGTCCCTTTCCTTTGTGGGGTTTGACTGGCTGATCCCGGGTTCCAGGTGACCCCACCCCCATGAAGTCCCAGATGTCAATGCTGGAAGCAGAGCCTCAGAAGGAAAGCCAGTCCACATCCAGAGCAGGGACTCACCACTCGCCTCTCCAAGAGAGGAAAGCCCATGGGACTGGCATCCCTGCATTTGGGGCTGTGCTGCTGGCAGTGTCGTCATGAGGAATACTGGGTTTCTGTGGTGGGGAACACGCTGTCTGTCCAGCCATGCCTGGCTCCCATCAGTGTGACTGCGTGCAGTGAACGACAGAGCTGGTGAAGGATATCTGCAAGGCACTATTGTTGGCTGACACCCTTGCCGTGGCCCCTCCGTAGCCTCCCTGCCCACCGTGTCCCTGAGAGCAGCCTCCTGCAGCCAGTGGAGGGCCTGGAGGACATCAGGACCTCAGGGAGTTAAGTGGGCATTCCAGGTGGGGAATAGTGGGAGGCTTTAGGGTTCAGAACCACCCTAGTGGCTGGAGAGGGCTGGTGAGGAAGGCAGGTGTCCACTCCGAGCAGGGCCCAGAGGTTGGCCTCGATCCTGATGGTCAGTGCTCCCACATCTCAAGGCCATGAGGCACACTTGATGGTGACAGGGTCCCACAAGGGTGGAAGGTGGGGCATGGGCCCTCAGCATCTGCCTGAAAAGAAGCCTTAAGCCAGCAGACAGGGAGACCCTGGGCGGCTTTGTGTTTGGGGAAGAACATTCTGGATTTCACTGTGACAGTGTCCAGGGAAGCCTTCCCCCATCCTCTCTGTGGAGTAACATCAGGATCTCACCCTCTATAACTCGGGCTGGGCTCCTGGTGTAGTTTCAGCCTGGGAGTGTCTGGTGGGGCCAGGGCTGGCTCAATGATTTCCTCACTCACCGAGCTGGGGGTCCATGCTGCGGTCCCTCGATGTGGTTTGGACCTCCTTGCAGCATGGCGGCCCAAGAAGACCCAGCAAAGGCCAACTGACTCTTATCACCAGCCCTAAAATCATATCACTTCACATCATAGCAGTCACAGGCCTGCAGGATCCCTCTCAATGGGCCAGTGTCACGTTTTAAGGACATGTGGAATAGTCTCTGTTGGCCTTGGTCCGCTGGCCCCCTAGCCACGTGTGAGGCCCTTCAGCACCCCTCCCACCCGCACACACAGGGGCACGTGATCTTGGGGCCTCTGCAGCCACTGCTCCCTTCTTTTACCACAGTTCTGATATCGGTCCATAATTCGCCCCATACTGTTTAGCCTGTCCAGTTTCTATCATCTCAGTCCCCCCACTCCTAACTGGTTTAGATACAATTTGAGGCAGCTGGGTCAATGGGAACAGGACACTGCCCAGGGGCTCCTGGGGAAATCTATTTGCTGCGTGTCTGTGACATGGAAGTCAGATGTGGGTCAAGCTGTGAGTCTCTGTGGGTTGGTCCAACACCCATCTAGATGTTGCGGTGAAGGTGTTCTTTTAGATGAGATTAGCATTGACGATCTGTGGACTTTGATAAAGCAGACCACCCTCCCTAATGTGGGTTGCCCTCATCCAATCAGGTGATGGCCTTAAGAACAAAGACTGAGGTTCCCAAAGAAGGGATTCTCCCTCCAGACTGCCAGTGATGATTACATTTATGGGTCAGCTTAACTGGGCCCTGGGATGCCCAGAACAAGCATGATTCTAAGTATGTCTATGAGGGTGATTCCGGATGAGATTCACACTGAATCTGCACACTGAGTAAAACAGATGGCCCTCCCCAGCGCGGGTGGGCCTTGGCCAATCAGGTGAAGGCTTGAGTAGAACAAAAAGGTGGAGTAAGAGAGAACTCCTGCCTGACAGTTTGAGCAAGCACACTGGTCTCCTGTCTTCAGATTCAGACTCAGGCTAGAACTCTCCTGAGTCTCTAGCTTGTAGATGGCAGACCTTGGGACTCCTCAGCCCCCATAGTTGAGTGAGCCAATTCCTTATAATAAATCTCTGTCGAGTTGGTTCTCTTTCTCTGGAGAACCCCAATTAATCAACATCCCATCAGCCAGGGGTTGTTAAAAGGGCATCCCAGCTGTGAGGAAAACTGCAAATGGAGGCTCTATTCTGGGAGGTATCTCAGTCAGCTCAGCCTGTGTAACAAATGCTATAGACTGGGGGCTCAAACAACAGACATCTATTTCTCATAGTACTGGAAACTGGAAGTCCGAGACCAAGGTGTCAGCACCTGAGGCCACTCTCCTTGGTGTGTAGACAGCTGTCTTCTTCCTGTGTCCTCACATGGTCTTCCCTTTGTGTGAGTCTGTGTCCTCATCTCCTCTTCTTATAAGGAAACCAGTCTTATTGGATTAGGGCCCACCCCAGTGACCTCATTTGACCTTAATCACCTCTTTAAAGACTCCATCTCCAAATACAGCCCCGTTCTGAGGTCCTGGGCATTAGGGCTCCATAATGTGAATTTGGGGGGATGCAATGCAACCCATATTAGAAGGCAGATGCCTAACTAAAAGCTCAGTCACCACAGAAGGGGATCCTAATGCATAAGCCTCTTGTTTCAGGAACTTAGGGGCCTGTATGAACCACTGGGGTCCTGTATGTTTTGTGAGCTTTCAATGGGGGTGACTTAGGATTTACTGTCATGTCCTCCCAACTGATGTCACTGGCCATCCCAGGCTAGGGGAGCCAACCTCTGTGTCATACACGTTTCTACCTCTAACACCAATTTCTTGATGTTTTGAACCACCATAACCATGATCTCATGCCTGAGCCCCGATACCCTAACAGGGTGTCCATCTCCCACCTATGACATAGTATCTAGTATGCCCAAGTCTGCAGAGGTGGAACCCAACTAAACTTGACACTTAATGCTCACCTAACTACTTAAAAAAAAAAAATCCTCTCAGTGCCTGTATGGCCATGAGGCTGGAGAGCTGAACTGGGGTGCAAAGCCATCAACCCTCGCCCCCCATCTTCTGTGCTCTGGAGCAGGCTGGTGGGTTGAGCCCAGGCCTCTCCACCCCTGCTTCACTGTCTGGTGGGGTCCTCGGGCTGTGTGGGGCCCACCCAGGTCTGTATAGGGGCAGGGCCAGGCCAGGGGAGCGGCTGGAGCAGGATCAGACAGAACGGCCTTGTCTCATTCTCATCTGTTTCCATGGCTGGAGCCAACTCGCCGGCTGCTCAGGGAGATCGTGGAGGGCTTCAGGGAGGGGGGTGCCCAGAATGGGGGCAGCTTCCTTCTTCTGACTTTGGGAAGGGAGGAGGCCATGAGGAGAGAATAACAGGAAACAACCCCTGGCCTGGCAGCAGCTGGGAAACAGGGTCTGGGACCCCCATGTCTGCTGATTTTCCAGCTCTCAGATCCCCACCCCTCCCGACAGCTCCAGGGCCCATGGCCTCAGAGGGAGGAGATGCACATGGGATCCAGCAGCAACCTATGCCCCCAGCTGGACCCAGGCCAATGAGTGGGGTTCCTTGGGCGCATCCTGAGACCAGTCCACAGTTCCCTCCACCTAGACCTGTAGGCATGAGAAGCTGCAGTGAGAGGACCTGAGAAGGAGCAGTAGCCAGGCCATGCCCACATGCAGGGGTCCCTGCTGTCAGGCTGGCCAGGCTGGTGCAGAGATCTGGGAAGCCTTCCTGGAGGAGGGAGCCTGAAGCAGTGCTGGTTGGCAGACTCTAGAATGCTGGGAAGTGCTGCCTGCTCTGTTCACAGAGGCAGCCACCAGCTGACTGTGGCTCTGGACATTTCAGTGTGGCCCATTCAGTAAGGAGCTAAAAGTTTCATTTGACTTCATTTGAGTTAATTTGCATTTAAACAGCCCCAGGTGGCAGCAGTGGCCCTGCTTGACCAAGTGGGCTGGGCTTGGCACTGGACTGGGAACGTCAGGTAAGGTTCCGGGTGGCCCTGGGTCAGCCTGCTGGCCCTTCCCACAGGCTGTGCTGGTGGGAAGCAGGTTTTCTGCTGGCCAAGGGATGGTCTGATGTGAGGCTTGAGGAATGCAACCCCCCCCATGTTGTCCTCGAATGGTTTCCTCCCTGACCTCACAGGGCTGACAGGGAGGTGCTGGGTCACCCTAGGAACACAGGCCCAACAGAGGAAGACCTTTTCCATGAAAGGCCAGTGGAACTGCATTCCAGGCCTGGCTGCTCACAACCAGGAAGCCGACTGGGAGGGGACCAAGGGCCTGGAAAACCCTAGGGAGTTCTGGTCAACCAGTTTATGTTAATGAGGTAACTTCTGAAAAGCCCCTAAGGATGGGGGCTGGTTGCCAGAACCAACCGTGTGATTAGAGGGTTAGAGCTTTCAGCCCGACCCCTTGACCTCTGGGGAGGAGTGATGGGCTGCAGGTTGAATCAACAGCCAATGGCCAATAATTTAATCAATCACATCTAGGTAATGAAGCCTCTGTAAAATCCCAAAAGGACTGGGTTTGGAGAGCTTCTGGGTTGGGGAACACATGGAGATTTGGGGAGCGTGCGGTGTGCTCAGAGGGCATGGATGCTCCGTACCCCTTCCCACATACCTTGCTCTTTGCTCTCTTCCATCTGGCTGTTCCTGAGTTATATCCTTTTATAACAAATCAGTAATCTGGTAGGTAAAATGTTTCTCTGAGTTCTATGAGCCACTCTAATAAACTAATTGAACCCAAGGAGAGGGCTGTTGGAACCTCTGATCTATAGCTGGTTGGTCAGAAGCACAGGTGACAACCTGGACTTCGATTTGCATCTGAAGTGGGGAGGGGGAGAGTGTGAGTGTATGAGACAGTGTGTGTGGCAGTCTTATGGGATCTCATGCTATCAGGTAGATGGATTAAAAATTGAGTTAAATTTTAAGACACCTAGCTGGTGTCAGAGAATTGTGTGGTGTGGGGGACCCTCTCCCCCCACACACATTTAGTGATAAGAAGTGAAGGGTAGTGTGAGAGTATAGGATACCCAGGAGTGTCTGTTTTACAAAGGAACTGAAAGCAAAGTTGTACACCCATCTTCATAGCAGCATTATTCAAAACAGCCAATGGGTGGAAACAACACAAATGTCCACCAATGGGTGAATGGATAATTCAAATATGGTATACACATACAATTGAACATCATTCAGCCCTTAAAAAGGCTGACATATGCTACATCATGGTGGAACCTGGTAGACACAAGCCAGTCACAAAAGGACAAATACTGCATGACTCCACTTCTATGAGTTTCCCAGAGGAGTCAGGTTCATAGAGACAGACTGGAATGGGGTTCCCAGGGACGGGGGAGGTAGATAGGGATCTGCGTTTGATGGGGGTGGAGTTTCCGTATGGGAAGGTGAGAAAGTTCTGAACGATGGGGATGGCTCCAAAAGAGTGTGAACGCGCTTAATGCCCCTGAAATGTGCACCTAACAATGGTTAAGATGGTAAAGTTTATGTTATGAGCGGCTCACCACTGTAAAGCAAGCAGAAACTTCTCTGAGGCTCGAGGAGGAGGTCAACTGCAGGACTGACAGCCCGAGGCCTCGCCCCCGCGCAAGGTCCGCCCACCCTCACCCTGGCCACTCACGCGAGCACCGCTCGCGCGCCTCCAGGGATTGCTGTGGTACTAGCCCGCGCATGCTCGCGCACACTCCGCCCCCCACGCACACTTCGCCCGCCCGCCGTCAGGGGCTGTTTTGGGGCCCGCCTGCACCGCCTCCCCCCCCCCCACCTCCGCCCCGCGCACGCTCCGCTCGCCCGCCTCCAAGGTGTTGTGGCGCGCGCCCGCCCGCTCGCGCCGCCGCCCGGGCCGCCCCTTCCCGCCGCCTCACTCCTCCCCAAGATGGCGGCCGCAGCGCTGCTCCGGGGTGCAGCTCCAGGGCGTGGCGGCCGGGCCTGGAGCTGGCGGCTGCGCGCTGCTCCGAGGCGTCGCCTGGGCCACAACTCCTGCTGTCATCGTGGTGAGTCCGCGGGCAGCGCGGCGTGGGCCTGCTTCCTACTGGACGAGCGCGCCCTGGTGCGCGTGCGTGGGCCGGACTCTGCGCCCTTTCTCCTGGGTCTGCTGACCAATGAGCTGCCGCTTCCAGGTCCTGCGGCCGGCGAGGCTTCAACTTCGGCGCGTTCGGGCTACGCCCACTTTCTCAACGTCCAGGGACGCACCCTCTATGACGTCATTCTCTACGGGTGAGAGCGGGTTGGGGCACAGGCTCCGGGGGACCGGGGTAGGGGAGGGGGTATCACCCAGGGGAAGGGCACCCAGGAGCGGGCATGAGAAGGCTTGGAGGATGGGCTTCCATGGAGAGCTCTCAGGGGAGGGGTAGGCACCGGGGAGGGGCGGACAGGGGGCGGAACTAAGGACACCCAGAGGCAGGGCACCTAGGGGAGGGCTACCAATGGCCCAGGACGGACATCCAGGAGAGGACATGCAGGACAGGGCATCCAGGGGAAGGGACACCTGGGAACCTGTGCATGGGGGGGCCGAGGTGGGCCTCCAAGGGAGGGCACCTGAGGATGGGAGGCGCGCCCAGTGTAGGGAACTTGGGGACCCGCACACAGGGTGGGCTGGGGATGGGCACCTGGGGGAGGGCACCGGGGCAGGGCAGCCATAGGTGAGCTGGAGCCTGCACCCAGGGATGGGCCAGTGACACTCACCAATGGGAGGGCCTGGGCGTCCCTGCGCCTGGCCTCTGATCCTGCTCAGACCCACTGCACGGAGAAGGGGTCGTGGCACCTGGAGCCACACTGCAGGGAGCAGTCTCTGCGCGACTGGCTTGTGCTACTACTTCCTGAGTTCTCCAGTGTACACACATTTCTGTCCAAAATCTCTCCGTATTCAGTGATTATTAGCGTTTGGTGTTTTACATCAGTCAGTGCTGATTTTATCATGACTTTCTGTGATGGTCACCAGGACAAGCCAAGTCAGTGGCCTTTAGAGCTATAGAGCTTTCGGTTTTCACTTGCTTAGCTTTCTCAGACTTTCTCAGAGGTTCTTCTAGAAACTGTCATGCAGTTGCAGGTCGTTGCCCTGCCTGAAACTGCCCTGGAAACTCCAGTGTCCCTCTTCTATTGTGGGTTCTTGTCTGCATCTTCCTCAGTGCCTGCCTGCTGGAGGAGTATGTTCTTTAGTGCCTTGTTGAGAGGTAGGATACTTCAGGTGGACCTTTGACTCCTTCAAATGGTTTTACCTGATAGCTTGGCTGGGCATAAAATTCTAGGCTGAAAATCGTCCCTGAAAACACTGAAGCCACAACTGGCATTGCTGTCAAGAGGCCTGGTGCCTTTTTATGTTTGAGCCTTTGTGTGTGACTGCTTTTTCTTTGGACACTCTTCGGGGCTCTTTTTCATCCTGATGTCTTGAAGTGTTATGACGATGTGTTGTATTTTGGGTCTTCTTTCATGTCATGTTGCTGGGCACTTGGTGGGCTGTATGACTCTGGAACAGGACTCAGTCAAGTATGACCCTTGGGCAGATCCAGCTCACTCTGTTTTCATAAGTAAAGTTTGATTGGAATGCTGCATGCCCATTTGTTTGTATACTGTGTGGCTACTTTCATTTTCCAATGGCAAAAGTATAATTAGTAATATGATAATGTGGTAGAGACCGTGTGGCCGCAAACCTAAATTATTTACAGTCTGGTTCTTTACAGAAAAGGTTTGTTGTCATTATCTGTTTTATGTAATTATTACCTTCCCAGTAGTTGCTTTAATCTCTTTTAGAAACTGCGTTCTTTGATTATCTTAAACCCTCTGTGTCAGTAATTTTCAGTTAATCTATCAGTGTTGTAATGATGTTGTTTTGGTCCCCAAATTTTCTTCCTTGAGTCTCCAGTCTGCCTTTACATCTTTATGCCTTTGCATTCTTGTTATAATGAATTTTATATCCTCGTAAGTCACTCTACAGTGTAAAATTTTTTTGTTTCTAGGGGTTTTTTCTCTTCATACTTTTCCTCAGGTCTGAAGCGTTTTTGCTTAGCTGCTGGGCCAGCAGTTCTTGTCACCAAGCATGTATGTGGTGGCTCTTTCCACACATTGTGGATGCCCTGATTTGTCCTATAGAGGAGTTTGTTTTTCTCTCTCTTGTTAATTCCTGAGAATGGGGTATCGCAGTGCCACTTGCTGTCTGTGTGCTAAGGGAATTGGGGTGCACTGTGATGACGCCCCATGACCCCAGGTGCTCTTCTGAGATTCCAACTCAAAGTCCTTTGTGGGGAGTGCCGCCCCGAGGGGTTGGGGTGGGATCTTCATTCCATCAGAAAGAGACAGCCTGAGTTAGTGGCCCCACTTCTCCTGAGCAGTTAGAGGAGAGAAGGTATGAGAACACTCCCTCAGATGGCTGCTCTTGGGCCTGGGGGCTTGGTAAACAATGTCCAGATTTCTCTCTCCCAGTTCTGCTCAGGGGCATGGGGTGCCAAGCCTGCTGGCCTTCCACCCCATCGCTATGCCTTTGTTCTGGTCTGATGCCTGCTGTTAGTTCATGGGATGTGATCCTTCCCCTCCTGGTTGCTCTTGGCCCTTTACCTACATCTGATCTCACTGAGGTCTGCTTTCTGGGAAGAGGGACACACTGGCAACTGGCTGTCCCGCCTGGGAGCCTGGGACCTTCCTGTTTTCTTCGTGCTTGCTCTCTGCCTGGTGTTTTCTCTGCACCCTCTCTCTGGAATTTTTCTTTTTCTTTTTTTTTTGGCCAACTGCGCAGCTTGCGGGACTTCAGTTCCCAGACCGGGGATTGAACTGAGGCCACGGCAGTGAAAGCCTGGAATCCTAACCACTAGACCACCAGGGAACTCCTTGGGATTTTTCATTTAAACTGTCACGCTTCTAGTTTCCCATTCTTGAGTTGTTCCTTCCTCAGTGCACCCTGGTCCGGATGTAGAAGCATCTCTCAGACAAAGCTTTAGCTTTTTGTTTTTGTCTTTTTTTAATAGATCTTTATTGGAGTACAGTTGCTTCACAATACTGTGTTAGTTTATGTTGTACAACAAAGTGAATCAGCCATATGCATACATATGTCCCCATATCCCCTCCCTCCTGAGTCTCCCTCCCATCCTCCCTATCCCACCCCTCTAGGTCATCGCAAAGCACCGAGCTGATCTCCCTGTGCTATGCTGCTGCTTCCCTCTAGCTAACTATTTTACATTCGGTAGTGTATATATGTCGATGCTACTCTACTTCGCCCCAGCTTCCCCCTCCCCGCTCCGTGTTCTCAAGTCCATTCTCTATGTCTTTATTCCTGCCCTGCCACTAGGTTCATCAGTTCCATTTTTTTTGATTCCATATATATGTGTTAGCATACGGTATTTTTCTCTTTCTGACTTCACTCTGTATGACAGACTCTAGGTCCATCCACCTCACTACAGATAACTCAATTTCGTTTCTTTTGATGGCTGAGTAATATTCCATTGTATATATGTGCCACATCTTCTTTATCCGTTCATCTGTCAGTGAACATTTAGGTTGCTTCCATGTCCTGGCTATTGTAAGTAGTGCTGCAATGAACATTGTGGTATATGTCTCTTTTTGAATTATGGTTTTCTCAGGGTATATGCCCAGTAGTGGGATTGCTGGGTCAAACGGTAGTTCTATTTTTAGTTTTTTACAGAACCTCCAACCGTTCTCCATAGCAGTTGTATCAATTTACATTCCTACCAACAAGCTTTTTGTTCTTAGAGTAGACTTTATAGGGAGTTCCCTGTTGGCCTAGTGGTTAGGATTCCAAACTTTCACTGACGTGGCCTGGGTTCAATCTCTAGTCAGGGAACTGAGATCCTGCAAGCCATGTGGTGTGGCCAAAAAAATAAAGAAAAAAGAAAAAGTAGACTTTTTAGACGAATTTTAGGTTCATAGCAAAATTTAGGGGAATGTACAGAGACTTCTTATATACTCTCTGCCCCCACGCATGCATAGTCTCCCCCGTTATCAACCTCTTCCTCCAAAGTAGTATGTTATTTACAATCGACGAGCCTGCATTAACACCAAAATTACCCAGAGTCCTTAATTCACATTAGGTTTCACTGCTGGTGCTGGACAAATTGGACAAATGTATAATAATGTGTATGTACTATTGTAATATATATGGTAGTTTCACTACCCCTAAATATCCTCTGTGCTCTACCTATTCAACCCTCCCTTCCTCCTAACTCCTCACAACCACTGAAAGGATCTTTTTGGATCTGGAACTGTCTCCATAGTTTCACTTTTTCCAGAATGTCACGTAGTTGGAATCATAGAGTATGCAGCCTTTTCAGATTGACTTCTTTCACTTAATGATATATATTTGTGTCCTCCATGTCTTTTCAGGGCTTGATAGCTCATTTTAGTGTTGAATAATAGTCCAGAGTATGCAGCTTTTTCAGATTGACTTCTTTCACTTAGTAATATACATTTAAGTGTCCTCCATGTCTTTTCAGGGCTTGATAGCTCATTTTAGTGTTGAATAATAGTCCATTGTTTGGATGTACCAGTTTATGTATCCATCTACTGAAGGACTTCAGCAGTTGCTTCCATATTGTTGCAGTTATGAATAAAGGTGCTATAAACATCTGTGTACAGGTTTCTGTGTGGCGGTTAGTTTTCATCTCCTTTTAGGTAAATACCAGGGAGTGTGATTGCTGGATTGTAAGGTAAGAATATGTGTAGTTTTGTAGGAAACCACCAAAATATCTTCCAAAGTAGCTGTACGATTTTGCATTCCCACCAGCAATGAATGAAGACTTTCCATTGCTCCATAACCTCACCAGCATTTGGTGGTGTCAGTGTTCTGGATTTTGATCATTCTAATAGGTGTGTAATGGTAGCTTGTTGTTTTTTTAATTTGCTTTTCCCCGTTGACATATGACGTGGAGCATCGTTTCATACGCTGTTTGCCACCTATCTTTGGGGAGGTGTTTGTTGAGGCCTTTGGCCCATTTTTAATCAGGTTGTTTCCTTATTTGAGTTGTAAGTGCTTTTGAATATTTTGAGTGACAGTCCTTTGTCAGATGTGACTTTTCAAACCTTTTCTCCCAGTCTGTGGCTTGACTCCTCACCCTCTCAGCTGAGGCTTTGTGTTTTTTTTTGTTTTTTTTTTTTTTTGCGATACGCAGGCCTCTCACTGTTGTGGCCTCTCCCGTTGCAGAGCACAGGTTCCGGACGCGCAGGCTTGGTGGCCATGGCTCACGGGCCCAGCCGCTCCGCGGCATGTGGGATCTTCCTGGACCGGGGCACGAACCTGTGTCCCCTGCATCGGCAGGCGGACTCTCAACCACTGCGCCACCAGGGAAGCCCGAGGCTTTGTGTTTTGAAAGTCTTTCCTCATTCTGACCATGTGTTTGTTTCCTGGGCCTCTGTCTTCATGATGGAGGCCTTAAGTGCTGGCTGCAGAGGAGATGCTCCAGGTTCTGGTCCTGGGCTGCTCTGGCTTTTGTGGGACACACTGAAGTCTCTGTCTATGGGTTTCTAGGGGGTGTCTCTGGGGGCCATCCCACCGGGGTTGCCTGGTGAGGATTCGGATGGTCCACTGCTCCCTTGTTTCTCTCCATGCCTGGTTCCCCTTGTGCTCGTCTCAGCTGGCTCTATGCTGAGTCTGGTCTCGGCAGGTTCCTGGTATGTGTGTACCCAGCAGAGGGAAGGTGGGCAGTGGGGCTAGTGCATCTCTGCCCAGGACCTCATGGTTCCTATGGCAACCCCACTGAGCCTCCATTTAACCCGCGTCTCTTCTGCCCTCCTGCTGTGGCCATGCTCTGTGGGCCCCTGGATTGTCTGCTTCCTGCCTTGTGGGGAGCGTGTAGGGCTCCATATACTCAGTCCCCCATGGGCACGCCGTAGGCTGTTCCCTTAGGCGACTTGGAGTATGCCAGCCTGACAGGGTCCTCCGTGTACAGTCCTGCAGCAGTCCAAGGCCCCTGGTGAGTGCCGCCACTCCTTGACAGGCATTAGGGTCTGGTCTCTGTGCACCTGTGTGTCCCTTACCTGCTAGCCCCCTTGTGCCCCATGCCTGCCCATGCCTCATGACCTGGTACCTGCAGTGCCCCTGAGGGGATCTGTTTATGTGTGAAGACCCTGGCCCTGGGCAGAGCTGGGTCCAGGGCTGCACTCGAGGCGTGAGGTCTCTGTGTTTATGGGGGTGGTGGGTACCAGGGTGTCAGGTACTGTGCAGGGCATTGGGCTGCTGGAGGAGGGCACTCTGGGCGTTCTGGATGAGGAGTTAGGTGGGCTTGACCCTCCCTTTTTGGGTTTTCACACAGCCTGCGTCCTGGGCAGGAGGGTGGGTGAGGATGGACACCTGGGATTGCACTGCCACCACATGCCATATCCAGGTCCTGCCTGCCAGGCCGTCTGGGGAAGCTGCAGGTGCCCCTCGACCTTCCTTTTCCTGCTGCTGCGGTTGTGCTGCTAGGAGGGGCTTCCAGGCTTAGCAAATAAAACTGTGGGTTGCCCAGCTAAATTTCAAACAGACACAGGTGACTTTTTAGGAGGTGACCTATGCAGTGTTTGGGAAATACATACACTAAAGACATTACACTGTTTTCTGAAGTTGAAATTTGACTGGACATCCTGTGTTTTATCTGGCGGCTCTACTCAGGGGCACTTGGCGACGTCTGGGGATATTTGTGGTTGTCATTCAGGCGTGGATGCTCCTTGCATCTAGTGGCCTGGGCCCAGGGGTGCTCTCAGCGCTCAGCAGTGCCCAGGATGGCCCCACAGAGAGTGCTCCAGCCCACACATTGGCCATGCCAGCCAAGAAAGCTGCCCTGAGCATAGGCTCACCCTACTTCACCTCTTCTTCTTCTGACCTGTCCCCTGTTACTCAACTGCAGCAGGGGCAGCAGACAGTCTGATTTGGGGTGGTGGGGAGCAGGGGTGCATTGCAGCTTTGTTGGTCCTCAGGGGCTGAATGGCACATGGCCATTGGCACAGGTAGCTCAGAAAGTGTCTGAGCCCAGAACCTGGCCCTGCCCCACCCAATTTGTCTTGAACCCCGTGGAACATCCGCCCTGTGAGTGAGATGGGGGCATCAGCCTGGGGCCTGTCTACCCCGGCATCCTGGTGGTCCCTTCACCAGCCCTTCTCAGGGCCCTCCCCATGCTGGGCCTCCTCCCTCCTTGGGTATGGCTTTACCCTCATTTCTCCCTCTTCCCTCCAAGGTTTACTCTCCCCTACAACCTCACATTCTGTCCACCCATGCCCAATTCCTCCCCTTGCCAGTATTTCATACTGTTTCTGTCTGCTTCCTTTATCGGAGATTAAAAAAATAAAAATGTATGTAAATTGATACAGCCACTGTGGAGAACAGTATGGAGGTTCCTTAAAAAACTACAAATAGAACTACCATATGACCCAGCAATCCCACTACTGGGCATATACCCTGAGAAAACCATAATTCAAAAAGAGTCATGTACCAAAATGTTCATTGCAGCTCTATTTACAATAGCCTGGAGATGGAAACAACCTGATTGTCCATCATCGGATGAATGGATAAAGAAGATGTGGCACATATATACAATGGAATATTACTCAGCCATAAAAAGAAATGAAATTGAGCTATTTGTAGTGAGGTGGATAGACCTAGAGTCTGTCATACAGAGCGAAGTAAATCAGAAAGACAAATACTGTATGCTAACACATATATATGGAATTTAAGAAAAAAATGTCATGAAGAACCTAGGGGTAAGACAGGAATAAAGACACAGACCTACTAGAGAATGGACTTGAGGATATGGGGAGGGGGAAGGGTAAGCTGTGACAGCGAGAGAGTGGCATGGACGTATATACACTACCAAACGTAAGGTAGATAGCTAGTGGGAAGCAGCCGCATAGCACAGGGAGATCAGCTCGGTGCTTTGTGACCCCCTGGAGGGGTGGGATAGGGAGGGTGGGAGGGAGGGAGACGCAAGAGGGAAGAGATATGGGAACATATGTATATGTATAACTGATTCACTTTGTTATAAAGCAGAAACTCACACACCGTTGTAAAGCAATTATACTCCAATAAAAATGTAATAAATAAATAAATAAATAAAAATAAAAATGTACCTGCACATGGTTAAAAAACCTAATAACATTAAAAGGCTTTTGATGAAAATTGACCGACTGCTGTCTTCCTTCTCACCGGCATGGACCAATCTTCTCCAGAGGCATCTCCTTTTTCTTCTTTCTTTTTAACTTTTTATTTCGAAATAGTTATAGATTTACAGTAAGCCACAAAAAAATGAACAGGGATGTCCCATATTCCCTTCACCCAGTTCCTCCAGTAGCATCATCTTGCCTCCTATAGTCCAGGGTCACAATTGGGACGGACATGGGCCAGCCACAGGGCACCCTCAGGTTCTCCCAGATTTCCATATGCTCTCATGCATGCAGCTCTAATTTGATCACACATGTAGACCTGTGTAACCTCGATCAAGACAGAGCTGCTCCATTACCATCAAGCTCCCTTCTGCCCTCTGTGGGCATACTGCCCTTCTCATCCCCTTATCCCCGAGCATAAATATGCTTGCTCTCCATGTTTATGATCATGTCATTTCAGGAATATCGTACAAACAGAGTCTTCTGAGATTGGATTTCACTCACCTTCATGCCCTTTGGCTTCATCAGTAGTCTGTTCCTTTTCCCTGCTGAGTAGTATTCCATTGAGGGAATGGACCACAGTTTGTTTAACCATTCACCAACTGAAGAATATTTTGGTTTCATTTCTTGGCTGTTAAGAATAAAACTGCCTCTAACGTTCATGCACAGGTTTTATGTGAACACCTGGGGTGTTTTCTGGGATAAATACCCAGGAGTACAATGGCTGGGTTGTGTGGTAGCTGCATGTTTAGTTTTATAAAGGACTGCAAACCATTTTCCAGAATGTCTGTTCCATTTACGTTCCCACCAGCAAGGCTGAATGATCCAGCTTCTCTGCATCCTCACTGCCTTGGATGTTCTTATTTCTGATAGTTGTGCCGTGGTATCTCGTCGTGGTTTTAATTTGCCTTTGTTTCATGGTAAGTGACTTTGAACTTCTTTCCATGTGGTTATCTGAGGCAGCGCCTTTGAACTCTTCTGTTTTTTTCTGGCATTTTAGTTCCATCCGTAAATGATCCTTTTTCCACCCCTCAGCCGATCTCATTTTTGACCTTCTTTGAGGACTGTTTGGAAGGTGAGGTGCTAACCTGACTTGCTGCTACAGCCTGCTGTGTTCCACATGGTTGTCCCTGTCCTTATTGGACCCGTGCCTGATAGTTACATGCATGGACATGACAGGGTTTGTGCTGTAAGGTGAACCCACCAAGCAAGCCTCTGTAGCTCTTTCCTCGGGGGGTGACTGGCTGCTCCAGGGCAGCAGTTAACCCTTTCCTGCCTGGGGAGGGGGTTGGGGGCACAGCTGATGGGTTCTGGAGGAGGGGTCTGGGGTACCAGCTGACGACCTTTCTGTCTTATACGTGCTCCTGGAAGGTCTTACCGCTTCTGTGTCTCAGCTCTCACCCAGCTGTGGGTCCTTGCTCAAGCCACATCTATAACCAGGACTCCAGCCATGTACTCTGGGTCCTGGATGTCTCCACTTAGGGCCCCTCCACCATGTCTGATGGTGCACTGGTCTCTCCTCTGTGCTCATCTGTCTGTAAGGGCCCCATCATCCATCCGTCAATGACAACAGGATCTGGGGTCATTCGGTGGATGTGGGCTGCCTGAAGTGAGGGTTAGGTTGGTTCTGGAGCCCTGATCAGGTTGCGGAGCTTCCCTAGGGGAGGTGGGCGGTGGGCATGGGTAGGGTGTGGCTTCACCACGCATCTCACCTGCGTCAGCTGTCTGCTGTCCTCCCAGCTCTTCCTGCCTGCCCACATCCCTCCTGAAATCCATTGTGTGCCCTGCCTTAGGACCCTTGGCTTCTCAGTGGCTTCTCAGGGCTGGAGGGGACAAATCCTGGACTTCACTGTGGCCATCTGTGCCTTTCCGCCTCACCTTGCGCACCAGACACCACTGTGGTCCCAGGGCCCTGCTTCCCACCTGTTGGGCCAAGCCCTCTCCTCCACCTGCCAGACTGTTTCCTGGGGTTTCCTCCCTGGGCAGGGAAGGGTGGTGCCATGAGGTCTCCAGCACATCGCTGTGCTGTGCAGCTTTAATAGGTGGTCCGAGGTGCACTTGGGAGGCACAGCACGTACGGCCGCGGCCTGACTCCATGCACTTTCCACGGTGTGCCGTGCCCGCCCCCATGCACCCCTTCCTCTCCCCACAGGCTCCCTGAGGGCTCCCACGAGCAGCCCACTTTCCTCCTGGAGTGTGACAGCTCAGTGCTGGATGCGCTGCAGAGGCACCTGGTGCTGCACAAGATCCGGCGGAAGGTCACCGTGGAGCCATGCCCCGAGCTGCGGGTGTGGGCCGTGCTGCCCTGTGCCCCTGAGGAGGCCGGCAGGGCTGTGCTGCTTCAGGAGAAGGCCGAGTGCACCACCATCCTCACCCGTGATCCCCGGACTGCTCGCATGGGCTGGCGGCTCCTCTCCCAGGATGAGGGCTCAGCCCTGGTGCTCGGGGGCCGTCTTGGGGACCTCCAGGATTATCACCGGCACCGGTACCAGCAAGGTATGGACATGGGGTTGGACCTGGGGAAGGGTCGGGGGTAGAGGAGTGGTGCTGGATGGGGACGGGGGAAGGACAGGGTGGGATGGGAAGGGACCGGAGGGGTGTGACACAGAGCCCTGGGGAAACTGTGTGGTAAGCCCAGGCACTGGGAGGAGCCAGGGGAGAGAGCAGAGATCCGGGGTCAGGGGTAGGGTCGACTTCTTTAGTGGGTAGTATTGAGGGCCAGACCAAGGTGCTCACCCAGGGACCAGAGCGGGGTGCTGGAGTAGGGAGCTGGAGGATGGGGAGGGACAAGAAGGGGTTCTAGGAGGGACCCGGAGGATTGTGGCGGGTCAGGTGGTGGGACTCCTACAGGCCAGTCCCCCCGGCCACTCTTGATTGAGCCCCCAGCTCTGGAGGACACCTAGTCTCACCAAGCCTCTCCCTACCTCTACAGGCGTTCCCGAGGGGGTCCATGACCTGCCCCCAGGAGTAGCCCTACCGCTGGAGTCTAACCTGGCCTTCATGAATGGCGTCAGCTTCACCAAAGGCTGCTACATTGGCCAGGAGCTGACGGCCCGCACCCACCACATGGGTGTCATCCGAAAGCGCCTCTTCCCAGTACAGCTGTCAGGCCCCCTCCCTGTGGGCAGCATTGCCCCTGGCACCGCTGTGCTCACCAAGTCGGGGCAGGCAGCCGGCAAGTACAGGGCAGGCCTGGGGGACGTGGGTCTGGCTCTGTTGCGGTCCGAGAAAATCAAGGGTCCTCTCCACATCAGAAGCTCTGAGAGTGGCGTTGTGGCCCTAACTGCATCTGTGCCAGACTGGTGGCCCACATCCACGAAGTAGTCCTGGATGTCCCTGCAGTCTTGTACAAGGCCTCTGTTTATCTGCTGCACCCTGTAGGCCAGCCCCCACTTCCTAGGGTGGCCCAGTTGAAAGAATACCCCCTTGGAGGGTCCCCAAGTATACGTGGGCCTCCCAGAGCTGCAGGCATGGTGGGGCATGCTGCTGCAGCCCAGGTGTTCCCAGCCCATCATGCTTCCTGTGGAGGGTCCTGTGCTGAGGCTGGCTGTCCTCTGGTGGTGGCTTTGTGGCTGGAGCATCAGGAGCCCTCCTGAGGACTGAGGGTGGGTAGAAGTGAGTCCTGCACCTGCCTCTGTGCTGAGCAGAGGCCCAGCTTCCACCAGGCCCTGGATGAGATTCCGAACCATATAGATCTAGAGGTAGTTCATCCGTCAGCCAAGGGCAGGATGCCTTGGGGCTGTCCGCACCCCTCTGAGCCTGCTTGGTCAGGCCTGGAAAGGAGGCTTCTTAGTGTCTGGGGTGGCTGAAGGGGCACGTGGGCTCTGGGAATGGTCTTACCATGTTGGCTTGGCGGCATGTCTCAGGGTGGGAATCTCTTGGGGCCAGGTGGAGTGGCGGTGTCTGTGAGTGGAGGCACATGCACTGCTCACACCCACCTGAGCCCTCCAAGGTGTATCTCTGTGCTCAGGGGTGCCAGCTGGGGGAGCCCCAATACTATTTTATGCCAGGGTAGCACATCTCCACAGCTTCGGCCCCACAATGGCATTGGCAGCCCCCTCTCCCCACCATAGCCCTTGTGAGCTCAGGGGAGGAGTGGCTGCCCTGGGACGGCAGTGCCCAGGGTGCAGAGAGGAGTTTCTGCTTGGTTTACTTGCTGCTGTTTTCTGATGTAGTCATGTCTTCACAGTAAGGGGATGACTTACTTCCCCACTTTAAACCACTGACCTCCATTTTCCCACTGCAGTGTGAATCTTGTGGTTCCTGGGTGTCCTACCTGATGCCTCAGAGTGGCTATTAAAGTGTGACGCACAACTGCCCCATGTGGAACTCTGGTTTTTTTTTTTTTTCCCCCCTTAACTTTATTTATTTATTTATTTAAAATTTTTATTGTAGTATAGTTGATTTGCAATGTTGTGTTAGTTTCTGCTCTACAGCAATCAGTTATACATACATCCACCCTTTTTGAGATTCTTTTTCCATATAGGTCATTACATAGTATTGAGGAGAGCTCCCTGTGCTATGCAGTAGGTCCTTATTATCTATTTTATATATAGTAGTGTGTATATGTCAATCCCAATCTCCCAATTTATCTCTCCCCCACCCCTCCCCACTTCCCACACTGGTAACCATAAGTTTGTTTTCTACATCTGTGACTCTATTTCTGTTTTGTAAATAAGTTCATTTGTACCATTTTTTTTAAGATTCCGCATGTAAGCGATATCATATATTTGTCTTTCTCTGTCTGACTTCCTTCACTCAGCATGACAATCTCTAGGTCCATCCATGTTGCTGCAAATGATATTATTTCGTTCTTTTTTTATGGCTGAGTAATATTCCATTGTATATATGTACATTTTTTTTAAAGATTTCAACAAATTTTTACAATATATATTGAGCACTAATTCCTGTACAGCTTATTCTTACTACTTGGGATCCAGCTATTCCAATGTATTATGAACCAGTGAGCTGTCCATGTCTTTTAAAACAAGTCTCAACTGAAATCTCAGAACAGTCACAGCAAAAGCCATGGAATAATGGAAGAATTAGATGTTTCCATCATAATTAAGACCAAGGCTCCATGATGGGCAGGAGAGAGCATTCAAGGATAAAAATCAAGTTTTCTACCTAGGTTAGACAGTAACTGAATTGGGATCTTAGAATTCCCAAATTTTATTTGGTGTAGTAATCAGATACAAAATAGGCAGGGGCAGCTTTTTTTCCTAAATGGAAACCTTCACCAAAAGAGGTTAGAAGACTTCAAGGCAAGTTCTTTCTCCAAAATGAGTAAATGACATCAGTTCTAATTCTTACTGAGGTTACAAACCAACCATCAGAATATTATTAACTCATGTCTAAGAGGGAAATTGGGAGGTAGGGAAAGGTAAGGCCTCAGCAGAGAAAGCAAGTTTTAAGTAGGGAGACAGCCAGCTTCTGCCCTGAAGTTATTGCTAGGTTGTAACTGAGCTGCATATATGTAGACCTGTTTCACAGAGGAATTGAGTAGCTGAATCCTTTGTTAATCTGGTAGGCACTGTAAACTGTAGTATTTACTGTCCAGCAGAAAGGTGAAAGATGATGTCTTTACAGGGAAATCTCTTGATTCCCCCAGTTTCTACAAAGGCTGTAGCCAAGAATCAAATCATCCAGGACTTGGTATAATGTCAAGGTAGATGATCCAGTGTTCAGCTGACAACCACTTTATAAAATTATTTCACTCCCCCAAAAAGGGATTAGTGGTTGATGGAGCGAAAGCATTAAGCATGTCTGTACCAATAAACAGGTTCCCTTAGAGGTTTCCCACTGCTTTCCAAAGACATGATTGGTTCTTCTAGTCTGAGAGATCTTGGCTGCAAGGGGTGGGGCTGACTGCCAAGGCCTTTAGGTGTTTAAGGGTTTGCATAGCTCATCCAGTGGTAATGGGGGCACATACAGCTTTTCTGATAGTACATAGTATGTATGTTTGTGCTTGGCTAAGCTTCTCCAGCAAACTTAAGCTCTTCTAGTGGCGAAAAGACCCTAGGAGGGCTCAAAAACATCACCTACTCATTGCATGGCCCTTCCTAAAGGGCTTAGAGAATGCTTCTTCCTGACCCTCTATCAGTAGGCTGAGAAAGGAAATGGGAGTAGGGAGTCCCCACCAACTTGGGGAACTAAGACTTCTAGCTGTCTGCTCAAAGGCTGAATCCAGCATCATTCAGTACCTTCTGATACCTCTTAGGTGCTGTGTCTTGCATACTCAGTCTCCAGGAACTTCATAAGAAGTCTGGCTAGAGAAGGGTGAGGCTCTCTGCCTAAGTCTCTGTGCCTTCAGTGAGACCATGTTTAAAACCTCTGTGGGAAGGAGGGACCTCATGCTCAGGGGAAAGTGGTTTAAGGCTGTTTGTTGGAGAAGTCAAGCCAAGCAGAAAGCCATTACTTCCACCCAACGCTTTGCTTTTTCTCATAAGCTAAAATTAAGGATGGCACAAAGTCAGGCCCCAAGAGAAGAAGCAGAAATGATCCATGCACCATCTCTTGCACAGAGGCTGGAATTTCCCAGCAGTTTGAAAGCCAGATGCTTTGTTGACTGCCAAGGGCATGTTAGGAGACTGATAGCTTCCAATCCCAGCACTTAAAGAAGCAACTCTTAACGACTTCAAGTTTTTTTCAGTAGCATTTGTGTTTCATTTCTCACCAGAAATGAGTCTACTGGTCCAAATTCTGCCCTAAGGAGGATCACTACTGGTCTCGTAAGCTAACGCCTTTTTGGTCTGAAGAAGCACATGGATTTTAGGTAATGCAGCAACAGACTTTAGCAAAGGTTGGTTAAAGCACAGAAAGCTGGAGGGACCAGAAATGAATCCAGATGTGCTGGGGAAGAAGAGAGCCATTTCTACCAGGACTTCTGGTGGGTGAAACAGAGGCATGCAGCTCAGGGGGATGGGCAGGCTACAGGAAGAAGGGTGAAACTGTTTAGGTTCTCAGAGGAAGGGAGGAAGATATGGTCCCAATTCCAGAAAGTCCTCTCTTCATCAGTTACCATCATCAACCCAAGATCATTGAAACAGGGACTTGGCCTTTGTGATCTGTATTAGTTCCCACTGGCCTCGGCCTCTGCCAGACACAAGGTGCACTTCTGAAGCAAGACAGGCATGCCCAGAGGTGACACAGCATCTTTGCTTGCCCTGGTCTTAGGAACACTGCAGAGTTTCTTGTTAGCCTGCCCCTCTATAAGCTGGCTAACTGTGGGCACAGACATCTCGAGCTATGTCACTGTAAAGCACTGAAGAAGCCAGTAGAAGCCCTCAGGATCAGAAGACATGCACGGCTCAGATCACGTACTGCCGGCAGATGGGACACTGGTTCATGCACTTGCCACACTTGGTACAGGTGACCATGTGGCTGCACTCCAGCAGAACACAGTCGATGGGCGAGTCCATGCAGATCCGACACAGGTTCTCCTCCAGGCTGGATGGCACTGCTCCCCTGCTTCCCTGTTTTGGTCTTCAGCAGCACACACCAGCTGCTGGAGTCCCCTCTGACCCTTGTACAGCCACCTCACCCTCCATCAGCTCCCACTTCTCACAGCAGCCCTTGTAGTTGATGAAGTTGTGAGCCAGGATCTCTTTGAGATGCCACACAGTTAGGCCTTCAACGTCCTCCGGTTGGTCAGGTCAGACAGAGAGGCCCTCCAGCCTCAGCTATCCTCTGAGTCGACGGTCTGCGTCCACCCTCAGTAGGTGCTCTGGCTGTGCTCTCCAGGTGGACGGGTTCCTCTTGGTCCTGAGACACGTGGCCATTGGCCTTCCTGGCCACGCTTGTGAAGTGCGCCCCACAGGCCTTGCAGCTTGGTTCTGAGACCGTGGGGGAAGGGAAGGAGCTGTACCCAGGGTTAGAATAAGCCTGCGACCTGGCTTCATGGGGCAGTGAGGCTGCCTCAGGCTGTCCATCCAGGCTGAACGAGTTGCAGCAGGTTGCCCAGATAAAATCTGGGAGGGGAGGGGGGGAGGGGAGGGGAGAGGCCGGATCCTGCCCGTGTACACCTCAGGCAGGGGAGCTGTGGGCTGTGCCCTGGTGGCATCTTGGGGCTGAGGGGCGGTCACGACATCCTCATGGCAGCCCCAGGAGTTTGCTGTACAACATCTTTATCCATTCCTCTGTCAATGGACATTTAGGTTGCTTCCATGTTCTGGCTATGGTAAATAGTGCTGCAGTGAACATTGCGGTGCATGTATCATTTCAAATTATGTTTTTCTCTGGAAAAAATCCCAGGAGTGGGATTACTGGGTCATATGGTAGTTCTATTTTTAGTTTTTTAAGGAACCTCCATAGTGTTCTCCATAGTGCCTGTACCAATTTACATTACATTCCCACCAACAGTGTAGGAGGTTTCCCTTCTCTCCACACCCTCTCCAGCACTTATTGTTTGTAGATTTTTTGATGATGGCCATTCTGACCGATGTGAGGTGATATCTCATTGTAGTTTTGATTTGCATTTCTTTAATAACTAGCAATGTTGAGCATCTTTTCATGTGCTTTTTGGCCATCTGTATGTCATTCTTGGAGAAATGTCTATTTAGATCTTCCACCCATTTTTTAACTGGGTTGTTTGTGTTTTTATATTGAGCCGCATGGGTTGTTTGTATATTTTGGAAATTGGTCCCTTGTCTGTTGCATCATTTGCAAATATTTTCTCCCATTCTGAGGGTTGTCTTTTCGTTTTGTTTTTGGTTTCTTTTGCTGTGCAAAAGCTTTTAAGTTTAATTAGTATTTAAGTTTAATTGTTTATTTTTGTTTTCATTTTCATTACTGTAAGAGGTGGATCAAAGAAAATCTTGCTGCTATTTATGTCAGAGAGTGTTCTGCCTATGTTTTCCTCTAAGAGTTTTATAGTATCTAGCCTTACATTTAGGTCTTTAATCCATTTTGAGTTTATTTTTGTGTGTGGTGTTAGGGAGTGTTCTAATTTCATTCTCTTACATGTAGCTGTCCAGTTTTCCCAGCACCATGAACAAAAGAGACTTCCTTTTCTCCATTGTATATTCTTGCCTCCTTTGCCATAGATTAGGTGACCATAGGTGCGTGGGTTTATCTCTGTACTTTCTATCCTGTTCCTGTACTTCTGTTTTTGTGCCAGTACTCTACTTTTTGTTTGTTTTTTGTTTTGTGTTTGTTTTTGGCTGTGCCACGTGGCATGTGGGATCTTAGTTTCCCAACCAGGGATTGAACCGGTGCCCCCTTGCAGTGGAAGTGCAGAGTCCTAACCGCTGGACTGCCAGGGAATTCCCAGTACCATACTGTTTTGATTACTGTAGCTTTGTGTATAGTCTGATGTCAGGGAGCCTGATTCCTCCAGCTCTATTTTTCTTTCTCAAGATTGCTTTGGCTATTTGGGGTCTTTTGTGTTTCCATACAAATTTTAAACGTTTTGGTTATAATTCTGTGAAAAATGCCATTGGTAGTTTGATAGGGATTGCATTGAATCTGTAGATTGCTTTGGGTAGTGTATTCATTTTGACAATATTGATTCTTCCAATCCAAGAACATGGTATATCTCTCTATCTGTTTATGTCATCTTTGACTTCTTTCATCAGTGTCTTGTAGTTTTCTGAGTACAGATCTTTTGCCTCCTTAGATAGGTTTATTCCTAGGTATTTTATTCTTTTTGATGTGATGGTAAATGGGATTGTTTCCTTAATTTCTTTTTCTGATCTTTCATTGTTAGTGTATAGGAATGCAAGTGATTTCTGTGTATTAATTTTGTATCCTGCAACTTTACCAAATTCATTGATGAGCTCTAGTAGTTTTCTGGTAGCGTCTTTAGGATTTTCTATGTATAGTACCATGTGATCTGCAAAGAGTGACAGTTTTACTTCTTTCTTTCCAATTAGGATTCCTTTTATTTCTTCTTCTTCTCTGATTTCCATGGCTAGGACTTCCAAAATTATGTTGAATAAAAGTGGCAAGAGTGGACATCCTTGTCTTGTTCCTGATCTTAGAGGGAATGCTTTCAGCTTTTCACCATTGAGAATGATGTTTGCTGTGGGTTTGTCATATACGGCCTTTATTACGTTGAGGTAGGTTCCCTCCATGACCACTTTCTCGAGAGTTTTTTTTAAAATATTTATTTATTTATCTTAGTTGTGCTGGGTCTTAGTTGCAGCATGAAGGCTTTTTAGTTGCGACATTCAGACTCTTAGTTTTGTCATGCATGCGGGACCTAGTTCCCTGACCAGGGATCAAACCTGGGTCCCCTGCATTGGGAATGCAGATTCTTACCCACTGGACCACCAGGGAAGTCCCATCTGGAGAGTTTTTATTATAAATGGGTGTTGAATTTTGTCAAAAGCTTTTTTTCTGCATCTATTGAGATTATCATGTGGTTTTTATTCTTCAGTTTGTTGATGTGGTGTATCACATTGATTGGTTTGCATATGAATGAAGAATCCTTGCAACCCTGTGATAAATCCCACTTGATCATGGTGTATGATCCTTTTAATGTGTTGTTGGATTTGGTTTGCTAGTATTTTATTGAGGATTTTTGCATCTATGTTCATCAGTGATATCGGCCTGTAATTTTCTTTTATTGTGGTATCTGTCTGGTTTTGGTATCAGGGTGATGGTGGCCTTGTAGAATGAGCTTGGGAGTGTTCCTTTCTCTGCAGTTTTTTGGAAGAGTTTCAGAAGGATAGGTGTTAGCTCTCCTCTAAATGTTTGATAGAATTCACCTGTGAAGCCATCAGGTCCTGGACTTTTGGTTGTTTGGAGTTTTTTATCACATTTTCAATTTAGTACTTGTGATTGGTCTGTTCATATTTTTTCCTGGTTCACTTTTGGGAGATTGTACCTTTCTGAGAATTTGTCCATTTCTTCCAGGTTTTCTATTCTATTGGCGTACAGTTGCAAGTCTCTTTTGATCCTTTATATTTCTGCGGTGTCCATTGTAACTTCTCCATTTTCATTTGTAACGCTATCGATTTGAGTCCTCTCCCTTTTTTTCTTGTTGACTCTGGCTAAAGGTTTATCTATTTTGTTTATCTTCTCAAAGAACCAGCTTTTAGTTTCATTGATCTTTGCTATTGTTTTCTTTGTCTCTGTTTCATTTATTTCTGCTCTGATCTTTATGATTTTTTTCCTTCTACTAACTCTGGGTTTTGTTTGTTCTTCTTTCTCTAGTTGCTTTAGGTGTAAGGTTAGGTTTTTTATTTTCTTGTTTCCTGAGGTAAGATTGTATTCCTATAAACTTCCCTCTTAGGACTGCTTTTGCTGCATCCCATAGGTTTTGGATCACTGTGTTTTTATTTTGAGTGGAAGGTGCTGGGTCTTGGTTTTGGGTAAACTAGATACATTGAGATGCTTTCCCTGTGCACACCAGATAAAAGACTTTAGCAGAGTTTCTCAGTTTGCTGGACTGACAAGAAGGGAAGAGGCCTCAGAGGCCTGGACCAGTGATGGAGCTCCGAGTCCAGAGGAGATTGGCCCCTGGTGACTCTGAGCTGTGGTCTGCAGACCCAGGGCAAAAGGCAGACAGGCCTGTCCCTGTGAGGCATGTGAGCAGTTCCCACAGAACTGGGATGGGATGACTGAGTGACAAAGGAGCCATCCTGGTGTTGGGGCAGCAGCAGTATCCCCTCCAAGAACCTGCAGCCAGATGCAGCCAGGAGTCACTCCAGGAGGAGGTGGGGACAGTGGAGCTGGGGGGTGGGGAGCTGCTGGGAGCCTGAGGGGAAGATGGGGCACAGAGACGGACTGGGAAATTGAAGGTGACTGAGACATGGGGGGCTCTGAGGGCTTGGCCAGCCCAGTGAGGCGAGGTTCCCCTCAGGGAAGGAAACAACCAGGCAGTTCTGACCCCTTCCCATTCCCCCAAACTGAGAGCAGGTGGTCCGGCTGGATGGGCAGCACCATTCTGAGGTTCAGTCTCCTGGAGTGAACAACATTAAAAAGGCAGGACATCCACTGGACCAGAATGGAGTAGGTCCTCATGACATATAAATAAAGGACACAGGGGCCCATGTACCGATGGTGCTGCCAGTATCTGTGCTGTGAATTAAAAAACGTTCAGGGTGGGACTTGTCTGGTGGTCCAGTGGGTAGGACTCCACACTCCCAATGCAGGAGGCCCGGGTTCAATCCCTGTTCGGGGAACTAGAGCCTGTGTGCATGCCACAACTAAGAGTTTGCATGCCTCAATGAAGATCCCACGTGCCGCAACTGAGACCCGGTGAAGCCAAAAAAAAAAAAATCTTTAAAAGAATATAGTATATTAAAAAACTGCTCAGGGCTTCTCACTGTGGATGCCCAGAGTTGGGAGCCAAGTGTCTTCTCTGGGTAGTGGTATTTATGGAACATCAGTCCCTTGGGCTGAGCGTGAGCCGCTGTGCCGACATGTGACCTTATGTGGGAGCCATAAAGTAAATGAGAAAGGAGGTGTTTTATGTGTGGGCAGCTTCCGACTGAAATGCTGCTGGGAGATCATGTGTCCTGTAAATGTCTTCAGGGTTCTCCAGGTAACTGTGACCTTAAAATATTTGGTTCAGATCCAAAGAAATGCACATTCCCTGTTTTACCTCAGTGCTTTTAAAAGGAGACTGCCATATGACAGAAGTACTACTTTTCTTGGACAACCAAGTCAGTTTTCACAGAAACGCTGGAGCTTGCAGGAAGCTCTGACTTTCAGGAGCTCTAAAGCCAGCCTTCTTGTGCACATTACCCAGAGGGGGTTCAGTCAGTGTTTAATCTTTACGTTTGCTTCCAATTTCATAAACACTGAGCACTGGGAGAACTGGTGCAGATACTAGGGAAGGTTTTTGCTGATTTTCCTATTTGCTCTAGTTTGTTTTGTAGAAAGTATGTCATAGTTTAAAAAAAAAAATGGTAGCACTGGGTGGTAGTATTTCTAGAAGCCTGGCAAATGCAAGTGTAAACCTTTCTTTACAATCCCTTATCCAACTCAAGTTTTACAGAGAATAAGTTCTAAGGAATATACCTTTGTTGTTAAAACCCCCCAAAACCCAGAAACACTAATTTAACCCCAAAAGAAACATGAGTCAGCAGAAAAATCATAGAATCAAACCTACAAATTTTCAGATATTGGAGTAACCAGGCATATAAAATAAGTGTATTTAGTATATTTAAAGGAATAAAGTAAGGCATTTAAATAACAGTAAGAAGCAAGAGACTATAAAGACGATTAAGCAGGTCATAAACAGATCAAAGAGAACTTGTAGAAATAAAAATATATTCTTTTAAAAAAATCCATGGGTGTATTTTCTGAAGAATTGGGAAATATGATAAAAAGTAAGAGATGGGAGAAGGGAGAGAAGATTTAGTGTAATAACATAGTTATCTAAGTGGAATTACAGAAGGAGAGAAAAGAACATGGGGCAGAGGAAAGAAATAATGGCTGAGAATTTTCCAGAATTGATGGAAGTTGTCACTTCTTAGGCTCAGGAAGCCCAGTGGGTCTGTAGCTGTACCTCGTCACATCTTAATGAAAGTCCATAATCCCAAAGACACAGGGAAGATCTTGAAAGTAGGTAGAGAGAAAAATCTTAAAAAAAAAATTGGTTTATCAAAAGCAACAATGGAAGCCAGAAGGGAAGTGAGTAATGCCTTCAATGTACTGAGAGAAAAATAACTATCAGCCTAGAATTGTATACCCAAAACTGTCATTCACGAATGAGGTGAAATAAGACATTTTCATCTGAGATAACTGTGATTCTCAGTAAGAAATATATATTTGGTCTTGTCCTTAATCCTGGCACAGAGCTCCTAAAATTCTTGGAATTTCCTAAGTAATTAGAGTGATAGAAGTGTGTTAATATCTATAACAAGCTCCTGTCAACCACACCAGACTTTATGTTAATGAGGTGACTTTTAGAAAGCCTTGAAGGATGGGGCCCGGTTGCTAGAGGAATCAACCATGTGATTCGAGGGTTAGAACTTTCAATCCCACTCGCTGACCTCTGGGAAGGGGAGAGGGGCTGGAGCTGGAATCAGTCACCAAAGGCCAATGATTTAATCAATCATACCTTTATAATGAAGCCTCCATAAAACCCCAAAAAGATGGGGTTTGGAGAGTGTCCAGGTCAGTGAATACATGGAGATTTGGGGAGAGTGGCATGCCCAGAGAGGGCATGGAAGCCCCATGCCCCTTCCCACATACCTTGCCCTTTGCATCTCTTCCATTTGGCTGTTATATCCTTTAATAGCAAACCAGTAATCTGCTAAGTAAAATGTTTCTCTGTATTCTGTGAGCCGCTCTAGCAAATTAATTGAACCCAAGGAGGGTTGTAAAAATCTATCTATAGCCAGTTGGTCAGAAGCACAGGTGATAACTTAGACTTGTGATTGCCGTCTGAAGTGGTGAGGGGGCAGTCTTGGGGGACTGAGCCCTTAACCTGTGGGCTCTGATGCTATCTCCAGGTACATAGTATCAGAATTGGGTTGAATTGTGGGATACCCAAGTGGTATTGGAGATTTGCCTGGTGTGGGGAGAGAACATACACATCGGAATTGGGTGCAGAATTGTACAAACAAACAAAAAGTTTAGAATTTAAATATTCTCAAGGATGACTTTAAGGCAGAAGGAAAGTCCCATAGAAGAAATCCCATAAGGGAAAATATGAAAGGCAAGATTAGAATGAATGTGCGGGGCGGGGGGAAGGTAAATATGTGGATAAATCTAAAATGCTGAATCTGAAAGTTGATATTTATAATGCCTAATTTGGGAGTGAGTTTATGCTAATGAGGTGGCACAGGGTGGGCCCATAGATGGCCTTAGAATGGGACCAGTCACCATGAAGACCAAGCGATGAGAGGGTGGGAACTTTCAGTCACACCCCACCCTCCAGGGAGGGAGGGGGTCTGGAGATTGAGCTCCATAAAAACTCTGGAACAAGATTTGATGAACTTCCAGGCCAGTGAACACTCGGAGGTGCTGGGAGGGTGGTGCCTGGAGAGATCATGTGCGCTCCATGCATTGAAGCCCCATACCCTGCCCTACATATCTCTTCCATTCGGCTGTTTCTGAGTTATATCTGGAGTGCAGGTCATAAACCAGTAAACCTAAGTAAAGTGTTTCCTGAGTTCTGAGTCACTCTAGCAAATTAATCGAATCTGAGGAGGGGGTCATGGGAACCCCTGAATTTGTAGCCAGGTTGGACAGAAGTGTTGATGGCCTGGGTGCCTCATGGCAATTGGCATTTGAAGTGGGGGCCATCTTGTGGGCTGAGTCCTTGAACGTGTGGGGTCTGACCACTAACTCAGGAACTTAGTCTCAGAATTGGGTTGAACTGTTGGACACCTGGTTGGAGTCAGAGAGTTGGAGAGTTGGTTGTTGGAAAAGGCACCACCTATTTGATGTCAGAGAAAAAAACACAGAAACCTCTCTCATTAATTGGCAAATCAATAAAAGTCAGTAAAGACAAGATGATAATAACAGAATCAATGAGCTTGATCTAATGCATCTATCAACCATTGCACTCAGTGATTGAAGAGTACACATTCCTATCAAAAACACATGAAACATGTCTTTGTTCTCAACCCTAAAGTTTCCACAACTTTCAAAGAATTGGTTTCATAGAGACCATATCCTTTGACCAAATTTTGCCTAAAAAGATACCAATAAAAAGATAACTAAAAATCCTTCATCACTTGAAAGTTAAGAAAGTCACATCTAAATACCTCATGGGTCAAAGAAAAAAGTCATCACAAATTATCAGCTACTTAGAAATGAAATGACAATGAAAATACAACAAAATTTGGTTGTGGGTTTATATTAGGGGTAACTTTATAGCTTTAGTCATTTTATTTAAAAAGACCAAAAGTTTAAACAGTTGTGCCTCTGACTTAAGAAGTTAGCAAAGTAACGACATAATAGACTCAAAGAAAGTAAATAATAAACAGAAATTAAAGAAGTAAAAAACTGAAAAGCAGAGGAGCAACAAAACCAAGTATTTTTAGTTAACAGGGCAATAGGAGTGGGAAGAGAATCCTGGGGGCTGCATGGGAGGCAGGGGGGCCAGGTCTGCACTCTCCTTTTGCCCAGCCTTTTCTGGAAAAAAACCCTTTCTTCCCACCGGACTGCTGTGTTTCCTTGCCATGTTCCCCTTTCCACCTGGTGTTGCAGGTAACTTGATCTTCCAGAAGCTCTCTTTAAAAATATATTTTTTAAAAATATATGTTTACTTTGTCCCATTTCTTCTTCTTCCCATTTTCATTTCTTTCCACCTGGTGTTGCAGGTAACTTGATCTTCCAGAAGCTCTCTTTAAAAATATATATTTACTTTGTCCCATTTTCTTCCGGGTTTATCTCTGTGTTGCTTCTGTGTAGTTGAGGTCTTTCTATGTTTAATATGTCAGTTTTGCGTCTATTTTTTTCGCCACATTTCATGAGCACTTATCCCTCTGTCATCACCATGGATGTTTTTTTGTGGCTTCCAGTATTTGGATATCACTTGGTTCACTCAACTAGGCCACAGATGGACATTCAATATGTTTTCTTTGTGCTTTCTCTATCTTTTTTAGATGATAATATTTTGATACACATCTTGCAGATAAGTCTTGTGGGATGATTTCCTCTTGACTCTTTGTATTTCAGATTTCATGGGTCGCTATGGGCATGGGCAGGATGCTAACCCCCTTGTGGGTGGCACTCAGCCAGTTGTGCTGCGTTCTTTTCTTGGCACTGGTTCCAGGAGTATTTATAAAATAGATTTGAGAAAAATTATCAAGTTGGAAAGCTGAGACTGAGTTGGATGGAGACCCCATTGTAAGAGGCCGGTACCAAGAGCTTGTACCTGATGCCCCCAGCATATCTGAGTGGAGGCTGGCGGATGCTGATCCCTCCTCCCCTTTTATGTTTAGACATGCTTTCTCCAACATTTTATTTTGAAAATATCTAACACAGAAAGTGAGGGTTTTTTAAAACATATTTATTGGAGTATAATTGCTTTACAATGGTGTGTTAGTTTCTGCTGTATCACAAAGTGAACCAGCTATACGTATACACATAACACCATATCCCCTCCCTCTTGGGTCTCCCTCCCATCCTCCCTATCCGACCCCTCTAGGTGGTCACTAAGCACCGAGCTGATCTCCCTGTGCTATGTGGCTGCTTCCCACTAGCTATCTATTTTACGTTTGGTAGTGTATATATGTCCATGCCACTCTCTCACTTCGTCCCAGCTTACCCTTCCTCCTCCCCGTGTCCTTAAGTCCATTCTCTACATCTGCATCTTTATTCCTGTCCTGCCCCTAGGTTCTTCAGAACCTTTTTTTTTTAGATTCCATATATATGTGTTAAGATATGATATTTGTTTTTCTCTTTCTGACTTGCTTCACTCTGTATGACAGACTCTAGGTACATCCACCTCACTACAGATAACTCAGTTTTGTTTCTTTTTATGGCTGAGTAATATTCCATTGTATATATGTGCCACATCTTCTTTATCCATTTATCTGTCAATGGACACTTAGGTTGCTTCCATGTCCTGGCTATTGTAAATAGTGCTGCAGTGAACATTGTGGTACATGACTCTTTTTGAATTATGGTTTTCTCAGGGTACATGCCCAGTAGTGGGCTTGCTGGGTCATATGGTAGTTCTATTTTTAGTTTTTTAAGGAACCTGCATACTGTTCTCCATAGTGGCTGTATCAATTTACATTCCCACCAGCAGTGCAAGAGGGTTCCCTTTTCTCCACACCCTCTCCAACATTTATTGTTTGTAGATATTTGATGATGGCCATTCTGACCAGTGTGAGGTGATACCTCACTGTAGTTTTGATTTGCATTTCTCTAATTATTAGGATGTTGAGCATCCTTTCATGTGTTTGTTGGCCATCTGTATATCTTCTTTGGAGAAATGTCTATTTAGGTCTTCTGCCCATTTTTGGATTGGGTTGTTTGTTTTTTTGATATTGAGCTGCATGAGCTACTTGTATATTTTGGAGATTAATCCTTTGTCAGTTGCTTCATTTGCAAATATTTTCTCCCATTCTGAGGGTTGTCTTTTCATCTTGTTTATGGTTTCCTTTGCTGTGCAAAAGCTTTTAAGTTTCATTAGGTCCCATTTGTTTATTTTTGTTTTTATTTCCCTTTCTCTAGGAGGTGGGTCAAAAAGGATCTTGCTGCAACGTCTGTCATAGAGTGTTCTGCCTGTGTTTTCCTCTAAGAGTTTTACAGTGCCTGGCCTTACATTTAGGTCTTTAATCCATTTTGAGTTTATTTTTGTGTATGGTATTAGGGAGTGTTCTAATTTCATTCTTTTACATGTACCTGTACAGTTTTCCCAGCACCAAGAAACTGAGAGTTTTGCAGTAAACACTCCTTGGACATGCCCAATTTGCAATGAGCTTCTGCTGTGCTTTTTCCTTTGGGTATCAATCCCCCACCCTAATCCTCTAGCCACCCCCCACCCCTTGGCCTTCCTTAATTTTTGAGGCATTTCCAAGCAAGTGGCAGACCTCAGCCACACCCATCCCTAGCGCCTTCATCAACATCATTTATGGCTTTTTTTTTCCTCTTGGAGGTAAAATTAGCAGATGGTGAAATGCACAAATCCTGCTGTTTGATGAATTCTGAAAAATACATACAATTGTGGTAGCTCTCTCCTGCCCCTTCCTAGTCAGGCTGTATGCCCCAACCATCACAGGTGTGCTGAACCTGCTCTAAAGCTTCATGTCAGTGGAATCACACGATGCTGCACTTCCAAGGGAGGTTTTGTTCTCGGCACATTTTTGAGCCTCCCCCATGATGCATGTGTCCCTGGTGCAGTCCTTTTATTGCTGAGTAGTGCTGGTTGAGTGGACGGACCACAGTTAGCTTATCCATCTCCTATCGAGGGACCCCTGGGATATTTGCAGTTTGGGCTGTTATGGGGAAAGCAGCAGTGAGCATACAAACCATGACCAGACCATCTGTAAAAATAGAAATCTGACCTACAACCTTTGGCCACCAGCCCAAGAAACCAACCCACCATCTCCAGTAGCCAGCCTGTTATAGTCAGACTTGCAGGATGTCAGCCTGCTATCTCTAGCAACAGTCCAGGCAGCCAAACAACAACCCCTGCAATTAGCCATCAGCCCCAAACCACAGGACTTGATCAATAACTGATGCTTCCCTATCTTTTGTCCTGTTTCCAACTTGGAACCAACCAGAGCAAGCCAAATATGCTCCCTAACCCGTCCCACGGGACACCCCACTGCTCGTCAGCCGTTCCAGCTCCGCAGGCCCACGGCCTCTGTTGGCACACCAGGGCCTTCCCTTTTCCCACAGGGAAGCTCTGCCACCCCTGACTGCCCCTCACTCCCCTGCTGCAGCGAGCTCTGAGCAGAGAGCCTCTGCCCGTTCTCTGCTCCGGCCATCTCCATTCATTCCCACACTCGAACAAGCCCTTTGTGGACACAGGCTTTCAACTCGCCAAGTCAGCGCCTTGGGGTGGGCCTGTGGGCCACACATAGGAGGAAGCTGCCTGCATTCTCCCACAGTGGCCAGTCCGTTTTGCACTCCCACCAGCAGCTAGTCCATGCCAACATTTGGTGCTGTCAGTCTTTCTAATTCCATCTGGAGATTTGGTGTTTACATTTCAAACATCTTGGGCAGATGCCTGGCTGTGCTGAGGGGAAGCTGGGGGAGCATTCCGCTCTTCAACCCTGGGGGGAGCCCCCTTGCACTCTCTGTGATCTGGGCACTTGGCCAACTCAGTGTCCTTGTCTTCAGTTTCTTTTCAAACGATGTTGATTCAGTTTGGTCACATTAGTGTTTGTGGGAAAAAGGAATTACTTCTGAATAAATTTTATTCAGAAATCTCTCAAGAAGTTCGTCAGGAAAAGGAATGACAGCAGGGACCCTGTTGATGAAAAATCTGGAGATTGCTGAGTTCTGATCTACATTTCACTCATTCGTTCCTCTATTCATTCAACAAATTATTGAGTGCCTACAAACCGTAAAAGTAAAATACAAAATATACTGGATTGCCGTAGCTCTGTGGTCAAGAATAAAGCAGAGAATGGGATGGGGTGTGTGCGGAGATGGGGTGAATTGGGGGGATGGGCTGTCTGTTGGTGGTGGGGATGGGTTATGTGGTGGGGACCAGGCCGTTGGAGGGATGGGGCATGAGCAGGTATGGAGTGCATTGGGGGGACTGGGCTTGTTTGGGGTTGGGGTGCAGGTGGCGATGGAGCAGGATTGGGGCAATTAAGGGACAGGGTGGGTGCAGAGTCGGGATATGTTGGGGGGACAGAGCAAGTGTGGGGATGGTGCACATTGGGGGATGGAGTGTGTGTGGTGTCAGGGAGCATTGGGGGACAAGGAGAGGGTGGGGTTGGCGTGCATGCGGAGACTAGGTGAATTTGGGGGATAGGGCAAGGTCAGGGTGCATTGGAGGAATGGGGCATGTGTGAAGTCGGGGTGCATGCGGAGACTGGGTGCACTGGGGGGATGGGACAGGGTTGGGGTGCATGGGGGGATGGAGTACATGGGGGGACTGGGCACATGAGGGATAGAGGTTGGGGGGCATAGGTACTGAGTGTGTTCAGACAGAGGACACAGCAAGGAAAGGCCTTGAGACTACTGCATGTCTGGAATATCCTTCAAATAGTTGAGGCCAATGCATCTTGGGGCAGGATTACAGGAGGCCACATCGGGCAGAGCCCGCGAGGGGTTTGCACAGGGCCTGGCACTATCCTGGGGCAGAGTGGGGGTTGAAGGAGAGCCCCTGCCCCGGGTGATGGGTGAGGGGGTGCCAGCAGAGTGGGCAGAACTGAGTTTGTCTTAAAGCACACGGGGCTTGTAGGAATTGTGGGGTGCTGTGGTGGCTGTCCTCATGGGGGTAGGGTTCAGTAGGGGTGGGTGTGGGGTGGCCTGGAAGTTGTGGGCACAGAGGGGGTACCACCGAGAGGGTGCAGACCGACGCAGAAGAGCATCAGGGGACAGGGCTGCTCGCAGACACACCTGGCCCAGGGCCTTGATTGAGTTTGTGCGGCCTCTCCTGACCTGCTCCAGATACCCCATCACCTTGTGTTGGGCTGTTTTGTTTAATGGGTATTTTTACAGAGATCATTGCCATTGTAAGACATAACACAGAGAGGTGCCAGTACCCTTTACCCAGTTCCTCCCCATGGTAACTTTTAGCAAAAATGTGCTACAATATCACACCAGGATATTGACTCTGATACCATTCACTGGCCTTATTCAGATCTCACCGTTTTCTTTGTGCTCATTTGTGTCCATGTGTTGACTTCTGTCTCAACTAGAGTCAAGGTACAGAACACCTCTATCCCATATTAACCTGTCCCTAACCCCTGGCCACCACCAATCTGTCCTTCATTTCTAAAATTCTGTCATTTCAAAAACGTTATGTAAATGAAATCCTATAGTAACCTCTATGTGTTGACTTTTTCCACTCAGCATAACTCCCTGGAGATCTGTCCAGGTTGCTGCTGTGTCAATAGTTGATTCCTTTTTGTGGCTCAGTCCAACTCCATGGTATGAACTACCACAGTCTGTTCAACCATCCACCTGTTCAAAGACATTTGCGTTGTCTCCAGTTTGGAGTGATTACAAATAAAGCTGCTATAAACATTCATATACCAGTTTCATGTAAACTCAAGTTTTATTTCTCTGGGATAAATGCCCAGGAGAGCAATGGCTGGGTCATATGTTAGTTTCATGTTTAGTTTTATAAGGAACTGCCAACTTTTCCAGAGTGGCTATATCACTTTACACTCCTACCAGTAGTGTACCAGAGATGCAGTTTCTCTGCATCCTTGTTGGCATTTGGGGTTTTCACTGTTTATAATTTTCTGATGGGCATGCAGAGATATCTCACGGTAGTTTTACTTTGAGTCTCCTTGATGGCTAATGGTGTTGAACCTCCTTTCATGTGCTTATTTGCCATCTATGTAATCCTCTTTGGTGACATGTCTTTTCATGAATTTTGCCCCTTTTCTAATTGGGTTGTTTGATTTTTACTGTTGAGTATATATTTCGATACCAGTCCTTTGTCGATGTGGTGGACTCTCATTATTTGCTGGAGTTATATTCCATAACTTCCCTGCAAACACTGAATTAGTGAATATTGAACCACTGCTCCTGTGGAAAGAAGGGAGTTAGGTTCCCTCCAACCTCTGGTTACATTTTTATCAACTGATCAACAGATACCTTTATTTGATATGTGTTTCTGTTTAAAGACACCTATATATGGCTGGTTCATTAACATTAAACTCACGGCCAACAGCACTATAACTTACACCTGAATGAAGCCCACCTAATGTATTGCCTCCATAAGGCATGTCACAGCCTTCTTGTGCTCAGGAACACTAGATAACACTTCAGCTCTATGCTTGGGGGCCATTTTAAACAGTGAAATCCACAAAAAGTACACACATTCAAAAAATGTGTAATAAATCAACTATGAAAAGGACATTTGTTTACAGTCTGAGAGCTGGGACACAAAGACAGAGTATGGCTTGTTCCACCTCAGCTGGGAACGTGAGCATTGGGAGAGTCGAGTTTTCACTGCTCTGGGCATGTCTGCAAGGACTGCGAAAGCACCTCGAGTATTGATTTTGGGGTCACATATAAACTTAGGGAGTAGGCGAATTTGAAAATAGAAACACCAAGGATAATGAGGATTGAATGTGGTTTGAAATACAGTTGTCCCTTGGTCCTGGGGGGCTTGATTCCAGGACCTCCTTGAATACCAAAATCCAAGGATGCTCAAGTTTCTTATATGAAATGGTGTGGTATTTGTGTATAACCTATGCATGTCCTCCTGTATACTTTATTAAATTTTTTTTCACTGAGGTATAGTTAATTTACAATATTATATTAGTTTCAGGTGTACAACATAGTGATTCAAAATTTCTGTAGATTATACTCCATTTAAAGTTATTATAAAATATTGGCTGTATTCCCTGTGCTGTACAACAGCGGTCCCCAACATTTTTGGCACCAGAGACTGGTTTCATGGAAGACAATTTTTCCACGGACTGGGGTGGGGGGATGGGTTTGGGAAGATTCAAGTGCATTACATTTATTGTGCACTTTATTTCTATTATTATTACATTGTAATATATAATGAAATAATTATACACCTCACCATAATGCAGAATCAGTGGGAGCCCTGAGCTTGTTTTCACTTGCCACTCACTGATAGGTTTGTTTTTTTTTTGATGAAATTTTAAAAATATTTAATTTATTTTTGGCTGTGTTTTGTCTTTGTTGCTGCGCGCAGGCTTTCTCTAGTTGCGGTGAGTGGGGGCTACTCTTCATTGCAGTGCGCAGGCTTCTCATTGCAGTGGCTTCTCTTGTTGCAGAGCATGGGCTGTAGGCGCGCGGGCTTCAGTAGTTGCAGCACGTGGTCTCAGTAGTTGTGGCACACAGGCCCTAGAGCGCGCAGGCTTCAGTAGTTGTGGCACGTTGGCTTGGTAGTTTCAACACGCGGGCTCTATGGCGCGCGAGCTTCAGTAGTTGTGGAGTGCAGGCTCAGTAGTTGTGGTGCACGGGCCTAGTTGCTCCATGTGGGATCTTCCTGGACCAGGGATTAAATCTGTGTCCCCTGCATTGGCAGGCGGATTCTAAACTACTGTGCCACCAGGGAAGTCCCACTGATAGGCTTTTGATATGAGTCTGCAAGCAATTGATTTATTATGGTCTCTGTGCAGTCAAACCTCTCTGCTAACGATAATCTGTATTTGCGGCTGCTATCCAGCACTAGCATCACCGCCTTAGCTCCACCTCAGATCATCAGGTATTAGATTCTTATAAAGAGTATGCAACCTAGATCCCTTGCATATGCAGTTCACAGTAGGGCTTGCATTCCTATGAGAATCTAGGAATCTAGGATCTAGGAATCTAGGATCCTGCTGATCTGCCAGGAGGTGGAGCTCAGGCGGTAATGCGAGCGATGGGGAGTGGCTGTAAATACAGATGAAGATTTGCTCGCTCACCTGACACTCACCTCCTGCTGTCTGTCCTGATTTCTAACAGGCCATGGAGCAGTACCAGGCTCTACCAGTGCACGGGCTGTAGGGTGCACAGGCTTCAGTAGTTGTGGCGTGCAGGCTCAGTAGTTGTGGCTCACGGGCTGTAGAGTGCAGTCTCCGTAGTTATGGTGCATGGGCTTAGTTGCTCCGTGGTATGTGGGATCTTCCTGGACCAGGGCTTAAACCCGTGTCCCCTGCATTGGCAGGCAGATTTGTAAACACTGTGCCACCAGGGAAGTCCCCCTACTGCTATTCTGCCCTTCCTCTTTCTTCTCCCAACTGGTGTCCACTAGTTTGTTCTCCATATCTGTGCACCTGTTTCTCTTTTGTTATATTCATTCACTTTATTTTTTTGATTTCACATATAAATGATAGTATACAGTATTTGTCTTTCTCTCTCTGACTTATTTCACTAAGCATAATACCCTCCAGGTCTATCCATGTTGCTGCAAATGGCAAAAATTTATTCTTTTGTTGGCTGAGTAATATTCCATCGTATATATGTATGAAATCTTCTTTATCCATTCATCTGTTGATGGACATTTAGGTTGCTGCCTTATCTTGGCTATTGTAAATAACGCTGCTATGAACATTGGGGTGCATGTATCTTTTCAGATTAGGGTTTTGATTTTCTTTGGATATACCGAGGAGTGGAATTGCTGGATCATATGGTAGTTCTCTCTTTAGATTTTTGAGGAACCTCCATACTGTTTTCCACAGTGATTCCACCAATTTACATTCCCACCAACAGTGTACAATGGTTCCCTTTTCTCCACATCCTCACCAACATCTGTTATTTATTTGTGATCTTTTTGATGATAGCCATTCTGACAGGTGTGAGGTGATGTGGTTTTGATTAACATTTCTCTGATGATTAGTGATGTTGAGTATCTCTTCATATACCTGTTGGCCATCTGTATTACCTTCTTTGGAAAAATGTGTATTCAGGTCTTCTGCCCATTTTACAATCGTTTTTTTTTTTTTTTTTTTTTTGCGGTATGCGGGCCTCTCACTGTTGTGGCCTCTCCCGTTGCAGAGCACAGGCCCCGGATGCGCAGGCTCAGCAGCCATGGCTCACGGGCCCAGCCACTCCGTGGCTTGTGGGATCTTCCCAGACCGGGGCACGAACCCACGTCCCTTGCATCGGCAGGTGGACTCTCAACCACTGCGCCACCAGGGAAGCCCTGTTTTTCTTTTGATATTGAGTTGTATGAGCTCTTTATATGTTTTGGGTATTAAGCCCATACGGGTCATATCATTTGCAAATATTTTCTCCCATTCAGTAGGTTGTCTTTTTGTTTTGTCAGTGGTTTCCTTTGCTGTGCAAAAGCTTTCAAGTTTAATTAGGTCCCATTTGTTTATTTTTGCTTTCATTTCCTTTGCCTTAGGAGACAAATCACACAAAAATGTTTCTATGATTTGTGACAAAGAGTGTTCTGCCTATGCTTTCTTCTAGGAATTTATGGTTTCTGGTCTTACATTTAGGTTTTTAGTCCATTTTGGTTTTTTTAAATCTTAATATTGAGTCTTTATTTTATTTTCATCAAACCTTCTTTATTACTTTATTACCTAACATTTTATTGGGTTGGCCAAAAAGTTCATTGGGTTTTTTTGAAAGATATTATGGAAAAAACCCGAACGAACTTTTGGGCCAACCCAATATTATATATTGGAGTATAGTTGATTAACAATGTTGAGTTAGTTTCAGGTGTACAGCAAAGTGATTCAGTTATACATATTCATGTGTCTATTCTTTTTGAATTAATTAATTAATTAATTTTTGACAGTCTTGGGTCTTCGTTGCTGCGCGTGGGCTTTCTCTAGTTGTTGCGAGTGGGGCTACTCTTTGTTGTGGTGTGTGGGCTTCTCATTGCAGTGACTTCTCTTGTTGCGGAGCTCTAGGCTCACGGGCTTCAGTAGTTGTGGCACCCAGGCTCAGTAGTTGTGGCTTATGGACTTCATTGCTCCATGGCATGTGGGATCTTCCCGGACCCATGTGCCCTGCATTGGCAGGAGGATTCTTATCCACTGTGCGACCAGGGAAGTCCAACATGTGTCTGTTCTTTTTTGGGTTTATTTTTGCATAAGGTGTGAGAAAATGTTGTAATTTTATTCTTTTACATGTAGCTGTTCATTTTTCCCAGCACCACTTATTGAAGAGACTGTCTTTTCCCCAGTGTATATTCTTGCCTTCTCTGTCATAGATTAATTGACCGTAAGTGCATGGGTTTATTTCCAGGCTCTCTGTTGTGTCCCATTCGTCTGAGTGACTGTTTTTGTGCAAGTACCATGCTGCTTTGATTATTATAACTTTATGATTAGTCTGAAGTCAGGGAGTGTGGCACCTCTAGCTCTGTTCTTCTTTCTTGTTTTGGCTATTCAAGGTCTTTTGTGTTTCCATACAAATTTTAAAATTAGTTGTTCTAGTTCTGTGAAAAATGCCATTGGTGTTTTGATAGGGATTTCATTGAATCTATCTTGGGTAGTATGGTCATTTTAACAATATTAATTCTTCCAATCGAAGAACATGGGTTTGTGTCATCTTCAGTTTCTTTCGTCAGTGTCTTAAAGTTGTCTCAGTATGGGTCTTTTACCTCCTTAGGTTGATTCCTAGATATTTCATTCTTTTTGATTCAATGGAAAATGGGATTGTTTCCTTAATTTCTCTTTCAGATAGTTCATTGTTATGTATAGAAATGCAACCCAATTTCTTTCTTATTTTTCTATTTTTTGGACATGCCATGTGGCATGTGGGATCTTAGTACCCCGACCAGGGATCAAACCTATGTCCCCTGCAGTGGAAGCACAAAATCCTAACCACTGGACCACCAGGGAAGTCCCCAAATGATTTCTATATATTAATTTTGTATCCTGCAACTTTACCAAATTCATTGATGAGTTCTAGTATTATTTTGGTGGCATCTTTAGGATATTCTATGTATAATATCATGTCATTTGCAAACAGGGACAGTTTTACTTCTTCCTTTCCAATTTGGATTCCTTTTATTTCTTTTTTCTTGTCTTTCTTTTTTCTAGCCTTGGCTAGGACTTCCAGTACTATGTTGAATAAAAGCAGTGAGAGAGGGCATCCTTGTATTGTTCCTGATCTGACAGGAGATGCTTTTAGCTTTTCACCATTGAGTATGATGTTACCTGTTGGCTTATCATGTATGGCCTTTATTATGATGAAGTATGTTCCCTCTATACCTATTTTGTGGGGTGTTTATCATAAATGGATGTTGAATTTTGTCAGAAGCTTTTTCAGCATATACTGAGATGATTGTATGATTTTTATTCTTCAATTTTTTAATGTGGTGTATGACATTGATTGATTTGCAGATATTGAAACTTCCTTGCATCCCTGGGGTAAATCCCACTTGATCATGGTGTATGATCCTTTTAATGTATTCTTGAATTTGGTTTGCTATTATTTTGTTGAGGATTTTTGAATCTGTATTCATCAGTGATATTGACCTGTAATTTTTTGTGTGTGTGATATCTTTGTCTGATTCTGGAATCAGAGTGATACTGGTCTCATAGAAGGAGTTCGGAAACATTCCTTCCTCTTCAATTTTTTGTAATAGTTTCAGAAGGATAGGTGTTAACTCATCTCTAAATGTTTGATAGAATTCACCTGTGATGCCATCTGGTCCTAGACTTTTGTTTTTTGGGAGTTTTTTTTTAAATTATTGATTCAATTTCATTACTGGAGATTGGTCTGTTCATATTTTGTATTTTTTCCTAGTGCAATCTTGGGAGAGTATACATTTCAAAGATTTTTCCCTTTCTTCTAGGTTGTCCATTTTATTGGTGTATTGTTGTTTATAGTAATCTCTTATGAGCCTTTTGTATTTCTGTTGTATCAGTTGGTAACTTCTCCTTTTTCATACCTGATTTTATCAATTTGGGTCCTCTCTCTTTTTCTTTGCTAAGTCTTGCTAAAGGTTTATCAATTTTGTTTATCTTTTCAAAGAACTAGTTCTTAGTTTCGTTGAACTTTTCTATTGCTTTTTAGTCTCTATTTCATTTATTTCTGCTCTGATATTTATGATTTCTTTCATTCTACTAACTCTGGGTTTTTTCTGTCTTTCTAGTTCCTTTACATGTAAAGTTAGGTTGTTTATTTGAGATTTTTCTTGTATCCTGAGGTAGGCTTATATTGCTATAAACTTCCAACTTATAACTGTTTTTGCTACATCCCATAGATTTTGGATCATTGTGTTTTTTTGGGGGGGTTATTTTTTACTTTTATATTTTTAACGTCTTTATTGGAGTATAATTGCTTTACAATGTTGTGTTAGTTTCTGTTGTATAACAAAGTGAATCAGCTATATGTATACATTTATCCCCATATCCCCTCCCTCTTGTGTCTCCCTCCCACCCTCCCTATCCGACCCCTCTAGGTGGTCACTAAGCACCGAGCTGATCTCCCTGTGCTAAGCGGCTGCTTCCCACTAGCTATCTATTTTACATCTGGTAATGTATATATGACCATGCCACTCTCTCACTTCGTCCCAGCTTACCCTTCCCCCTCCCCGTGTCCTCAAGTGCATTCTCTATGTCTGCATCTTTATTCCTGTCCTGCCCCTAGGATCATCAAAAGCATTTTTTTTAGATTCCATATATATGTGTTAAGATATGATATTTGTTTTCCTCTTTCTGACTTAGTTCACTCTGTATGACAGACTCTAAGTCCATCCACCTCACTACAAATAACTCAATTTTGTTTCCTTTTATGGCTGAGTAATATTCCATTGTATATATGTGCCACATCTTCTTTATTCATTTATCTGTCGATGGACACTGAGGTTGCTTCCATGTCCTGGCTATAGTAAATAGTGCTGCAATGAACATTTTGGTACATGACTCTTTTTGAATTATGGTTTTCTCAGGGTACATGCCCAGTAGTGGGCTTGCTGGGTCATATGGTAGTTCTATTTGTAGTTTTTTAAGGAACCTCCATACTGTTCTCCATAGTGGCTATATCAATTTACATTCCCACTAACAGGGCAAGAGGGTTCCCTTTTCTCCACACCCTCTCCAGCACTTATTGTTTGTAGATATTCGATGATGGCCATTCTGACCAGTGTGAGGTGATACCTCATTGTAGTTTTGATTTGCATTTCTCTAATGGTTAGTGATGTTGAGCACCCTTTCATGTGTTTGTTGGCAGTCTGTATATCTTCTTTGGAGAAATGTCTATTTAGGTCTTCTGCCCATTTTTGGATTGGGTTGTTTGTTTTTCTGATATTGAGCTGCATGAGCTACTTGTATATTTTGGAGATTAATCCTTTGTCAGTTGCTTCATTTGCAAATACTTTCTTCCATTCTGAGGTTGCCTTTTTGTCTTGTTTATGGTTTCCTTTGCTGTGCAAAAGCGTTTAAGTTTCATTAGGTCCCATTTGTTTATTTATGTTTTTATTTCCCTTTCTCTAGGAGGTGAATCAAAAAGGATCTTGCTGTGATTTATCTCATGAAGTGTTCTGCCTATGTTTTCCTCTAAGAGTTTTATGGTGTCTGGCCTTACATTTAGGTCTTTAATCCATTTTGAGTTTATTTTTGTGTATGGTGTTAGGGAGTGTTCTAATTTCATCCTTTTACATGTACCTGTCCAGTTTTCCCAGCACCACTTATTGAAGAGGCTGCCTTTTCTCCATTGTTTATTCTTGCCTCCTTTATCAACAATAAGGTGACCATATATGCTTGGGTTTATCTCTGGGCTTTCTATCCTGTTCCATTGATCTATATTTCTCTTTTTGTGCCAGTACCATACTGTCTTGATTACTTTGTAGTTTTATAGTATAGTCTGAAGTCAGGGAGCCGGATTCCTCCAGCTCCGTTTTTCTTTCTCAAGATTTCTTTGGCTATTCGGTGTCTTTTGTGTTTCCATACAAATTGTGAAATTTTTTGTTCTAGTTCTGTGAAAAATGCCATTGGTAGTTTGATAGGGATTGCATTGAATCTGTAGATTGCTTTGGGTAGTAGAGTCATTTTCACAATGTTGATTCTTCCAATCCAAGAACATGGTATATCTCTCTATCTGTTTATATCATCTTTAATTTCTTTCATCAGTGTCTTATAGTTTTCTGCATACAGGTCTTTTGTCTCCTTAGGTAGGTTTATTCCTAGGTATTTTATTCTTTTTGTTGCAATGGTAAATGGGACTGTTTCCTTAATTTCTCTTTCAGATCTTTTTTTTTTTTTTTTTTTTTTTTTTTTTGTT
>NW_020838046.1:2380611-2450746 GCF_003676395.1 Aethalodelphis obliquidens
AGGCTCTGGACGTGCAGGCTCAGCAGCCATGGCTCACGGGCCCAGCCGCTCCACGGCATGTTGGATCTTCCCGGACTGGGGCATGAACCCATGTCCCCTGCATTGGCAGGTGGACTCTCAACCACTGCGCCACCAGGGAAGCCCTCTCTTTCATCATTAGTGTATATGAATGCAAGGGATTTCTGTGCATTAATTTTGTATCCTGCTACTTTACCAAAGTCATTGATTAGCTTTAGTATTTTTCTGGTAGCATCTTTAGGATTCTCTATGTATAGTATCATGCCATCTGCAAACAGTAACAGCTTTACTTCTTCTTTTCCGATTTGGATTCCTTTTATTTATTTTTCTTCTCTGATTGCTATGGCTAAAACTTCCAAAACTATGTTGAATAATAGTGGTGAGAGTGGGCAACCTTGTCTTGTTCCTGATATTAGTGGAAGTGGTTTCAGTTTTTCACCATTGAGAACGATGTTGACTGTGGGTTTGTCATATATGGCCTTTATTATGTTGAGGAAAGTTCCCTCTATGCCTACTTTATGGAAGGTTTTTATCATAAATCGGTGTTGAATTTTGTCAAAAGCTTTTTCTGCATCTATTAACATGATCATATGGTTTTTATTCTTCAGGTTGTTAATATGGTGTATCACACTAATTGATTTGCATTTATTGAAGAATCCTTGCATTCCTGGGATAAACCCCAGTTGATCATGGTGTATGATCCTTTTAATGTGCTGTTGGATTCTGTTTGCTAGTATTTTGTTGAGGATTTTTGCATCTATGTTCATCAGTGATATTGGCTTGTAGTTTTTTCCCTTTGTGACATCTTTGTCTGGTTTTGGTATCAGGGTGATGGTGGCCTCATAGAATGAGTTTGGAAGTGTTCCTCCCTCTGTTATATTTTGGAAGAGTTTGAGAAGGATTGGTGTTAGCTCTTCTCTAAATGTTTGATAGAATTCGCCTGTGAAGCCATCTGGTCCTGAGCTTTTATTTGTTGGAAGATTTTTAATCACAGTCTCAATTTCAATGCTTGTGATTGGTCTGTTCATATTTTCTATTCCTTCCTGGTTCAGTCTCAGAAGGCTGTGCTTTTCTAAGAATTTGTCCATTTCTTCCAGGTTGTCCACTTTATTGGCATAGAGTTGCTTGTAGTAATCTCTCATGATCCTTTGTATTTTTGCAGTGTCAGTTGTTACTTCTCCTTTTTCATTTCTAATTCTATTGGTTTGAGTCTTCTCCCTTTTTTTCTTGATGAGTCTGGCTAACAGTTTATCAATTTTGTTTATCTTCTCAAGGAACGAGCTTTTAGTTTTATTGATCTTTGCTATCGTTTCCTTCATTTCTTTTTCATTTATTTCTGATCTGATCTTTGTGATTTCTTTCCTCCTGCTAATATTGGGTTTTTTTTTGCTCTCCTTTCTGTAATTGCTTTAGGTGTAAGGTTAGGTTGTTTATTTGAGATGTTTCTTGTTTCTTGAGGTAGGATTGTATTGCTATAAACTTCCCTCTTAGAACTGCTTTTGCTGCATCCCATAGGTTTTGGGTCGTCATGTTTTATTTTGTTAATTTTATTTATTTATTTTTTGGCTGCGTTGGGTCTTCATTGCTGCATGTGGACTTTCTTTAGTTGTGTCGATGGGCTTCTCATTGCGGTGGCTTCTCTTGTTGTGGAGCAGGTGCTCCAGGCATGCAGGCTTCAGTAGTTGTGGTGCATGGGCTCAGTAGCTGTGGCTTGTGGGCCCTAGAGCGCAGGCTCAGTAGTTGTAGCGCCCAGGCCTAGCTGCTCTGCAGCATGCGGGATCTTCCCAAACCAGGGCTCGAACCCGTGTCCCCTGCTTTGGCAGGCGGATTCTTAACTGCTGTGCCCCCAGGGAAGCCCCGTTGTGTTTTTGTCATTTGTTTCTATGTATTTTTTGATTTCCTCTTTGATTTCTTCAGTGATCTCTTGGTTATTTAGTAGCTTATTGTTTAACCTCCATGTGTTTGCATTTTTTACAGTTTTTTTCCCGTGTAATTGATATCTAGTCTCATAGTGTTGTGGTTGGAAAAGATACTTGATACGAGGTCCATTTTCTTAAACTTACCAAGGCTTGATTTGTGACCCAAGATATGATCTATCCTGGAGAATGTTTCATGAGCACTTGAGAAGAAAGTGTATTCTGTTGTTTTGGGATGGAATGTCCTATAAATATCAATTAAGTCCATCTTGTTTAATGTGTCATGTAAAGCTTGTGGTTCCTTATTTATTTTCAGTTTGGATGATCTTTCCATTGGTGAAAGTGGGGTGTTAAAGTCCCATGCTATGATTGTGTTACTGTCGATTTCCCCTTTTATGGCTGTTAGCCTTTGCTTTATGTATTGAGGTGCTCCTATGTTGAGTGCATAAATATTTACAATTGTTATATCTTCTTCTCGGATTGATCCCTTGATCATTATGTAGTGTCCTTCTTTGTCTCTTGCAGTACTCTTTATTTTAGAGTCTATTTTGTCTGATATGAGAATTGCTACTGCAGCTTTCTTTTGATTTCCATTTGCGTCGAATATCTTTTCCCATCCCCTCACTTTCAGTCTGTATGTGTCTTTAGGTCTGAAGTGGGTCTCTTGTAGACAGCATATATACAGGTCTTGTTTTTGTATCCATTCAGCCAGTCTGTGTCTTTTGATTAGAGCATTGAATCCATTTACATTTAAGGTAATTATTGATTTTATGTATGTTCCTGTTACCATTTTCTTAATTGTTTTGGGTTTGTTTTTGTAGGTCTTTTTCTTCTCTTGTGTTTCCTGCCTAGAGAAGTTCCTTTAGCAATTGTTGTAAAGCTGGATTGGTGGTGCTGAATTCTTTTAACTTTTGCTTGTCTGTAAAGGTTTTAACTTCTCTATCAAATCTGAATGAGATCCTCGCTGGGTAGAGTAATCTTGGTTGTAGGTTTTTCCCTTTTATCACTTTAAATATGTCCTGCCACTCCCTTCTGGCTTGCAGAGTTTCTGCTGAAAGATCAGCTGTTAAGCTTATGGGGATTCCCTTGTATGTTATTTGTTGCTTTTCCCTTGCTGCTTTTAATATTTTTTCTTTGTATTTAATTTTTGATTAATATGTGTCTTTGCGTGTTTCTCCTTCAGTTTATCCTGTATGGGACTCTCTGCACTTCCTGGACCTGATTGACTATTTCCTTTCCCTTATTAGGGAAGTTTTCAACTATAATCTCTTCAAATATTTTCTCTAACCTTTTCTTTTTCTCTTCTTTTTCTGGGACCCCTACAATTTGAATGTTGGTACGTTTAATATTGTCTCAGAGGTCTCTGATACTGTCCTCAATTCTTTTAATTCTTTTTTCTTTATGCTGCTCTGCAGTAGTTATTTCCAGTATTTTATCTTCAGGTCACTTATCCGTTATTCTGCTTCAGTTATTCTGCTATTGATTCCTTCTAGAGAATTTTTAATTTCATTTTTTTGTTGTTCATCATTGTTTGTTTGCTTTTTAGGTCTTGTAGGTCCTTGTTAGGCGTTTCTTGTATTTTCTCCATTGTATTTCCAAGATTTTGAATCATCGTTACTATCATTATTCTGAATTCTTTTTCAGGTAGACTGCCTATTTTCTCTTCATTTGTTTGGTGTGGTGGGGTTTTATCTTGCTCCTTCATCTGCTGTGTGTTTCTCTGTCTTCTCATTTTGCTTAACTTGCTGTGTTAGGGGTCTCTGTTTCGCAGGCTGCAGGTTCGTAGTTCCCGTTGTTTTTGGTGTCTGCTCCCAGTGGGTAAGATTGTTTCAGTGGCTTGTGTAGGCTTCCTGGTGGAGGGGACTGGTGCCTGTGTTCTGGTAGGTGGGGCTGGATCTTGTCTTTCTGCAGGGCAGGGCCGCATCCAGTGGTGTGTTTTGGGGTGTCTGTGAACTTAGTATGATTTTAGGCAGCTTCTCTGCTAATGGGTGGAGTTGTGTCCCTCTCTTGCCAGTTGTTTGACATGGGACGTTCAGCCCTGGAGTTTGCTGGCCGTTGTGGGGAGCTGGGTCTTATTGTTGAGATGGAGATCTCTGGGAGAGCTCTCGCTGATTGATATTACGTGGGGACAGGAGGTCTCTGATGGTCCAATGTCCTGAACTCAGCTCTCCCACCTCAGAGGCTCTGGCCTGACTCCCAAGCTGGAGCAACCAAGACCCTATCAGCCACACGGCTCAGAAGAAAAGGGAAAAAAAAGAAAGAAAAAATAAATAAAATTATTAAAATAAAAAAATAATTTAAAAAAGAGAGCAACCAAACCAATAAACAAATCCACTAATGATAACAAGTGCTAAAAACTGAACTAAGATAAACATAAAATCAGAAACAAATCAGTCGCAGACAGCAAACCCCAAGTCTACAGTTGCTCCCAAAATCCACCACCTCAATTTTGGGATGATTCATTGTTTATTCAGGTATTCCGCAGAGGCATGGTACAGCAATTTGATTCTGGGGATTTAATCTGCTGCTCCTCAGGCTGCACGGAGAAATTTCCCTTTCTCTTCTTTGTTCGCCCAGCTCGTGGGGTTCAGCTTTGGTTTGGGCCCCACCTCTGTGTGTAGTTCTCCCTCAGGCATCTGTTCCCCACCCAGACAGGAGGCGGTTAAAGCAGCGGCTGATTAGGGTGCTCTTGCACATTCAGGCCTGGAGGAGGGAGGGGTATAGTAGTTATAATTGGAATGTGGGGTGAGCCTGTGGTGGCAGAGGCTGGTGTGGCACTGCAGCAGCCTGAGGCGCGCTGTGTGTTCTCCTGGGGAAGTTGACCTTGGCATTGGCGGGCTTCACAGGCTCCTGGTGTGTGTGTGTGTGTGTGTGTGTGTGTGTGTGTGTGTGTGTGTGTGTGTGTGTGTGTGTGTGTATAGTGACCTGTGCTTGTACACAGGATTATTGGTGGCTGCAGCAGCAGCATTAATGTTTCATGCCTGTCTCTGGGGTCCAAGCAGCATTAGTGTTTCATGCCTGTCTCTGGGGTCTACGGCTCATACATGTTTCTGCATTCCACAGCTCACACCCATCTCTGGAGCTCATTTAGGCGGTACTCTGCCTTCTGTGGGCAGACGGGGAAGGAATCCCTTCTCCTTGCACACTCTGAAACAATGGTCTCTTGCCTCTTAGGCAGGTCCAGCCTTTATCCTGGACTCCCTTCTGGCTAGCTGTGGTGCACTAGCCTCCTTCAGGCTGTGTTCACGCAGCCAACCCCAGTCCTCTCCCTGGGATCTGACCTCTGAAGCCCGAGCCTCAGCTCCCAGCCCCCACCCACCCCAGCAGGTGAGCAGACAAGCCTCTCAGGCTGGTGAGTGCTGGTCGGCACCGATCCTCTGTGTGGGACTCTCTCTGCCTTGCCTTCTGCACCCCTGTTGCTTCACTCTCCTCCGTGGCTCTGAAGCTTCCCCTGCGCCCATCCCCCATCTCCGCCAGTGAAGGGGTGTCCTAGTGTGTGGAAACATTTCATCCTTCATAGCTCCCTCCCAGAGGTGCAGGTCCCATCCCTATTCTTTTGTCTCTGTTTTTTCATTTTTCTTTTGCCCTCCCCAGGTACCTGGGGATTTTCATGCCTTTTGGGAAGTCTGAGGTTTTCTGACAGTGTTCAGTAGGTGTTCTGTAGGAGTTGTCCCACATGTAGATGTATTTTTGATATATTTGTGGGGAGGGAGGTGATCTCCACATCTTACTCTTCTGCCATCTTGAAGGTCCCTCCCTGTGTTTTCGTTTGTCTCCAGGTATTTTTTAAATTTCATCTTTGATTTATTCAGTGATCCATTGGTTGTTCAGTAGCATATTGTTTAGCCTTCACATTTTTTTGTTTGTTTGTTTTGCAGTTTTTCTAATAGCTGATTTTTAGTCTCATAGCACTGTGGTCAGAAAAGATGCTTGATATGATTTCAGTGATCTTAAGTTTACTGAGACTTTTTTTGTGGCCTAGCATGTGATCTATCCTGGAGAATGTTCCTTTTGCACTTGAAGAGAAGGTATATTCTGCTGCCTTTGCATGGAATGTTCTAGATATATCTATTGAGTTCATCTGGTCTAAAGTGTCACTTAAAGCTAGTGTTTTCTTATTGATTTTCTGTCTGGATAATCTGTCCATTTATGTAAGTTGGGTGTTATAGTCCCTTAATATTTTTGTGTTACTGTCAGTTGCTCCCTTTATGTTTGTTAATATTTGTTTTATGTCTAGTTGCTCCTATGTTGGGTGCATATATATTTATAATTATTATATTTTCTTTGATTGATACCTTGATCATTCTGTAATGTCCTTCTTTGTCTCCTGTTACAGTCTTTGTTTTAAAGCCTATTTTGTCTGATATAAGTATTACTATCCTGGCTTTCTTTTGATTTTGATTTGCATGGAATACCTTTTTCCATTCCCTCACTTTCATTCTGTGTGTGTCTTTAGCTGTGAAGTGAGTCTCTTATAAGCAGCATATATACAAGTCTTATTTTTCTATCCAATCAGCCACCCTGTGACTTTTGATTGAAGATTTAGTCCATTTACATTTAAAGTAATTAGGTATGTATTTATTACCATTTTGTTAATTTTTTGGGAAGGTTGTTTTTGTAGTTCTTTTTGTTCCTTCCTTCTTTTGTTCTCTTCCCTTGTGATTTGATAACTATCTTTAGTGTTATATTTGGATTCCTTTCTCTTTTGTGTGTGTATCTATTATCGATTTTTGGTTTGTGGTTACCATGAGGTTTATATACAGCAATCTAAAGACCCTGCATTTTTACTGCCCTCTCCCACAATTACTGTTTTTGACATCATATTTTACACCTCTTTGTTTTGTGTGTCCCATAACTACTTATTGTGGGTATAGATGATTTTACTACTTTTGTCTTTTAACCTTCATACTAGTTTTATACATTTTTTTCCATGCTGCACGGCTTGTAGGATCTTAGTTCCCTGACCAGGGATTGAACCTGGGCCCTTGGCAGTGAGAGCACAGAGTCCTAACCACTGGACCACCAGGGAATTCCAATATACGTGGTTGATTTTGTTACTTTATATTTGCTTTTACCAATGAGTTTTTCCTCTCACACTTCTCATGTTTCTAGTTGTGGCCTTTTCTTTTTTGTTTAGAGAAGTCCCTTTAGCATTTTTTGTAAAGCTGGTTTGTTGGTGCTGAACTCTTTTAGCTTTTGCTCATCTGTAAAACTTCTGATCTCTGTATCAAATGTGAATGAAAACCTTGCCTGGTAGAGTATTCTTGGTTGTAGGTTTTCCCCTTTCATCACTTTAAATATATTGGGCTACTCCCTTCTGGCCTGCAGAGTTTCTGCTGAAAAGTCAACTAATAGCCTTAAGGGAGTTTCCTTATACATAACTTGCTTTCCCCATGCTGCTTTTAATAGTCTCTCTTTATCTTTAACTTTTGCCATTTTAATTACAGTGTGTCTTGGTGTACTTCTCTTTGGGTTGATACTGTTTGGGACTGTTTGTGCTTCCTGGACCTGGATGTCTGTTTCCTTTTCCAGGTTAGGGAAGTTTTCAGCTATTGTCTTCAAATATGTTCTCTGCTCTTTTCTCTCTCTTCTTCTGTGACCCCTATAAGGCAAATGTTTAGTATGCTTGATGTTGTCTCAGAGGTCTCTCAAACTGTCCTCATTTCTTTTTATTCTTTCTTCTCTTCAGCTTTAGTGATTTCCACCACTCATCTTCCAGCTCTCTTATCTGTTCCTCTGTATCATTTAATCTACTGTTGATTCCTTCTAGTGTATTTTTCATTTCAGTTATTGTTTTCTTCATCTCTCTTTGGTCCTTTATATTTTGTAACTCTTTGTTAAACATTTCTAACTTCTCACTCTTTTCATCCATTCTTCTCCCGAGTTCTTTGATCATTTTTGTGATCATTACCTTGAACTCTTTTTTGGGTAGATTGCCTATCTCCACTTCACTTAGTTCTTATTCTGGGATTTTGTCTTGGTCCTTCATTTGGAACGTGTTCCTTTGTTGCCTCCTTTTGCCTAATTTGCTGTTTTTATTTTGATGTATCTGGTAGGTTGGTTATGTTTCCTGACCTTGGATAAATGGCCCTTTGTAGGAGACATCCTATGCAACCCAGCAGTGCACTCCCTTCTGGTCACCAGAGCTATATTCTCTAGGGGTGCCCCTTCATGGATCCTTCTGTTGTGGCAGGCCCTTGTGTGTGGGTGGTCTGGTAGGCGTGGCTGGCCCCCAGTCTGGTTGGTTGCCAGGCTCTGCCTGTGAGGAGGCTGCTGGCTGCTGGTTGGCAGAGCCTGGTCTCCAGGCAGCTGGATGAGGAACCCCAGAGGGTTCTGAGACTAGTGCTGGCTCACTGGTGGGTACAGCCGGGTTCTGGGGTGGGTGGTTTTGGGTCAGGTTTCTTGGATCTAGTGTTGGCCTGCCAGTGTGTGGGGCTGTTTCTTGACTTGGCTGGCTGCAGGCTCTGCAATGTTCTAAAGCTGGTGCTGACCTGTTGGTGCATGCAGTTGGATCCTGGGTGGCTGGCTTAGGAGTCCAGGGTATCTTAGAGCTGGTCTTTGCCTGCTGGTGGGTGCAGCTGGGGCTTGGGGGTTCCTGGGGTTGGTGCCTGCCCACTGGTGGGGAAAGCTGGATCCTGATGCTAGTGCCAACCCACTGGAGGGCAGAGCTGGGTCCTGGGGTCTCTGGCTGTGGGGACCTGGTGGTTCTGGAGCTTGTGTTGTCCTGCTAGTGGGCTGGGCTGGTTCCTGACACAGCTGGCTATGGGGTCCAGGGTGTCCTGAAGCTTAAGTTGGCCTGCTTGTGGGTGGAACCAAATCCTTGGGCAGCTTGCTGATGGATCCAGTGTGTACTAGAGCTGGTATTGGCCTGCTGGTGGGTGAGAGCAGAGCCCACGGGCTCCTGGGGCTAGGTACAGCCTGTTGGTGGGTAGGCTGGGCCCTGCCATGGCAGGCTGTGGGGCTGGTGTCTGCGCACTGGTGTGTGAGGCTGGTCCTTGGGCTAGTGCCATCCCTCTGGTGGGTGAAGCTGGAGCCCAGGTGTTCTGGGAATAGTGCCAGCTCACTGGTGGGTGGAGCTAGGTCCCAGGGTTTCTGGCTGCAGGGCCTTAGGGGTCCTGGAGTTAGTGGGCAGGACTCGGGCCCAAGGGGTCCTGGGGCTGGCATCTGCCCACTCGTCAGTGGAGCTGGGTCCTGTGGTCTCTGACTGGGGGGCCCTGGGAGTCCCGGGGTTATTGCCTTTACAGTGGTGTGTGGGATTGGGTAGTGGACCCTGTGGTGGGCAGGGTTGTGTCCCAGGGTAGCTGTGGGTTCAGGGGGTCGTAAGACCACCTGCCTGCTAGTGGATGGTGCTGTATTCCAGCCCAGCTAGTTGCTTAGCCTGAGGCATCCCAGTATTGGTGCTGACCCCCTGGTGGATGGGGCTGGTTCCTGGTGCTAATGAGTTAGAGTGAGGACTCCAAGATGGCACTTGCCAGCACCAGTGTCCTTGTGGTGGAAGGAGCTCCCCAAAATGGGTGCCTCCATTATCTGTGTCCCCGGGTGAGCTCCAGTTGCCTTCTGCCTCTCCAGGAGACTTTCCAAGATCAGCAGGTGAGGTGACCCAGGCTCCTTTCAAATTACTGCTTCTGCCTTGGGTCCTGGAGCATTTGAGATTTTTTTTGTTGTTTGTTTTTGTTTTTTTGCTGCACCACACGGCTTGCTGGATCTTAGTTCCCAGACCAGGGATCGAACCTGTGCCCTTGGCAGTGAAAGTGTGGAGTCCTAACCCCTGGGCCTCCAGGGAATTCCCTGTTTATTTTGTTTTGTTTTGTTTGTTTATTTTGTTTGGTTTTTTTTTTTGGCTGTGTTGGGTCTTCATTGCTGCATGCAGGCTTTCTCTAGTTGCAGAGAGTGGGGGCTACTCTTCATTGCGGTGCGTGGGCTTCTCATTGCAGTGGCTTCTCTTGTTGTGGAGGTGCGTGGGCCTCAGTAGTTGTAGCATGCGGGCTCAGTAGTTGTGGCTTGTGGGCTCTAGAGCACAGGCTCAGTAGTTGTGGCACACAGGCTTAGTTGCTCCGTGGCATGTGGGATCTTCCCAGACCAGGGCTCGAACCCACGTCCCCTGCATTGACAGGCGAATTCTAAACCACTGTGCCACCAGGTAAGTCCACATATGAGATTTTATGTTCTTCCTTTAAAAGTGGAGTCTCTATTTCCCACAGCCCTCTGGGTCTCCTGAAAGTAAGCCCAGCTGGTTTTGCTTTTTTTTTTTTTGGCTCCATTGGATCTTCCTTGCTGCGCTTGGGCTTTCTCTAGTTGTGGTGAGTGGGGTCTACTCTTTGTCGCAGTGCACAGGCTTCTCATTGCGGTGGCTTCTCTTGTTGCAGAGCATGGGCTCTAGGCATGTGGGCCTCAGTAGTTGCAGCACACGGGCTCAGTAGTTGTGACTTGTGGGCTCTAGAGCACGCAGGCTACAGTAGTTATAGCGCATGGGCTCAGCAGTTCCAGCACACAGGCTCTAGAGTGCAGGCTCAGTAGTGTGGTGCCCAGACTCAGTTGCTCTGGGGCATGTGAGATCTTCCTGGACCAGGGATTGAACCCATGTCCCCTGCACTGGCAGGCAGATTCTTAACCACTGCACCACCAGGAAAGTCCCTATTTTTTTAAATTTATTTTTTATATTTTTGGCCACACCACGTGGCTTGCGGGATCTTAGTTCCCTGACGAAGGATCAAAACCGTGCCCCCTGCAGTGGAAGCATGGAGCCCTAACCACTGGACCACCAGGGAATTCCCAATACTTGTAGATTTTTAAAATGTAGGTAAGAGTGCAAATACAGCAAGCATCAAACCTTGTAATTCATCCAGGCTCTGTCCAATGGCAGAGATCAAGTGATGCAAATTCAGATCTAGTGCCATCATTGAAATATAATCATTATGGGGAGAATCAAGTCAGATGCAAATGCCGAGTTCTGAGAGAGACAGAGAGAGAGAGAGAGAGAGAGAGAGGGAGGGAGAGAGGGAGGGAGGGAGGGAGGGAAGGAGGGAGGGAGAGAAAAAACGCGCAAGCATAGTTGAGCTAAGCAGACTGCAGGTCACAGCATTCTGGAAAGTGAGTGTGTGTGTGTGTGTTGTAGGAAGGGGCACAAAAGCAAAGCAGGGCTAAGATACCAGAGAATTCAGCAGCCAACAGATCAGCATCAGGCTGCATTTGGCTTCAGGGAACAAATCTGCAGATCTGCAGCTGTTCTGCAAACCTTTATAGTTTCTAAAGTTAGCTTTAGTTAATTTAAGATTTTGGCTGATCTCTATTTTGCTGGGGTTCCGATAGGAATTGCATTAGACTTACAGAGCATTTTGGGGAGAACTAACCTGTTCTGTGAAGCAAGGTGATAGTCTTGACCCCAAAAGTTCTGTGTGGCCATGGTGGGCCTGTCCACCCACCGCACGGTGGATCTTCTGTTCTCAGAAGCTCCTGTCCTTAAAGTGCTAATAAAGTGCTTTAAAGGTCTCATCAGGGAATCTTTGCCAGCAATGCCCTCTGGTCACAGTTTTACTGACTTTCAATAAGAAGATGACACCACATGGGCCAGCCTGGCAGTAGCTGTGGTCAGGTGTGGTCCACAGTTCCTGGGATGTCCCTGCATCCTGATCACATGCCCTTGGCAAGGCCTTGCCCCCATGGCCCTGCTTGCCAAGTTGGTGTGGAACACACCCCACCCTCATGGGCCCTGAGGGTGCTTGCTCAGGCAGTGGGTGGAGCTTTGGTCTGTTCTTGGTGCTTAAGCTGTCAGCTGCCCCTCTGAGGGTCCCCCCTGCCCTTGGGGCCCTTGGGGAGCAGCCCAAGCAGGTGTGCACCAGTTGTCATAGAACAGACTACCTGGGAGGAGGGTAGGGGCTCTGCTAGGAATGCACTGCCTGGGAGGGGGAGGCCCCATAGGCACCAACAGACTGGAGGTCACCAAAAAGTAACTGGTGGACATCACCAAGGGGTCCGAGCAGCTTGGACTCCACTGTTCCCTATCCCCCTCCAAATCAGAAGTCATGTTTCTTCATCAGCTGCTTCTGGTGTTTATTTTGCCCTGATGCAACCTGGGTGTGGGGTAAGGGACCAGGAGAGAGTGAACCGCATTACTCCATGGGGGTGAGAGTGGGGGCAGTGCAGGCGGGTACTTGGGAATGGGAGCTTGCCTGGGGAGCAAGGGGTGGGCCATGGGGTGGCAGAGGTGGGATTTCGGAGGCAGGAGAGGGCACTTAGGATAAGAGGGGATTGGGGGGGTGGGCGTTGGGGGGGATGCGGACAGGAGAGGAGGGGCAGGGGCAGGGTTCAGTGGTGTTTTCCAGTCCCTGGAACAGTCGGACAGTGAACCCAGTTGTGCGTCAGCTCTCAAGTAGGTAGGATCCCTTCAGGAGACATCCTCGGCTGACCTGGCTGAGTGGGCAAGGGTGGGGATGGGGAAGTGGTGGTAGGGGGACGACAGTGGGAGAGGGAGGCTGGAAAAGCAGGAAGAAGTTGTTCTAGGAATCAATGAAAAATGGCAATTCAGTTTTTTTAAAAAAAACTTTTACTTAAAAATTGTGGTAAAATATATATAACGTAACAATTAACATTTAAACCATTTTTAAGTGTAGATTCCAGTGTCAAGCACATTTACATTGTTGTGTAAACTTCACCACCATCCATCTGCAGAACTTTTTCATCTTCCCAAACTGAAACCTGTCCATGTTAAACAATAACTCTCTATTCCCCGCAACCTGTAGTACCTACCCTTCTACTTTCTGTCTCTATGAATTTGACTTCTCTAAGTCACTCATGTAAGTGGAATCATTCAGTGTTTGTCCTTTTGTAACTGGCTTATTTGACTTAGCATAATGTCTTCATGGTTCATCCATGTTGTAGCACGTGTCAGAATTTCCTTCCTTTTTAAGGCTCAATAACATTCCATTGTATGGATGGGCCACAATTTGTTTATCCATTCATCCATGGATGGACATGTAGGTTGCTTCCAACTTTTGGCTATTGTGAATAATGCTACTATGAACACAGGTGTGTAAATATGGGAATTCAGGTTTCAACACAATCCTAGACAGCATTCCATGTGACCTTCATCACCTCCATAGGAGAGGTGGAAATGATCAGCCTAGAATGGGGGACACATAGCCAGGCACTGTGTCTATGATCTTAACCACTGTGGGGAGTTTAGGGGGAGTGTTTAGAAACTGTACTTAGAGAAAGACAATATATGTTTATTTTTTATTTTTTATTTTGGCTGCATTGGGCTGTAGTTGCAGTATGCAGGATCTCGGTATCTTTTGTTGGGGCGCATGGGCTCTTTGTTGCATTGCGCAGGCTTCTCTCTAGTTGTGGCGTGCAGGTTTCTTTTCTCTCTCTAGTTGTGGTGTGTGGGCTCCAGAGTGCGTGGGCTCTGTAGTTGTGGCATGTGGGCTCTCTAGTTGAGGAGTGCAAGCTCAGTAGTTGTGGCGCATGGGCTTAGTTGCCCCATGGCATGTGGGCTTTTAGTTCCCTGACCAGGGATCGAACCCGCGTCCCCTGCATTGGAAGGCAGATTGTTTACCACTGGACCACCAGGAAGGTCCCGACAATATATGTTTTTGTTCCTGCAGCCCATCACAAGTGCTGTGCTGGAGTGCATGCAGGAAATTTTGGGTCCATAGGGTAGGTTCATCCTACCACAGGGAGTTCTGGGTTGGGGGCTGATGGATCAGAATCAGTGTTTCTTCAGTTTGATTTAATACTCCAATTGGAAATGGTATTGTGCATCATCCTCTGCTAGTCAACCACCATCGTTTCCTTTCTGTACAGTGTCTCAATCCTTTGTTCATTGTCTCTGGTGGCCTTTATCTTCTCCTAGATTTTATAAGAGTTATGTGTGAATTTCGAATACTAGTTCATCATCAGTTGTTGTATGCCTTGCAGATATTTTCTCTCAGTTTGGGACTCGTCTCTAACCTTTTTTTCTTTTTTCCCTCTAATTTGTAAAATGAACACATGAAAATGTAAAACACATTGGTGAAAGTAGGTATATAGTCATATTTAGGATACAGTAATGCTGTAATGTGTTGTGTTAACAACTTAACTCTAGAATAAAGGTTAAAGGACAGAAATGTTAAAAAAATAGATATAGCTATAACAATTTGTTAATGGATACACAATATTAAAAAAAGTAAATTGTGACACCAAGAAAAAAAATGTGGTGTGGGGAGTAAAGGGTAGAGCTTTTGTATGTGGATGAAGTTATGTTGTTATCAGCTTAAAACAGACCTTTATATCTAAAAGATGTTTTATATAAGCTTCATTGTAACCACAAAGCAAAACCTACAGTTGATTCACAAAAGATAAATAAAAAGGAATCTAAGCATACTACTATAGAAAATCAATTCACAAAAGAAGATTGTAAGATAGGAAGAAAGGAACAAGGAAACTACAAACAGCCAGAAAACAATTAAGATGACATCAGTAAGTCCTTACCTATCAATACAAACTTTAAATGTAAATAGATTAAATTCTCTAATCAAAAGGCATAGAGTGGCTGAATGAATATAAAAGAGACCCAAATATATGCTGCCTATAAGACACTCACTTTAGATGTAAGGACACACACACACACACAGACTGAAAGTGAAGGGGTCAGAAAAGATACTCCGTGGAAACCAAATGAGAGCAGGTAGCTATACTTATATCAGATAAAATAGACTTTAAACTAAAATGGTAATGAGACAATGATGGTCATTTTATAATGATAATGTGGTCAATTCATCAAGAATATATACAATCATGAATATATACACACCCAACATCAGAGCACCTAAATATATTAAGCAAATCCTAACAGATCTGAAGGGAGAAATGGACAACATTACAATAATTGTATAATAATAATAATAACACTTTCAACAATGGATAGATCATCCAGGCAGATGTACCTAATAGACATATACAGAACATTCTCACTTTTTAAATGTCTTTTTAGGATAGAAGCTTTAAATTTTAACACAGTTAACTTTTCTCAATATTTTTTTAGGGTGCATGCTTTAGGTACATTGCTTTAAAAATTCCCACCACTCTGAGGTCAGGAAGTTGCTGTCCTATACCAGATTCTAAAACTTCTGCTGTTGTACTTTTCACACTTAGGTTTTAATCTACCTGGCACTGATGTTGATGTGTGGTGTGAGGTGGAGGTTAACTTTAATATTTTCCTGTTTATGTAACCAGTGGTCCCAACCCTGCTCACCAAACAATACATCTTTTCCCACTGACCCACAGTGTTCTTGGTCACCCCCACAGGTCTACCTATGTGGGTCTGTCTCTGGGTTTTTCATTCTGCTCCACATGTTCTAGTGTTCTATCTGTCCATCCCTGTGCTAGTACCATGTTGTCTTAATTACTGCATCTTGAGGTTAATTCTTAGAACTTATATGTCTCTATAGCAAGCCAAGACCTTGAGATAGAATCTTGGCTATTTTTTAAAATTAATGTATAATTGACATACAACATTATATTAGTTTTGGGTGTACAATATACTGATTCAATATTTTTATATATTGTGAGATTATTACTACAACAATCTAGTTAACATCCATCACCATATATAGTTAACAGATTTTTTCTTGTAATGAGAACTTTCAAGATCTACCTCCTTAATAACTTTTTTTAAGCAGATAATTCTATTTATTTATTAAAAATTTTTTAAATTAATTAATTAATGAATTAATGTTTGGCTGCATTGGGTCTTCTTTGGTGCATGTGGGCTCTCTCTAGTTGCAGTGAGCGGGGGCTACTCTTTGTTGCAGTGCGTGGGCTTCTCATTGCTGTGGCTTCTCTTGTTGCGGAGCATGGGCTCCAGACATGTGGGCTCAGTAGTTGTGGCTCACAGGCTTAGTTGTTCTGTGGCATGTGGAATCTTCCCGGACCAGGGCTCAAACCCATGTCCCCTGCATTGGCAGGCAGATTCTTAACCACTGTGCCACCAGGGAAGTCCCTCCTTAGCAACTTTTAAATATGCAATACACTATTATTAACTATAATCACATGGTGTACATTATAGCCCCATGACTTATTTATTTTATAACTGGATGTTTGTACCCTTTGACTCCCTTCACCTATTTCACCGCCCCCCCCCCCACCTCTGGCAACTCCCAAGTGAGATCATGCAGTATTTGTCTTTCTCTGCCTGACTTATCTCACTTAGCATAATGCTCTCAGGGTCTATCCATGTTGTTGCAAACAGTAAAATTTCTGTCTTTTTTATGGCTGAATAATATTCCATTGTATATAAATACCACATTTTCTTTATCCATTCATCAGTTGATGGACACTTAGGTTGTTTCCATACCTTGGCTATTGTGAATAATGCTGCAGTGAACATGAGGGTTCATATATATATTTGAGTTAGAGTTTTCATTTTCTTTAGATAAATATCCAGAAGTGGAATTGCTGGATCATATGGTAGTTCTAGTTTTAATTTTTTTGAGGAATCTCTATGCTGTTTTCCACAGCAATTGCACAAATTTACATTCTCACCAACAGTGCAAAAGGATTCTCTTTTTACCACATCTTTGCCAATACTTGTTATTTCTCGTCTTTTTGATAATTGCAATTCTAACAGGTGAGAGGTGATATCTCACTGTAGTTTTGATTTGTATTTCCCTAATGATTAGTGATGTTGAGCATCTTTTTCATGTGGTTTTTTTTTTTTTTTTGGTCATCTGTCTGTCTTCTTTGGGAAAATGTCTGTTTAGATCCTCTGCCCACTTTTAAATTGGATTGTTTGTTTTTGCTATTGAGTTGTATGAGTCCTTTATACATTTTGGATATTAACCCCTTATCAGATATATGATTTGCAAATATTTTCTCCCAATCAGTAGATTGCCTTTTCATTTTGTTGATGGTTTCCTTTGCTGTGCAGAAGCTTTTTAGTTCAATGTCGTCCCACTTATCTATTCTTGCTTTTGTTGCCTTTGCTTTTGGTGTCAAATCCAAAAAATCATTGCTAAATCCAGTGTCAAGGAGCTTACTGTCTATGTCTTATTCTAAGAGTTTCAGGTCTTATATTTATGTCTTTAATCCATTTTGAGTTAATTTCTGTGTATGGTGTAAGACAGTGGTCCAGTTTTATTCTTTTGCATGTGGCAGTCCAGTTTTCCCAACACCATTTACTAAAGAGACTGTCCTTCCCCCATGTATATTCTCAGCTCCTTTGTCATAAATTAATTATTCCTGGGCTCTCTACACAGTTCCATTGATCTATGTGCCTGTTTTTATGCCTTTATCCTACTGTTTTGATTACTATAGCTTTTACTATAGCTTGAAATCAGGGAGTGTGATGCCTCCAGCTTTGATCTTCTTTCTCAAAGATTGCTTTGGCTATTTGGTGTCTGTTGGGTTCCATACGAATTTTAGGACTGTTTGTTCTGTTTCTGTGAAAAACCCCATTGGTTTTTTTAAAAAATAGGGATTACATTGAATCTATAGTTTGCTTTGGGTATGGATATTTTAATAATAATATTTTTTCAACCCATGAGCATGGACTATCTTTCCATTTATTTGTGTCTTCTTCAATTTTTTTTTCATCAGTGTGTTATTGTTTTCAGTGTACAGATCTTTCACTTTGTTGGTTAAATTTATTTCCAGGTATTTTTTTCTTTTTGGTTCAATTGTACATGGAATTGTGTTCTTAATTTCTCTTTCAGATAGTTTGTTATTAGTATATAGAAATGCAACAAATTTCTGCATGTTGATTTTGCCTCCTGCAACTTTACTAGCATCTTGGCTATTCTTGGTGCTTTGATTATTTATGTGAATTTTAGAGTCAGATTGTTTACAATCTGTTCGCACACACTTGTGCGCGCACACACACAATAGCATTTTGCTCAACACTGCATTAAATTTGTAGGTCAAGTTGGGGAAACTGCCATCTTAGTGTTATTGAATCTTCAAATCTATGAACATCATGTGTCTCTCCATTTGTTTAGGCCTACTTTGATGTCTTTCACAACAGTTGTATAATTTTCCTAAAGTTCTTATATATCTTTTGTTAAATTTATTCATGTGTTGTTAAAAATAATTTTGATACTGTTGCAAATGGTATCCTTGTGAAACTGCATTTATGTAAATTTTTGTTCACAGATGTATAGAAATAAATTTGCAAATGAGTCTTTTCTGTAAGTGATTTGGGGCTTTTTCTGTAGACAATCATATAACCTGAGGTGAACGAGAATTTTGTTTCTTTCTTGCAATCCCTACACCTCTACCTTTTTCCATGTCTTTCTATGATGGATTGAGTTGGGTAGAGATGTGGTACTATACCCCATTTTTGATCTTAAGAGAGATGCCATTGTAATTTTACCACTTGGTCTGATTGTTGCTGAGATTTTTTGGTAGATATACCTTTTCAGGTTAAGATAGTTCCTTTTGTTTTTTGCAGTCCGTGGGCCTCTCACTGTTGTGGCCTCTCCCGCTGCAGAGCACAGGCTCCGGACGCGCAGGCCCAGCGGCTGTGGCTCATGGGCCCAGCTGCTCCACGGCATGTGGGATCTTCCTGTACTGGGGCACGAGCCCGTGTCCCCTGCATCGGCAGGCGGACTCTCAACCACTGCGCCACCAGGGAAGCCCTAAGATAGTTCTTATAACTGGAAGTCCTAGTTTGCTAAGTTTTTTAAAAAAATCATGACTGGTTGTTAAAGTTTATTGATTTTGGGGGGGATATGAATTGAAATGATGATTGTGTTTTCTAGGCATTTGTCTATAACATCTAAGTTTTCAAATTGTTGTAATAACATTGTTCATAATATTATACTGCTTTAAAAAATAATCTATAATAAGGTATCGTTGATATGTAATAAACTGCATCCATTTAAAGTATACAATCCAATGAGTTTTGGAAAATATCCTATTTAAAAAAAATCATGCTGTACATTAAAAAAAATCTTATAACTGAACATTTGTACACTTTAACCAATATCTCGCCTTTTCCTCCATCCCCACAACGCCTACAAACCATCATTCTATTCTCTGTTATTATGAGCTCAACTTAAAAAAAATTTTTTTTAAGATTCCACATGTAAGTGATACCATATAGTATTTGTCCTTCTTTTTCTGACTTATTTCACGTATCATGATGCCCTCCAGCTCCTTTCATTTTGTCACAAATGGTGGGATTTCCTTCTTTCTTTTTGGCTAAATAGTATTTCATTGTATATGCATACCAAATTTATTTATCCATTCATCAGTTGGTAGACTCTTGGGTCATTTCCATGTCCTGGCTATTGTGAATAATGCTGCAATGAACATGGAGGTGCAGATATCTCTTTGAGATATCGATTTTGTTTCCTTTGGATAAATACCCAATAGTCAAGTGCTGGATCATATGGTAGTTCTATTTTTAATTTTTGAGGGTCCACCCTACTGTTTTCTACAGTGCTGCACCAATTTACATTCTGATCAACAGTGCACAGGGGTTCCCTTTTCTCCACATCCTCACCAACATTTGTTGTCTCTTGTAGTTGGATGGTAGCCATTCTAACAGATGTGAGGTGATATCTCGTGGTTTTGATTCGTATTTTTGTGATGATTAGTGATGCTGAGCATCTTTTCATGTGTCTGTTGGCCATCTGTATGTCTTCTTTGGAAACATGTCTTCAAGTCCTTTGCCAGTTTTTAATCAGATTGCTTGTGGTTTTTTGCTCTTGAGTTGTGAATTCATTATATATTTTGGATATTAACCCCTTATCAGATATATGGTTTATAAATATTTTCTCCCATTCTGTAGGTTGTCTTTTCAATTTATTGATTGTTTCATTTGCTATACAGCAGTTTCTAGTTTGATATAGTCCCACTTGTTTGTTTTTGCTTTTGTTGTTTGTGCTTTAGGTGTCACTCAAAAAATCATTTCTAAGACCAAGGAGAAATTTTCCTATGCTTTCTTCTAGGAGTTTTATGGTTTCAGGTCTTACATTTATGCCTTTAATCCATTTTGAGGTAATTATTGTGTATGATATAAGATAGTGGTTCATTTTCATTCTTTTGCATGTGGATGTCCAGTTTTCCCAACCACATTTGTTGAAGAAACTGTCCTTTCTCTGTTTTGTGTTTTTGGTGCTCTTGTCAAAGATTAGTTGACTGCAGATGTGAGAGTTTACTTCTGGGCTCTTGATTCTGTTCCACTGGTCTATATGTCTTTTTTTTTTAATGCCAGTACCATTGCTGTTTCAATTACTATAGCTTTGTAATATACTTTGAATCTTCTTATCTTTTCAATCTGTGCAGTGTTTGTAATTCTGCCATCACTTCATTCCTAATGTGGGCTATTTTTGCCATCTCCTTTTCTTGGTCAGTCTTGACAGAGGTTTGTCAAGGAAGCAACATGTAGTTTTATTTATCCTCTCTGATTTCTCTTTACTCTTTATTCATTAATTTCTGTTCTTATCATTATTCTTTCATTCCTTATATGTTCTCTGTGTTTGGCTTGATGATTCTTTTCCTAGCTTCTGAAATTAGATGATTAACTTTTAGATTTTGGCCTTTCTTTTCTTCTACTCTAAGCTGTTAAGGCTGTTTCTTTCTCAACAGTATCCCATTGGTTTGACAGGCCATGTTTTTGATACATTTTAGTTCTAAATATTTAAAAATTTCCATTGCAATTTTTTTAGCCCTTAAGTTATTTAGAGGTTATATCTAAATGAATGGAACTTGTCTTTGTTTTGTTTTTGCTGAATTTTAACATTCTGGTCAGAGGCCATCAAGTATGTTATGCCTTTCCTTTGAAGTTTATGGCTGCCTGCTGAATTGAACCTTTTCAAATGACCTCTGAACTTTAGTTACTATTTTCCCACAAAGCCAATTTTGTTTGCTGGTAATATAGCTGCATCAGTTTTCTTTTCGGTTATATTTGCCTTTTCTGTATTTTTCTGTTCTTTTTCTTTGAACTTTTTAATATCCTTATGTTTTAGGTGTGTTTCTAATGAAAAGCATTATTTAGATTTTTCTTGTTGTTGTTCATCCCCAAATCTTTTCTGTTTGGCCAGAATACATATATGCATGTGTGCATGTATACACACACATACGTACGTTAATTCTGGGTCTATTTCTACCACTCACACCCACAGCCATTAGTTTATGAACTGTGAGTCTTGAACTCTGTTGCTCAAAACCATTGTGTTCTTTCTTGTTTAGTGCTGTTGCTTTAGACTTATGTCCTGTACCAATCAGGGATTCCCTGGGAGCTTTTCAGCCTCAGAATTATTTTAACTCCTAAAAACTTTCCCGCAGACCTCAAAGAGCTTTAGTTCCTGTGATAAATCTATTGATATCAAAACTGAGAAAATTTTAAATGTTTATTAATTCATTTAAAATAATAATAAGCCCATTATATGTTAATATAAATAATGTATTTTTAATGGAAAAACCCCTGTATTTTCTAAAACCAACAAAGAACAAAATGTAGAGACAAGAGTGGCATTTATTTGTGTGCAAATCTCTCTAATACCCAGCTTCATACAGGACAGCTGAATTCTCTGCTCTGGAGTCCTGCAACCTTGGGACAATGCCACACTGGTGAGAGAGTAAGAGTGAAAGAGGCAACATGGAAACTGTCCGTACTGCTAGGTGTCTTGAAAGGGCTTCAGGGACCCACAAGTTGGTGGGACCACACTTTAAGAACCACGGCACTATAATATTTCTACTCTGATCAGCTTTTTATATTTGAGCTCTGACTAAGACTTCATTGAAAGAAACAACTCTGAAGGCAGGTTGAAAAGTGCAGGGTGAAGGGGAATGCCTGAACCCCAGGCCTGGTACTCACTACTGCAATGAGGCTACTTCTGCCATCAGCCCAGATGGACCAGCCTTGTGGCCTTCACCTTGGCCTTCCTGGTGACCCTCACCATAGCCATCAGTTGGCTTTCACCTTGATCTTCATCATAGCCCTCGCCTTGGCCATCACTGTGGCCCTCACCTTGGCCCTCATTGTGGCCCTCACTATGGCCCTTACTTTGACCCTTACCATGACCCTCACTGTGGCCCTCACCTTGGCCTGGCCATGGCTCTTACCCTAACCCTCACCCCAGCCCTGCTCAGGCTCGGCCTCCTGCACAGCACACTTGGGGGGCTGCTGCTTCTCCTGTTGTTACAGGTTTTCTTTGTTCTAATGAGCCAGGCTGCATGCTGTCCACACTGCTCAGAGTTGGGACACAAAACACCAATTTAGGCAGCTCTGGGTCTTCTCCCGTCTTTGGCCCTCCTAGCATCTCTTCCTGACTGAGTTCTCCAGGATTCTGCTGTTCAGGCCCCCTCTCCTTGTCACGCTTGGCTCCCTCTGCCCAGGGCTGCATCTCCTGGAAGATCTCCCTTGTGGAGTTCCATGAGCAAAGCCCATTGGCTTTGTTTTCCTCTTTTAAAACTTACCTTGTTGTTATTTTTTAACTGCAAATGGGATGTGTGCCTGTTGAATACAACCTAATGGCACAGAAGCACATAGAGTGAAAAGCCTGTGTCCTCCCTTCCACCCTCCCGAAAGTCACCATAATTAGCCATCTGTGCTCACTTTCAGACAATTCTGTGCACTTACAGACATAGATTTATTTCTGTGCACTTACAGACATAGATTTATTTGTATGTTTGTGCCCACACACAGTGTTTTGTGTTGTACTTTTCCAAGCTTAAATGGAATTGTGTCCTCTATGTTCTGCAACTCACATTTCTGTACTGGGTACATGTGTTGTGAAGGCTAATTTCATGTGTCAACTTGAGTAGGCCACAGGGAGCCCAAACATTTGGCCCAACATGATTCTGGGAGTGTCTGTGAGGGTGTTTCTGGATGAGGTTAACCTTGAATTGGTGGACTGTATAAAGCAAGTGGCCCTCCCCAGTGTGGGTGGGCCTCATCCAATCATTTGAAGGCCTGAATAGAACAAACAGGTGTAGGAAGAGGCAACTCTTCTTGTCTGACTATTTGACATCAGTCTTCTGTCCTTGGACTTGGACTGGAATATTGGCTCCCCTGGGTCTCCAGTTTGCCAACTCAGATGCATATATATGTGCGTGTTGGTTTTGTCTCTCTAGAAAACCCTGATACTGGTGTCTTCCCATGTCAGTGGGCGAGGACCTCTTGCATTCTTTCTATGACTGCATCCTGCGTTCCCCAGGTATGTCCTGCAATTTATTTCATTCTCCCCCCGGCAAGTGAGTTTGCTGACAATATTTTGCTGCCATGTACCACCTTGAACATCCTTGTATCTGTACTGTAGCGCACGTGTGTAAGAATTCCTGCAGCTCACACATGTGGTAGGCATCCTTTCTGAAGTTTGTTTTTGGTATCTTCTTTTGGCAGCCATCATGAATTTTATTTTATTGTTATTATTTTGGCCACGCTGCACGGCTTGCAGGATCTTAGTTCCCTGATCAGGGATTGAGCCCAGGCCACTGCACTGCAAGTGTGGAGTCCTAACCACTAGACTGCCAGGGAATTCCCCATCATTAATTTGAATGTAGTCAAAATAATTATTTTCCTTTTAGGATGTCTGTTGTCTTATGTTTTGTTCAAGAAATTTTTGCATATATATGTTCTCAATTTTCTTCTAAAAACTGGTTTTTTTTTTTTTTTTTTTGGCTGTGCCACACGGCTTGCGGGATCTTAACACCCTGACCAGGGATAAAACCCAGGCCCCAGCAGTGAAAGCGCCAGGTCTTAACCACTGGACTGCCAAGGAATTCTCATGTGTTGGTTCTTTTTTTTTTTTTTTTTTTTTTTTGAGGGATGTACATTTTATTGTAAATCTGAAATACTCTTCAGACAGAACACAATGTCTTCAGTCTAGGCTCTCATGGGGCTTACAGAGGAAACTGTGATTTTTGGATTAGGGGCAAGGAGAGGGACAGCACAGAGGATGAGTGCTTAGTTTGCCAAAAGGACCTCCTCACGAGTGCTCCTCAGCCAGCTTATCAGCTTTTGCCACAGCTCCTTCAATGGGTCCCACCATATAGAAGGCCTGTTCTGGGAGATGGTCATATTCACCTCCCAAAATCTGCTGGAATCCTTTGATGGCCTTCTTCAGGGGTACCACCTTCCCCATATGACTGGTAAAGACCTCAGCCACCTGGAATGGCTGAGACAAGAAACGCTGTATTTTCCATGCACGGGACACAGTTAACTTGTCTTCCTCAGAAAGTTCATCCATACCCAGGATGGCGATGATGTCCTGGAGGGATTTGTAGTCCTGTAGGATCTTTTGCACCCCACAGGCAACATCATAATGCTCATTGCCAACAATGTTGGGATGCATGATGCGAGAGGTGGAGTCCAGAGGATCCACAGCTAGATATCTGCCCAGTTCAGCAATAACATGGGACAGCACTGTGGTAGCATCCAAATGGGCAAAGGTAGTGTCAGGGGCAGGGTCAGTCAAGTCATCAGCAGGCACGTAGATAGCCTGTACAGAGGGGATAGATCCCTTTTTGGTGGTGGTGATTCTTTCCTGCATGGTACCCATATCAGTGGCCAGGGTAGGCTGGTAACCCACTGCAGAAGGGATTCTGCCCAATAAAGCAGACATCTCTGAGCCAGCCTGGGTGAAGCAAAAGGTGTTATCAATAAACAGCAATACATCTTGACCTTCTTGGTCTCTGAAGTATTCAGCTACAGTCAGTCCAGTCAGAGCTACCCGGGCCCGAGCACCAGGTGGTTCATTCATTTGACCGTACGCCAGCGCGACCTTGCAGGTAGCATCTTTCAAGTTGATAACACCAGACTCAGTCATTTCATGGTATAAGTCATTGCCCTCATGGGTCCTCTTACCAACACCAGCAAACACAGAGTAACCACCATGGGCTTTTGCAACATTGTTGATTAACTGCATGATCAGTACTGTCTTGCCAACTCCAGAGCCACCAAAGAGCCCAATTTTGCCACGGCATAGGGAGGCAGCAGATCCCCAACGTTGATACCAGTAGCAAGAATTTCCTGCTCAGCACTCATCTCCATGAATTCAGGAGCCTCAGCATGAACAGCAGCAAAGTGTTTGGTTTCGATGGGACCTCTCTCATCAATAGGTTCTCCAATGATGTTCATGATTCTATGCAAGGTCTTAGGGCCAACAAGAAGTTTGACTGGTGCACCAGAATCCAGGACTTTCTGGCCTCTAACCAAACCTTCTGTACCATCCATGGCAATGGTCCTTACCGTGCTCTCACCCAAATGCTGGGCCACCTCCCAAACCAGCCTGGTTTCCCTGCCTTGCACTTCCAGGACATTTAGGATGGGTGGCAGCCCCTCGTCAAATTGGGCATCCACCACTGCACCAATGACCGCCATGACACGCCCAGTGGCGGTGCCCGCCTTTGGCGATGGATATGTTTGAGCAGCATAGTCTCTGGCAGGCTGGAGCGCTGCCGAAGCAGCCCGCAGTAAGAGCTGGGCTTGGGGTAGCGGTGCTGAAGGGCTGAGTCCCCGCAAGCCCTCAGAGGCTGAGGCAGCGGCACACGACCCACAAGTCCCAACATGGTGGAGCTGGGGTGGAGACTTTTAGTCAGGTTTTTAAATTCATTGCAGCTTGATTTTTTTTAAATTGAAGTAAGGTTCGTATAACATAAAGTTAGCCATTTTAAAGTATACAATTTAGAGGCATTTAATACGTTCACAATGTTGTACAACCATCACATTTATGTAGATTCAAAACATTTTCATCACCTCGAAAGGAAACTCTATACCCATTAAGCAGTCACTCCCCATTCTCCTCCCCTAGACCCTGGTAACCACTAATCCACTTTCTGTCTCTGGATTCGCCTGTTCTGAACATTTCATATGAAGGAATCATATAGTTTATGGCCTTTTGTGTCTGCCTTCTCTAACTGAGCATGTTTTCAAAATTAATCCACATTGTACATGTTTCAGTATTTTATTCCTTTTTATGACTGAATAATATTCAATTGTAAGGATAGAGCACATTTTGTTTATCCATTCATCAGTTAATCAGTTGATGGACATTTGAGTTTTTTCCACTTTTTGGCTATTGTGAATAGTTGCTGTGAAAGTTTTTGTGTGGACATGCTTCAGTTTTCTTGAGTGCATACCTAGGAATGGAATTAAAGGGTCACATGGTAATTCCATGTTTAATCCGCTTGAATTTTGTGTATGACACTATATTCGTTTCCTAGGGCTGCTGTAATAAATTACCACAAATTGGGTGGCTTTAAAACACCAGAAATTTATTCTCCTATGGAAGTACAAAATCAAAGTGTCAGAGGGTCAAGCTCCCTCCAGAGGCTCTAGGAAGGATCCTTTCTGCCTCTTTCAGCTCCTGGTGCCCCAGGAGGTCTGGACTTGTGACTGTATCACTACAATCTCTGCCTTTGTCTTCACAAGGGCTTCTTCCTTTGCGTTCTTACATACATCATCTTCCCTCAGTGCATGTTTGCCTCTGTGTCTACATTTCCCCTCATAAGGATACTAGTTATTGGGTTGGGGCCCATCCTAATGACCTCTTGATTTGATTGCATCTGCAAAGACTCTACCTCTAAATAGCTCCCAAGCACAGATTCTGGGGGTAAGGACTTCGACATATCTTTTTCTGGGGATACCATTCATCCCATGATAGGTGCAAAGTAGTGATCTCGCTTTCATTTTTTTCAGAGAGCTGGTTGTCTAGAAAATTCTTCCCAGTCCTCTGGAGGGACACCTCAGTGTCTGAATGTGTGCAGGCCAGTTTCCAGGCTCTCTATTCTCTTCTCTCCTATTCTATTCTTGAGCCACTGTCTTGTCTTGATTACTACAGCTTCCTAATTGAGCTCTCACATCCAAGAGTCAGTGGTTAGAAAAATAGGGTCTGTTTCTTGCTTGGACAGCTTTCTCTGTTCTTGTGACCCTTTTATATGTGCTAACCTTGGCTCTGGCCATTGAAGGTCCAACAGTGACCACATGGAGGCCCTGGAACAGCTTTGTGGTATGCCCTAGAAATAACTTTGTCCAGAGCATGTCCAGCACAGCCCTGGGCCGAGGTGACAAGGATGTTGTATGAACTGATGCCCAGGAGAAAATAAGTTGGAGTCTTGAAGCTCTTTGGAAAGGCCAAAGATACGGGGGTTGAGCTGAAGAAACTGAGTGACTTTGTAGCAAAGCCATGGCTGTGAAAAGGTCCAGTTTCTAACCATGATAAAAGGGCAAGATTGCCAAGTTAAGTCACCCAGTTAATTGTGGCCCTTAATTTCTACTCTAGGAATTTGTGCAGCCCTAATATTAGCATTTGCAGGAAGGGAAGGCAGCTGTTGGGGGCAGGAGGCAGTTCCATAGTGGCTCCCAGGCCCCATGGTCTCTAATTTTAAACCATGAGAGGGGGAGGGAGGGCTCACAACTGTACTGCTGACACCAGTACAAGGGCACCCAGAAGTTCATTTTCCTTGGACACGTCAAAAAGATCTTCCACAAGCCTTTTCAAAGATTTGGCAAATACTTTTGGGCCAAAAAAATGTTTTTCATATACATTCCCTGGCATTTATTTTAGTGGATACAGGATATATTATTAAAATCCTTGTGTTACTTTAAATTGTTTAAATTCTTTTTTTAAAACATAAATTTATTTATTTATTTATTGTCTGCGTTGGGTCTCTGTTGCTGCGCGTGGGCTTTCTGTAGTTGCAGCGAGCGGGGGCTATTCTTCGTTGCAGTGCGCGGGCTTCTCATTGCGCTGGCTTCTCTTGTTGCGGAGCATGGGCTTTAGGCATGTGGGCTTCCGTAGTTGTGCCTCGCGGGCTCTAGAGCACAGGCTTAGTAGTTGTGGTGCGTGGGCTTAGTTGCTCCTCAGCATGTGGGATCTTCCTGGACCAGGTCTTGAACCCCTGTCCCCTGCATTGGCAGGCGGATTTAACCACTGCGCCACCAGGGAAGTCCCTAAATTGTTTAAATTCTTATATCAGTGTTGCTTCCTGAAACTCTCAAATTACAGGATCATTTTCGGACTTTCACCCAAGTTAGTCATCACAACTGAATTCCTCTTGAACACTGTGAAAAAACTTCCAGGACTGATGAGAGAATTTCTAGAATTTAACCAATAGCATTACAATTCCCCCAGTAGGTGGCCTAAAGCGTTGCCCAGGATTTGAAATCAATTTTAAGGATAGTTACTAATGTGAATAATAGTAACATAATTTCAAGCATGTTGTGTTTACTTTAATGTTCTGATTTGCCATTTTTTAAGATCCTGTTTTGTTTGATACGCTGTTTTTGTGGCAGAGAATGATTTACCCAGGAAGTCCGCTCTTTGCTACCTATCTCCACTGCCTTGTAGCAGTCATGGTTTCTGATGAAAAATAAGCTGTAAATCATATTGGGCTTCTCTTGCGTGTGGTGAGTTGTTTTTCTTGTGCGTATATTAGTGCACTTAATGGTGTCCCACATTTCTCTAAGATTGTCTATTTTCTTCATTCTTTATTCTCCCTGTTCTTTGGATTGCATAATCTCAATCAGTCTCTATGTTCAAGTTCATGGATTCTTTCTTTTGCCATTGACATCTACCATTGGACCCCTCCAGTGTGTGTTTCATTTTATAATTTTTTTTTACTGCTGTTCTCTATTTAATGAGACATCATCATGAAACCTTCCTTTCCTTCTTCCAGCATGGCTTCCTTAAGTTCTTTGAACAGTTATGATAGCTGCTGTGAAACTTTGTTAAGTACAACATCTGGTCCCTCTCACAGTTTCTGTTGTCTGTTTTTTTTTTCCTGCATATGGGTCACTTTGCTGTTCTTTGCATGTCTCATAATTTTTTCGTTGAAAGCCAGATATTTTAGGTAATATATTTTGGTAACTCTGGATACTGATTCCCCTACTTTTTCTCTGGGCTTGTTTTTGCAGTTGTTTGCCTATTTATTTGCTTAGTGATACAGCTAGACTCTTTTAGTGAGTCTGTTTCCCCGCCAGTGCAAAGCCTTTGGTGTCACTCCTCAGAGGGTGCAATTTAAGCATAAGCAAAGTCACCCTGGGATGCAGGGATTTTCAGAGGGCTCTCTGACTATCTCTTTCCTGATCCCTCCATTAAGCTGTTTCAGTTGATATCACACCCAGCTGTTGGGCTCCACTAACTGTTGGCTGACTGGTCTGCTGTTTTCAGCAATGCCCATAAACTGCTGCACAGTCTTCTGGCTAGTGTTCAGCTTTAAGGCCAGTCTCTGAGGTTTGTTCTTACCCCAGGAGGTCCTTCTCAGCTGTCTCTTTTTTTTTTTTTTTTTTTTTTGCGGTACACGGGCCTCTCACTGCTGTGGCCTCTCCTGCTGCGGAGCACAGGCTCCGGTCGCGCAGGCTCAGCGGCGGTGGCTCACGGGCCCAGCCGCTCCGCGGCACGTGGGATCTTCCCAGACCGGGGCACGAACCTGCGCTCCCTGCGTCGGCAGGTGGACTCCCGACCACTGCGCCACCAGGGAAGCCCCTTAGCTGTCTCTTTCCATGGTTCTCTCTGGTGAACTGGCTTGGTTTAGCTTTTTTCTCTTAATTAAGAGGAGCTACCGTTTTCAAGAGCACCCTGAGGCTTGAACATTCCTGCACTCTGTTTCAAGTGAGGTCAGTTCCTTTGTGGAGAGCTTTGGAGCCCTCTGTGAACTGCCTTTCCCCTGGGAAGAATCTGTGAGCTAACGCTCTTGTCAGCGGCAGCCTCTGGTCTTCTTGATTTGCTTCTCCTGGTGTGGAACCTCTGCTCTATAAGTGATTTGGGGTCGGGATAATCAGGACCCCCATAAGTTCAGTCTACCATGCCTCCATTCAGTGAGTAGGCACTGCATAGGGGAAGGGTGCCCCCAAACTCTCAGCCACACTCACCAGGAATTTCACTGCTTCAGCCTTGGAGCTGGAGGGAATGAGAAATGCTGGTGGCCTGCCCCCTTGGTAAGATGCCATACCCCCTGATCAGGAGCTGAAGGGAGAGGGACCCCCATCTTCTTGGCCATACCCACCCCAGGTGGAGTTCTGTCAAACAGAGCTGGGGGTCGTTTGGGTAAATCCCCTCAGACTCATCATTCTTACCAAGTTTTAGTAGATTTTCTTGAATCAACGTCTCTTCTTTTGCTGTGTGCGCTGAGGACAATTTTCTGAGATTATAATTTCTTTTTATTATTATTATTAGTGTTCACCAGTTATACGTGTTTTGCTGTGGAGTGGGTCTGCAGAGCTCGTCATGCTGCTATCCCAGAAGTGGACCCTCTGAACCTTGTTTCTGAACTAAGGCTGATGCCTGTGGTTCTCAAACCTCAAGGTGTTGGAAGAGGCTTAAAACCCCTGCCACCTGACGATTGGACTGTTTTGCATTGATGTGAATATCATGGGGTAAGAAATGGGAGATGACAAAGGAGCCTTCTCTCTATGAAGCCCCACAAGGCTTTGTAGACTTGTCTTGGAGAAATACCAGCCTCATTCCAACATTGGATGGACGTTCAACATAGCTGTGGATGCCGATGCACCTCCCAGCATTATTTGCAAAAATATGTGATGGTTCTTTAGTCTTGGTTACGAAATCTTTTAAAGGGCACAAGAAGAATTCTTCCAGAGGCATGAGGTCCCAGGGAGAGGTAGAGCCTTTTCGCACTAGGTAATTTCTGCAGGTGACTAATATTTTGCAAGCAAAATAGCTATTTATTTCAAGTGCTCAACATTTATAGTATTCCATTGTATGATAGCATGTTATCAGATGTTAACAGAATCAAAGCTTGAAATACTAACTTGAATTTTTAAATGGATATAAAGGATGGCTGTGGGTATGCACGTAACATGATCAATCCTTATAACTTTATGGTATTATTTTTTCACATGTGTTAAATAAGTGTATCCTCAGTAAAGTTTTCTTGTTACTATTACAAATGCCCCTTAAGATTTTAGAAGTAGATGGATCCAGGGGTGTTTTCCAGCAACTACAACCCATTCCCCCATTCTCAGTGGATATGAGCTGGGTGTCCAACAATTTGACTCAATTCTGACACTATCTGGAGATAGCATCAGACCCCACAGGTTAAGGGCTCAGTCCCACAAGGCCACCCCCATTTCAGATGCCAATCGCAAGTCCAGAGCCACCCACACTTCTGGCCTACTGGCTATACATCAGGGTTCCCATGACCCCCTTCTCAGGTTCAGTCATTTGCTAGAATGGTTCACAGAACTCAGGAAACACTTATGTATTTTTACTGGTTTATTATATAATAAAGGAGATCAGAGGAGGTGTGATCAATTATTAACTCCATTTCCAGACTCTCTTTCTTCTCTGGAGAATGGGGGTGGAGTGGGGTTGAAGATTTCAAGCTTCTAATCACAGCTTGATTTTTCTGGTGACCAGCCTCCATCCAGGAAGCATCCAGGAGCCCACCCAGAGTCACCTCATTAGAACAAAAGACAGTCCTATCACCTGGGAAATTCCGAGGGATATAGGAGCTCAGGATGTCAGGATCCAGGGACAAAGACCAGATATATATTTCTCATTATGCCACAGACCCTGAACTGTTTTAGCTACCCAGCTGCCCAGTACCTGACCATGAACTCTCTGATGAGGCTTGGTGGTGTGCAGACTTGGTTCTCAGTAAGATTCAGCAATTGCCTCTGAGTCTACCAAATTAAAGTTGTTTAATCCATTAAAAATCTTTTTATGAAATTCTTTGTCATGAGGATGTGAAAACTACAATTTTGAGCATGCAGGTGTCGCCTTTCCAATAACTTTTTCTGTAGTTGGTGTCTTATTTCGGGTTGCTATGGCCAAATACCATAGACTGACTGGCTTATAAACAACAGACATATATTTCTCACAGTTCTGGAGGCTGGAAGTCTGAGATCTAAGTCCTGGCAGTTTTGGTGTCTCGTGAGAGCTTGCTTCCTGGTTTATAGGCGGCCAACCTCTTACTATGTCCTCCTGTGGTGGAAGGGGCAAGGGAGCTCCCTGGGGTCTCTTTCATAAGGACACTAATCGCATTCCTGAGGGCTCCACCCTCATAACCTAATCACCTCCCAAAAGCCTCACCTCCTAATATCAACACACTGGGGGTTAGATTTCAGCATATGAATTTTGGGGGGACACAAACGTTTAGTCTGTGGCAGCTGGTTTAGCTCCCAGTGTCATGCTGTGCTGCCCCTAATTGACGGAACAACATGTAGTCTAAAACCAGGCCCCTCTGAGAGTCCATTAGGTCTGCACTGTGGACTCAGAGCTCTCTCAGATTCCTTCTGGAATAAAAGGATCTCTAAATTTGTTCCTGCCTGGGTTGCCAATGAAGAAAGGCACCAAATTGCTCGTCCCAAACACACACCTGTTTGAATGGGAGTGGGCACAGCTGACTCCCCATGGGAGGGACAGCCTTCGGGGTGAGACTGAAGGTCAGGCCCCCCTGCAGGTGAAGGCCCCTTTCTCCACTCATGAGGCCACCAGACTATCTTAGGAGGGAGGCTGAGGCTGTGACTTTGCTTTCTTTGGGTTTGGCTCAGGTAGGATTTTAAAATTAAGCCAACACTTTTCCTGCACACCTGTGATATGCTAGAGATAAACATATAAGACTGCATTCAGAAAATATGCGTGATTTTAAAAGGCCTTTGCCAATGCCTTCAGCTAAGACAGTATATAACCGGTGTTGAGAGATGTGTGTGCATTGCCTTGGTGGGGCAGAAGAGCTTATAGCCTGCACCTGAGAAACAGATACAAAATCAAGGTGCACTTCCTTAAGGAGGGTCTGTCCTGGGGCATTAGGGTCCCCAGCGCCTCTGCCTTCGAGTGTCTGTTCCCCATCTGTCCCTGTCTTTCCTTTCGTATAAAAGCTTTGCAGAATTCTGAACACAGAATAACCCCTGCATTATGTCATTTTTCTTCTAAACCTCGGCCAGAAGTACCCAGATGTAGACCGGATGTAAGCATTTGAATGATGTGGCCTCTGTTTTGCCTGATGGGCATGGAGCCTTCATTGTTACAAACACCTACAATTCAATCTTACAGTGACAGAAGTGAGCTTGTATTTCATTTGGTAATTTTCCAAACAATTTACTTTGTTTGAGAAAGTAACATTTCCTTTAGATTTCTCAATTATGGCATTAATCAGCCTAAGTTTGTAATGGATGATTTTTTTTTAAAAAAGTGGCATCCAAAAATAAAAATGAGGAGGCTCCAAACTTTGGTCTTGAAATGGAAACAAAAAGGATAACCCAGTTTTGAACTATGTTTAGGAGAATGAGAGGATTGGAATCAGAGATCTTTTCCACCGTAATAACATTTTATTGTCGTTGTATGAACGTTATGAAGTAGTCTGATGTGTATTACTGCAGAGAGGAGCAGACCAGGGCAACATACGGAAAAAGACAGAGATCTTCTTATCTTTATGGTGCAATTTAACACACATTAATAACATTGTGAATAAGGTTCTATTTTCAAAAACTGAATTAGGTTGTTTACATAAGGGAAATGATTTTAGTTTTTGAGGTATCTATTGTCGATACTTTACTATATGTCTATCAAGACTTTACTATCAATCTATTGTGTCTGGTGTCTATTGTCAGTACTTTACTCGGGGCAGAATCAACTTTATTTGCTCCAAATAGATTTTATTTTGATCCTGAAATATTACTGGAGAAAGTTTACTTTGAAGTGGGATATCTGTATTAAAGCTAGTTGAAAAGAAAACTGGTGTTTCCATGAAAACATTGCAGCATCACTTTACAGAACGCTTTATTTAGAATCTGCATTTCCCACCCCCTGGGACAGCTGGACTTTATCTCTTGCGTGGTCTTGGTGGAGTGTCTACTCTGCTCCACTCTTGGGTCACCTTTGTGGGGGGGCTGTCAGTAAGGGGCGGGTGAGGAGACCTGCACCCCAGGGAACTCCCACAGCCACTTAGTTTCTTGGAACTCATTTTTGTCTTTCACTTCTTTTTTTTTTTGCTACACTGTGCAGCATGTGGGGGTCTTAGTTCCCCGACCAGGTATCAAGCCCTGCCCCCTGCTGTGGAAGTGCAGAGTCTTAACCACTAGACTGCCAGGGAAGTCCTGTCTTTCACTTCTTTTTCTTGCAAAGGAATACATGCTTGGTGTTCAAATTTTAAATAATATACAAGTACGTCAAGTTAAAACTCCCCCACTTCTAATGATAACCACAGTTATCAATTTACCAAGAGTTTTCTGGATGTTTTTCTCAGTCCTTTTGTGGTTTCTGACGTTGGAACGTGGGTGATGGTGGGCTCCGTTCCTGCCCTGGGCACGTATTTACTCCCTGGTGATTCTCGAGGCTTCTCCACTAAAAGCCAGTCTTACCTACACCGACCCTGATGTCAAGCACGATCCATTTTATTGTTTTCTCTGCTGTCAGTTCTCCTAACATCTTGGAAACTGTCAATCACTGAGACAACCTTTTGTGGCCGTTGCTGAGGAAATCAGGTGCTTCATCTTCCAAATAACTGTGGTGTCTTGTGTAGCATTTTCTTGAAACCAAGTTTGGGCCTCACCATTTCTTGCACTGCACACGGTGCAATTTTGCGATAACCTCCTCTCAGTAGCACTTGTCTTGTCTCTTGGGTTTTGTAGCCGCCTTGCCGTGGGCCTGGCCCCTGGGCAGTTGGGGTCCTTGGACTGGAGGAAGCAGTCCCCTATCTTGGGGCTCACTGTGGTCCTGGCGGGGATGCTAAGCTCAGGCCTGGAGGTGACTGGCACACATCCTGGAACGAGGTCCCCAGGTGGGGACCAGGACAATTCCAGCCTTGGCATGGGATGTGCACTCAGATCCAAAAGGAGACAGTCCACCATGTGGATGGGAAGACAAATGGGGTGCTGATAAGCCCCTCACCCCTTTGGTCTCTCTCCTCTGGATGTGAGTGTCCCTGGAGCTCTGGCCTTGCCTCTCACAGTGCCAGCTTTCCTTGTCCCCGGGGGCCCACGGATGCCTTCTCCCAGAGGCCCGTCCAGCCCAGTATGCCCAGAGCCAGCTCCCTCTTCTTGGTGGCCCCCCCACTTCCACCTGATGAGCGAGGCCATCACCTGTGCAGAGCCAGGCCTGGTCGCTAGCCTCTTCCGCTGCCGGTCTGCATAGCTGGTGGTCAGCAGTCAGCCCAGGATATCCCTTGGGTTCCTCTCTTCCTCCTGGCCCCTCAACCCCAGGCCCCTTTCTAGTCCTGCCATGGGGAGGACATCCTGGGGCTGTTTCCGGGGTCTGCACTTCTGAGCTCAGGGTCCCAAAGGTCCTGTGGACAGACGAAGGCCCCGGGAGGTCTCTGCAGGTCCTGCGATCCTCACCTAGGCTGTCCTGCCTGGCAGGGCCTCCCTCCCTCGTGTTTCTGGCACATTCTTCTCCCCTGCTTAGCTCTGGCCTCAGCTCCTCTCTGACCCTCCACCTGCCCCTCCTCCCCCTCCCTCAGCTTCCAGCTGCAGGTTTAGCCTCTTGTGGCCAAGGGGAGGTGGTGGGCACACCAGAAACCAACAGAGGCTCGGGGAAATGCGAGCTCCTGACTTTGGATTGGTTTTTTTTTTCATTTGATTACTTAATTTATTTACTGACATTATGTTTTTTAGAGTTAGCCCTGTGGATACAATTCCAGTTCATTTTTTAAACTGATGTGTAGCACACATTGCCCAATGACACAATCATTTCTTTATCCATTATAATATAGGTGCGCATTAAACTCTTTCCAAAGTTTCTCCACTAAAAGCAATAGTACGATTTAAAAACCCTTATCTACCTACATACGTGCAGAATTTTCACCTGGTCATCTCTCTTCAAACTTTTTGCTTTTTCACCCTGCCCCCATCCCCCCATCAAGGAATTTTTAACCATTTACACAATTTTTCAAAACCAAACTCCAGATTTTATTTGGATTTCACCAGCTTTCCCATTAATGTCCCCTGTTTTTTCTTTTTTTTGAGGTACGCGGGCCTCTCACTGATGCAGCCTCTCCCGTTGCAGAGCACAGGCTCTGGACGTGCAGGCTCAGCGGCCATGGCTCACGGGCCCAGCCGCTCCGCGGCATGTGGGTCCTCCCGGACCGGGGCACGAACCCGTGTCCCCTGCATCGGCAGGCGGGTTCTCAACCACTGCGCCACCAGGGAAGCCCTAATGTCCCCTTTTTGTTCCAGGATGTTATGCAGGCTGTGGTGATACATTGAGTTGTTACATCTCCCTGGTCTTACAGGCTGTTTGTCATTTATTCTCAGGAGAAACTTGGTTAAGCACTGTCATTTGTATAAAAATAAGCAAATCATTCTAACTTCTCTGAACTTCAGGTCTCTGCAGTAAAATTTTCAAAAACACCATTTTGGGGAAGATCCAATAAACTCTTGATATGAAACACTGCAAAGTGTTATTGTGTGTTTGTTTTCCATATGGGAGTTTGCATCTCCTTCATCTGTGTTATTCACAAGCTGGTCAAGCATTTAAAACATTCAGAAGGGAAATGAAACCCTCTTTCTCCCCAGAATATACAACTTCATCTTCACAATTGCACTGGAACCACAGACTTTTGACATGATCACACAGGACTTGTACATGATAACATTTGAGACACCCTGGGGGACCCACTTGGTTTTGCATTTACTCTACTCATGGGAATGTTAGCACAAGAGTCTCAGGCCAGGTAGAGAAGATAGACAGGGCCCAGGACCCTTGAAGCCTGTGGTCCCCCCAGATTGACAGGTGGGTGACTCATAGTCCAAGGTGACCTGGTGGGTGATGTTATCCATTCTCCCTGCCAAGGATGATGAGGGTGGACGATGCAGTTTCCATGGGGTGCAGCAAGTATGTGGATTGTTGAAAAATACATCGGTTGGGCACTAGGCACCTTCTCTGCAGAGATGGAGAACACCCAGGAGAGCTGACATCTTTCAAGTGCACAGTGATGTGTAGGTCCATTGGCTGTAGCTGGTCACCAGGGATCTGTCTGCAAGCAGAGTGGAGTCGGGCTGGTCCTAAGAGCATCTGAGGCATGGAGGTAGATCACAGGACAGGGAGGGAGGACAGAAGAGGAGGAGGGTGAGCTGTGGAGGACCACAGGCAGGGAGGGGGATGGAGGGGGGTGATGAATGGGGTTACATGAAGTTAGGGGGTTGGCCCCCGTGGTGGGATTATTGCCCTTATGAGAAGAGGAAGAGACATCAGAGCTCACTCTCTCCGCCAAGTTGGGACACAGAGAGAATGTGCCATCTGTTTACCAGAAAGAAAGTCTGTTAGCCAACGTGGAACCTGCCAATACCTTCATGTCGAACTTGCAGCCCCTAGAACTCTAAAATAAATGTCTATGTTTAAGTCCCCCAGTCTGTGGTCTCTGTTTTGGTGGCCTGAGCTGACTGAGACTTTGGGTAGCTCAGGTACTGGTCTGTGCTCAGAGTCTGGGTTTTCCCACTGGATACAGGCCTGGGTGTAGAGGGCATAGATGGGTTGAGGACGTGGTTCAGCCCCCAGGCTGCGGGTACCGGGCAGGAACATAATGCCCTGGTGCTGGCTCAGGAGCAGGGGGTGATGGTAGGCAGAGAGCAGCTCCCCCACCGCCTAACACTGGTGGGTCAGCTTCTTCCCAAGAGAGGCCCCAGGACTCTTACCAGATGGCCTTCTCTGGCTCCCCATTAGGCCCCTGCTAAGCGAAGCCCACCTTCTCTCCTCGGTGGGCCCAGCATCCCATTCACCCTTGTCGCCGCACTGGAGTCATGGGGATGGGGGGCAGCCATCCTGGGGCGTGAAGCATCATGTACCACCCACACCACCTGCCCATGTCCTGCCTGCCCACCCCTTGGGGCTGGGTCCCTAGTCCCTGGGAAGTGAAGGTCTCAGGATGGGGTGTCAGGGACCATCACTCCCATGTAAAGATGCCATGGACACCCAGCCAGGCCAGGTGCTGCCTGGAGTGACCAGGGATAAAGAACCCACCCCAGTCTCATGTGTGGTTAGGGTGGAGCGGCGCCGACCCTTGGGCATCTGTGCTGGGCTCCTAGCTGCTTGCCTCTACCAAGAGGCTGCAGGACTCTCAGGTGACTGGTCATCTTGGGGTGGTTCTGTTCCCCTCTGGGGGATGGTCCTGGGTGCTCCTGGGGGTGGTAATGGATCCCCCATTCTCCTTCCCTCCCTGCACTCCAGGATGCTGGTCTGAGCAGGGGTCCTCACGAGTTGGGACCCCTACCCCACCTGCAACATTACTGGAACACACAGGCCTCCTCCTCCCCCAGCCGCCCCGAGCCTCTGCCCTTTGCCTCCTTGGGGCCAGGGGTGAAACCAAATCTGGGGCAGTGACACCCAGGCTATTTTGGAGCTCGGCTGGGCGGGCTGGCAGTGGTGGGGGCGGGGTGGGGGCGGGCCCAGTTTCCTTCAGCTGATAGCACCCGCCTGTCCTTTTGTCCCTGTCCAGTTTGAGGACCGGCAGGAGTGCGGGCTGCTGGGTGGGAGCGTTGTCGGTCCTGGGCCCTCGGAGGGAGGTGAGACCCAGCAGCCCCTGCCCCAGCATCTGAGCGCCTCGCCTGGGTGCTGCCCAGTGCCCCTGGTAGAGACAGGTGAGGAGGCAGAGAGCAAGCGGGGTGGGGGGCCATCCAGTGCCCCTGAGGACGGCTCTGCTGAAGGTCATGGCTCTGGGGGATGGAGGGACCTGGGGTAGGGTTTCAGCCAGGCGGCGCTGCTCCTGGGGTTGGGGCCATGGATTCTAGCCCCTGCCCCATTGGTGAGCTGAGCCAGACCCTCATGTGGGGAGGGAGCAGCTGGGGGAGGAGGGGGGCGTCAGAAGCACCCACCTCCTCCTTTGCCCAGTGCCCTGAGGGTCTGGCTGGCCCTGCCCCCAGCTCTGTTGAGATGGATGCCTGCTGACAGCTGGGGCTATTTTGGGCCTGTTGGCTCAGCGGAGGGGACAGCCAGAGGGCCAGTGACACCTGACTCCAGGAAAGAATTTCCCCTGGAGTTCAGGAAGCTGGAAGGCCGAGGGGTCTCAGGGAAAGGCACAGACTGCGGGAGCTTCCCTTTGAAGTCTTTTCTGGAAGGGTGTGGGGGCCACAGGGTTGGGGGCAAACTGGGGGGACAGGGCTTCTGGGAGGGGACCGCCCAAGGTTCTGCTCTGAGGCTGTGAGCCACTTCCCTCTCTGGACTCATCTGGAAAATGGCCCAAGACCCACAAGGACCCCAAGTTCTGGAAAAGCAAGGGTGGAGGGGCTGTGGGTGTGGCATGGGTCAGCCACAAGGCTCCCTGGCAGGCTTGCAAGGGGGGCGGGTCTTGGCCTCAGAGTGAAGATCCTGCCAGTGCCAAGCTGGGGCCTCCAAGGGGCTAAAGAGCCCGAGTGGGGTCCACAGGGAACTGCCTTCCCAGGTGGGCATCTGTGAGAGGAAGAGGCTTCCTTGAGAAGCTGGGGTTGAGGTCCTGGCCCAGTGTCTCCTCCTGAAACTCCTGTTCTTCCCTTGTGGCTGCAGCTGCAGTAGCCCCAGCCCCCAACATGGCAGGGGGAGGAGGAGGACACTGCAGGTGACCCTATGCCCAGAGGGGCCTTGGGTGGTCACTGCCCCACACTCAGCTTGGATGAAGGCAGCTCCAGAGTCCTGGGGCATACCTTGGGGTGCCTTGTCCCTGCTGCCCAGTGGGGATGCCTGCCTGGTATGGGGCATCAAGGGGTGTCTTGTCTGGGTGAGCCCCCTTAGACCTCCACGGGTCTGCCACAGTGAGGGTGGGGCATATAGGCCCTAGACAGGGAGCGCATCCCCAGTGGCTTTAGAGGTTCTTGGGGTCTCTGCCCACCCTTCTGCACCTGCTGAGAGCTGGCTCCCCCTGAGCCTGTGCAGAGATGAGACCTCCCTCCCCATCCCTGTCCTCCTGGCCCCCAGAGGCTGCCAGCTGTGGAACTGGCCCCCTGTCCCCTGCATATACTCACTTATGAGCTCAGAACAGTTGTCTCCCACAGCTGCTCTGGGTGTGGCAGGGGGAGGATGCCACGTCCTGCCTTGGGGAACCCACAGAGCAACTGTGTAATTCAGGAGGCGGTGGTGTGCTGGGAAGAGCCCAGAACTCAGGGCCCTGGGGAACTGGTGTCAAAGTAGTCTTTCCACAGAGGGACGCTGAGGCCCAGGAGGGTGTCCATGGAGGCGGGTGGCCACCTGCCCAGGTCCTTCCCAGGCCAAGAGCCCAGCCAGGCCGTGGAGGAGCTGGGGGCGGGGCAGAGGTGCTGACTGCACAGTGAGTCAGCAGCATGGTCCCAGCTCACCTCCTTGAAGGGGATTAAGGGGATTAGGTCCTAAATCACAGGATGGGGAGCTGGAGGGCCTGGGGACGTTGCCCCATTTGTCCCATGGTGGGCATCCCATGCTGATGGCCCGGCTCTTGGGGTGAAGAGAGTTAAGGCACTTGGGGACAGCCCAGGGCCCCGTGGGGTCCATTTGTGTTGGCTCTCTTTACAGAAGCCCCTGTGTAGGCAAGGCCCAGTTTCACCTCACCCACCTGTGCTGGAGGCAAGCGGTGCCCAACCTGGAGTGGGCAGAGGCCAGAGTCAGCCTGGGGCCTTTGGCATTGATGGCGCCAGCCCCATCCCTGCACGGTGTCCAGTCGGCAGAGCCACAGCCAGTGGAGCCTCAGCTAAGATCTGCAGAGTGACTACGTTACCTGCAGGAACCCCAGTTGGGCCTGGCTAGCCGGCCTGCCCATTCTCAGCCTGGAACTCCTTGCCTCTTTCTGGGGGATTCTCTGATTGTCCTCCACAGACACACCATTGACTGACTGCCCCTGCCCCTCCCCATTCCAATTCCTGGGGGAAGGAAGCAGGCACTCAGGGTGAGGAGGGGTGGGCAGCCCTGTGCGCTGGAGGAGCCCCCACCCCACAAGCTGCAGGATTTCCATTTTTTGCTCATTGATGAGCACACCCCTCAGGGGTCCAGACGAGGAGGGGGATCCCAGGAGAGGTGAGATGTGACCCGGCCCAGGACAGCTTCAGGCGGGACAGGCCCTGTGTAGAGGGCTCTCTGTTGTGGAATGCCCAGTGAGGAGGGCTAGGCAGCTGTGCACACAGCCTGCAGTGGAACCCAAACGCTTGGGTGGGGGAAGTCACCGAGGTGGGAGGATGGGGAACAAAGCGGACATGCCAAACAGATGGCTCGTACGAGAGTCTGCTGGGGTGAAGTACCTGTGACCTCTGGTGTGCCTTAGAGAGAGGGGACAGGCCAGTAGTGGGCACTTACTGTGAGCTTCCACAGCCAGGCCCTGTCAGAGTGCAGAGAGTGGCCTCTCTGTGACTGGGGGAGACTACGTAGGTTGGAGTTTCAGACTCTAGGAAGCAACAGTGTGTGGGGAGGGGACAGGACACCTACTGGCAGGTGGAGTGGCCCAGGTGGGACAGGGAAGGAAGGTCTTTGTGATGAGGTACAGCGTGGCACATGCCGCACAGGGAGGAGGGCAAGCTTGGTGCTGGTGTGGTGTTTTGGGACAGGTGCTCAGCTGGACATTGAGTTGGGGCAGCAGGCCTGGCGCTGGGAAGAGAGGGAGGAGACGCTCCTGCCAATGAAAAAGAGCCCATTTGGTGGGGGGTGGGGGGTCCAGAAAGAGGCAAATCGACACTTCTGGACCACCATACCATCTGGTGATGCTACCTGCAGGGATGGGGTGTGTCAGGGGAGACGGCACCCGGATGGGGAAGAGGGGCCATGTGGAGGGCTTTACCCTGGATTAAGCTGGATTTTCCAGGACAGGTGAAGTGGCCACGTGGGGAAAAGGCGGAGGGCTCTAAGCACAGCAGGGTCTCATCCCCATTCTGTCCTTCCCCCTCACCCCACTCGCAGGTTCCCTCACCTCCCCCCACCCCCACCACCATGGATCACTCCTCGTTCAGCGGTGCACCTCGCTTCCTAACCCGGCCCAAGGCCTTCGTGGTGTCGGTGGGCAAAGACGCCACGCTGAGCTGCCAGATCGTGGGCAACCCCACGCCGCAGGTCAGCTGGGAGAAGGACCTGCAGCAGGTGGAGGCGGGCACTCGCTTCCGCCTGGCTCAGGACGGCGACCTGTACCGCCTCACCATCTTGGACCTGGCGCTGGGTGATAGCGGGCAGTATGTATGCCGTGCGCGCAACGCCATCGGCGAAGCCTTCGCGGCGGTCGGCCTGCAGGTGGACGCCGAGGCAGCGTGCGCCGAGCAGGCACCCCACTTTCTGCTGCGGCCCACATCCATCCGCGTGCGCGAGGGAGCCGAGGCCACCTTCCGCTGCCGCGTGCGCGGTTCGCCGCCGATGTCTGTGAGCTGGGCCAAGGATGGGCGGCGCCTGGGCGCACTGGACGCTCCGCGAGTGCGCGTGGAGGCGAGCGGTGAGGCGAGCGCGCTGCGCATCCTGGCTGCGCGGCCGCGCGACAGCGGCACTTACACGGTGCACGCGGAGAACCCGCTGGGCGCCGCTAGTGCCGCCGCCGGACTTTCAGTGGACAAGGAAACAGACACAGACTGCCCGCCTGGGGCCTCCACAGCCATGCTCCTGGCGCACCTGCAGCTGCGGCGCGAGGCCATGCGCACCGAGGGCGCCCCGGCCTCGCCACGCAGCGCCTGCACGCGCACCTGCACGGTGACTGAGGGCAAGCACGCGCGCCTCAGCTGCTTCGTGACGGGTGAGCCCAAGCCTGAGATAGTGTGGAAGAAGGATGGGCAGCTGGTGGCCGAGGGCCGGCGACATGTGGTGTATGAGGACGCGCAGGAGAACTTCGTGCTCAAGATCCTCTTCTGCAAGCAGTCAGACTGTGGCCTCTATACTTGCACGGCGTCCAACCTCGTGGGCCAGACCTACAGCTCCGTGCTAGTCGTCGTGCGAGGTGAGCTCCTGGCGCCGGGCACGAGGTCACTGTGCGCAGTGAGCACAGGCAGAGGCTCCTCCCCAGGCCTCCTGTCTTTTCCTTCCAGCGTTGGCTGCTGCTGCCCTCTCCCCACCCTGTGCCTGTCTGGTAGAGGAATCCGTGGATGGAGGTCTTGGCAGCTCTCGCTGTTCTGTTCCATTGTCTGTGTGAGAGTAACACGAGTATACAACAAAGTGCTTTGTCACTAACACCCCCTCCCTCTAGGAGATGGTCAGGGTGCCCAGTGGCTGAGGGTGACCTGGCTCTCCACCCCTCCTACAGGATGCTAAGGGGGTCTCCCTGGCAGAGCTGGAAGGAGGGCAGGAGCAAGGACAAACCTTGTGCTGTCGGAGGCCTCAGGCTGGGGCTGCACCAGGGTGCAGCTTGAAGGTGGTTCTGGGTCAGTGTGCAGGCTCATGTCCAGGTCTGGGAGCTCCCCCAGGGCACCGGGGCAGCTGTAGGCAACACCATTAGAATTTGCTGGAGGGCTGTTTACTCTTGTTTCCTAAGACCAGCCTCTTGAAGTGGTTGGAGTCCCACCTCCACTTTTTACCAGCTGTAGGATCTCCAGCAGGGCGCTTCAACCCTTGTGTGTGTGCCTCAGTTTCCTTGTTTTTCGCACGGAAGTGCGCTCCTGGAGTTGAGCCATTCCGCAGGCCAATACTTGTCCAGTGGCCTCACTGCTGTGTGAACCCAACCCATCCTGCCTGTCCAGGACCAGCCTAGGGGCCTGCTCAGTGGGGCTGCTTGCTGTGGCTTCACCTGCCTCATTTCTCCTTTTCTCTTCCAGACTTCTCCTTATATTTTGGGCGGGGGGCTCTTTCCTTTAAGTTCTCTTCCCTCTCCTCTGTCCTCCCTCCTTTTCTATACCCCTACCTCCCTCTGTCCCCTCCTTACAGCTCCTCTGCCCTCCCACCCACCACCCTCTGCCCCCAAAGCCCCTCCAACCCCTGTCCTGGCTCCCTGCCCCCACCCCAGCCTTACACGTCCCTTTACCCTGTCCCCCTCCTTCCGCTCACCCTCCTCCTCGCCCCCTGACCGCCCCCTCTGTCACCCCTCCTGCCTGCCCCTCTTCCCTCTCCGCGCTCCACTCACCTGAGCTCTTTTTCCGCAGAGCCCAAGGTGCCCTTCAGAAAGCGGCTGCAGGACCTGGAGGTGCCAGAGAAAGCGTCGGCCACGTTCCAGTGTGAGGTGCCGCAGCCGCCCATGGAGACTGCATGGTATAAGGAGGAGACGCGGCTGTGGGCCGGTGCCAAGTACCTCATCGAGGAGGCAGGCACTGAGCGCCGGCTGACCGTGCTCAACGTCACCTCCGATGACGATGCTGTGTACATCTGCGAGACGGCAGAGGGCAGTCGCACGGTGGCCGAGCTGGCGGTGCAAGGTGGGCGGGCAGGGGGCCCAGGGACTGGGCAGGGTCCGGGTCTCACAGGAGCTGGGCAAGCGGCGTAGGTAGTGGGCGGGTGGGGTGGGCAGGACCCTGGCACGAGGGGTGCGTCAGGGAGGGGTGGGGTGGGCACTCGGGGGACAGGGGCGGGAAGGAGGTAGGGGTGGGACAGGCCTACAGGGGTCTCTCTGACCAGCTGCAGCCCTTCCCCCTCCCCTTCCCCACTGCTCCTCTGCCCACCCCAGGCAACCTCCTTCGAAAGCTCCCGAGGAAGACAGCTGGGCGAGTGGGAGACACGGCCGTGTTCTGTGTGGAGCTGGCCAAGCCAGAGGGCCCCATCCACTGGCTGTGGAACCAGAAGGAGGTGGTGGCCGGGGGCCGAGTGGCCATTACTGCCGAAGGCACGTGCCACACGCTGACCGTCTCCCAGTGCAGCCTGGACGATGCCGGTGAGGTGGCCTTTGTGGCTGGGGGCTGCCGGACATCCACCCAGTTCTGCGTGTCAGGTAAGGGCCTAGGGAGTACCTGTCACACAGAGGGTACACTGCCCACAGTCCACTGGGCCCTGCTCTGAGTTGTCGCCTGTTGCGGGGAGCGCCATGCGGGGCAGGGAATGCCTAGGTTGGAGCTCTGGTTCTCTGGGGCTCATGGTTTGTTTGACACCCTCCTCCACTGTGGTCACACTAGGCATCTGCAAAGTAGGAGTCCTGGTGGCCCCCCACCCCGTGAACCAGATTAGAAAGTGCAGGTGGTTCTAGAAGCACGGCGTGTAGGGGGTGACATCGCGGGTGTGTCCTCTTTCTGTGGCCTTTGGTGTTGAGATTGGCTCCCCCAGGGTCAGCCCTTTGCTGGGGATAGGGACCCTGCACGTGGGTCTCAGCACCCTTGGAAGGGTCATTGTGCCTTGCCTCAACCATCATCCAGCCCAAGATCCCCATGGAGTCAAGGCTGAGGACTGGAAAGACTTCCTTTCCAGGCCACGTGGACAGCTCAGGGTGGCCCCTGAAGCCCGGGCACTCTTTTCACTGCAAATGGCCACACCTGAGACTGGGGTTATGGGCTCACAGCGTCCTCTTGGGCTGGAAGTCCCCTTGGGCTGAGGCCATTTCAGAACACCAGGGCAGTGCCCCTGGGGAGGGCTGGGAATTCTGTGACAACCCCTTTATCCTCCTGTGACCTTGGAGCCAGGGCTTGGGGAGGGGGCTCCCAGCTGTTGACATGGGCCCGTGCTCTGCTCAGCCCCCAGAAGGCCGCTCCTGCGTGCTCCTGAGGCCCCTGTGGTGAAGGCCAGGACAGAGAGCTCCGTGACCCTTGGCTGGTCGCCACCCCCCCATGGGGACCGCCCTGTTGCTATCGACGGCTACCTGGTGGAGAGGAAGAGAGTGGGCACCTACCCCTGGAGCCGGTGCCATGAAGACGAGTGGGTGGCAGTGCCTGAGCTGACTGTGGCTGGCGTGGCCGAGGAGGGGGATTTCCAGTTCAGGGTGTCAGCTGTGAACAGCTTTGGCCACAGCCCCTACCTCGAGTTCCCGGGAACTGTACACCTGGGTAAGTGTGGAAGGTTCTGTTCTCCCTGGCACCCTGGTAACAACCTGTGGGGCCATCTGCCCCTGAATCACCCAGACCCAGAGTGTGGCCCAGCCTTGGAGAGGCCAGAGTGACTCATGGGTCCTCTTTACGGTAGTGGGGTGGGCCCAGGGTCCTGATGCTACTGAAGACTTTTTTGTGGGACCCAAAGACAGGACTCAAGCCCCACAGGAACCTATCTGTATCCACCAGCCCCCGGGCACTGGGCTACACAGCTGCCCTGCCACACTGGGTTTGTGGGATCTGAAGGGGATCTCGGGTGGCTGTAACTTGTCCTCACTCCACCCTGCATCTGACTTTTGCTCGTGGTCTCCATGCGCTTGTCCAGTGGACTTCCTAGCGCAGGGGTTATTTGGGCCCAGGCATTGGAGGAGAGGAGGGCAGGGGCCCAGCTCCTTCCTGAAGCCCCCATCCCACAGCCCCACAGCTGGCTGTGAAAACACCTCTGAAGGCGGTGGAGGCAGTGGAAGGCGGCGAGGTGACCTTCTCTGTGGACCTCACGACGGCCTCAGCAGGGGAGTGGTTCCTGGACGGGCAGGCGCTGAAGGCCAGCAGCGTGTACGTGATACACCGTGACGGCACCCGGCACACCCTCACCATTCGCTTGGTGCCTGTCAGCCTGCACGGGGCCGAGCTCAAGTTCGTGGCCAATGGTATCGAGAGCAGCATCCGCATGGAGGTCCGAGGTAGGGGGACCCCATCCCCTGACCCTGGGGCCCCTCTGAGCCCCGTTTCCTCCAGGAGTGGGGGCGGGATGGGGTCCCTGGGGTCTCAGGGCTCGGAAGATCTGTCGTTGCTCCTGGGGCAGGCGGGCTGCCGGATGAAGTGGGGCCAGGTGGTGGGGTGTGCAAGGTCCCCGGGTGTGAGTGGAAGAGGGGCTAAAGTGTCCCCGATGGCACCAAGCTTCAATTCTCTGTCTGTATGCCCCCCTTCCCTTCCCCTTCTCCCCTCCTCCCTCTTTGTTGATTCCTTCTATGCCACTTCTTGTCCTGTCTCCGCCTTTCTTGCCTCTCTGACTCCCCTCCACCATATCTGGCTCTTCCCCCTCTGTTCACTCTGCCTCGTTCCACTCCCCCCTGTCCACTTCCCCCTTCACCCACACCCCCTTTTTCCACCTGTCTGTGACTTCCAGCAGCCCTGGGGCTGACGACCAAGGGTCCGGCAGCAGCAGTGGCAGCACGGGAGGTGCTGGCCCGGCTGCACGAGGAGGCCCAGCTCCTGGCCGAGTTATCGGACCAGGCTGCAGCTGTGACGTGGCTCAAGGACGGACACGCACTGTCTCCAGGCCCCAAGTATGAGGTGCAGGCGTCAGCTGGGCAGCGGGCACTGCTAGTGCGGGACGTGAAGCGAGAAGACGCAGGCCTGTATGAGTGTGTCAGCCACGGGGACCGCATCACCTACCAACTATTGGTGCAAGGTGACACCAGTGTGTGTGTGTTCATGTCCTCCCTGGGCCGCCGCTGTGGCCAGGGCCACGCATTCTGTCCCCCAGCTCTGGATAGGCTCTGGGGGACCTGGGTAGCAGGAGCCGCTGTTCTCTGTCCCCGTGGGGACGGTGGGGGATCAGGGGCTCTGCCAACCCCCTGAGGAGGGTGGGGAGTCAGATAGGCTCAGGTGACCCTGTGGGGAGGGCAGGGGTGTGTGTGGGGTGCTCAGCCCATGCTATGGAGACAGTGGGGGGGGGGGGGGGGATGGAGTCAGGTGACCATGTGGGGAGGGCAGGAGTCTGGGCAGCTCTGCTGACCTTGTGAGGAGGGTAGGGGGTTGGGCAGGCTCAGGTGACCCCTGAGGGTAGGGTGGGGAACCAGGGACCCTGCCAACCCCGTTGGGAGGGTAGGGGTCAGGGACTCTGCTCAGTAGGGGAGGAGCTTCCTATGAGTGGGTGGCACTTGGGTGGTTGAAAGTCAGCAGCTGAGGCTGGCACTGTCTCTGAAGGGGCCTAGGTTGGGGCGAGGGCCAGTGTCTCCCATGATCCTGAAGGCCTGAGCCCCTTCCTCTGCTAGCTGCCTGGGCACGAGTGTGGTTAGGGCTCTGTCGGCCCCCTGACCTGCCCATGTGCCCTTGTAGGCCTCACATCCTGTCTTGCACAAGGACATGGCTGGTGGCTGTGTAGACGCCATGGCCGGGGGCTCAGCCCACTTTGAGGCCCACATGTGTGTACACTGGTACAAGGATGGGGTGGAGCTTGGTCACTCCTGCCGGTACTTCTCACAGGAGGACATGGGCACTGGCTGGTGGCTACCTCAGTCACCGTGCAGGATGAGGGCACCTACTTGTGCCAAGTGGGCGAGGACTCTGTGGACTTCCGGTCGCGTGTCTGTGGTTAGTGCACTGCCTCCCAGGCTTGGTGTGTGTGGAGCAGGTCTGGCTGCATCCGGCTGTGCGGCACTTGCAAGGCCAAGCTGTCTCTCCCTTCATTTCTTCTGAGAATACTTGGGGGTAGGGGCAGTTACTTCTGAATCTGGGTGAAGAAACGACCCATGAAACTAATATATATAGGTGAAGAATGCAGGCCTGGAAAATAAAACATAAGAAGGAAATTTAAAGCCCTTGTCCTCTTTTTAAAGATGAGGAAATGAGGCAGAGCAGACCTAGAAAGTGCTGGAAGTGTCCTTGGAAGGTTAGATTTGGATCTTGGTGAATCTGAGGCCCTGGCTCTTTCTAGAAGCCATTGAGGTCTCTTGGCAGATTCTCCAAGTCCAGTTCTGCCCCATCTTGGCCCTCAGAAGGGTCTCTGCCATGCCGCCCATGCCTCCTTCCATCTGAGCACAGGCACTGGGGCTGGGCTGCCCATCATGGAGCTCTGAGGCTGCTTCCCATCACACCCAGGAGGGGTTGGGGTACCTGGACCAACTGTGCCCATGGAGGGTTCCATGTGCAGCACCTCATCACAAAGGATCCTCAGATGGGTGGGATCCGAGGCTGCCTGGGGTCTAGAGCAAAGCTCTGTCATGGCTCCAGGACTCGGGAAACCTCACCTTGGCAGAGCCCCTGCTGTGTATCCCTCCCTGTTGCCAGAGCCCTCGGCGATGTTTGCCAAGGAGCAGCCAGCACTCAGGGAGGTACAGGCCGAGGTGGGGGCCAGTGCCACACTGAGCTGTGAGGTGGCCCAGGCCCAGACGGAGGTGACATGGTACAAGGATGGGAAGAAGCTGAGTGTGAGCTCAAAAGTGTGCATGGAGGCCAAGGGCTGCACCCGGCAGCTGGTGGTGCAGCAGGTGGGGAATAGGGACGCTGGGGAGTACAGCTGTGAGGCCAGGGGGCGGAAGGTGCTCAGCTGACTCATCAGGCCCATATCAGTTATACAAATAACCCCAGAACTTAGTGGCCCAATGGAACAGTCTGTGGGCAGGAATTCAAGCAGTGCTCAGCGTGGGTGGCTCATCTCTGCTCCACCTGGTGTTGACTGGGACAGGAGGATCCAGTCTGGCCTCATTTGTGTGTCTGATGTCCCAGTCAGGGGGCTGGCTGTGATGACAGGCCTCTCTCTTCTAGTGATGTTGTCTGGGCTCATTCCTGTCTGGGACCATGCTGTTCTCTCCTCTGGGGCTATGCTCTCCTTGTGACATCTCGTTCTCAAGGCCTCTTTCTCCATGTGGGTAGCCTGAGCTCCTTCATCTTCTGGCTGGGTTCCCTTTAGGGATTAGGAGATGCTACAGGGTTTGTTAAGATTTGTTTTCACCAGTCCCAGAATATTACATTCTGTGTGTTTTATTGCACAAAGCCAGACATAAGGCCAGCCTAGTTCCAAGGAGTTGGAGAAGTAGACCTCACTGTTGATGAGAAGTCCCCTGGTTAATTGGGGACAATTTCTAACAATCTACCACAAGGACACAGGCTCTATCTGTCTAGATCTTTGCTTTCTTGAGCATAAGATAAAGATCTTTCTAAAGCTTATTGCCTCATGGTCACAAGATGGCTTCCCTAGCTCCAGCCATCATGTTCAAGGTGGGAAGAACATGTAAGGATTGTGTGTGTGTTTGTTTTTTTCCTTTTCACTGCTGTGCAGTAAATTATCACAAACTCAGTGGCTTAAAATAATGCCCATCTGTTAGTTCACAGTTCTATAGATCAGAATTCAAGATGTGGATTCTGGATTCTCTTTTCAGGGTCTCAAGGGCTGGAATCCATATGCCATCTGGCTGAGTTCTCTCAGGGTCCTTTTCCAAGCTCATCCAAGTTGCTGGCAGAATTCATTTCCTTGTGGTTCTGGGTCTAAGGCTATTTCCTGGCTGGCTGGCAGCCAGGGGCTGCTCTTAGGTCCTTTGCCACATGGCCCCTCATGTCCATTCGCTCTTATGCTCCAAATCTCTTTGGCCAGGAAGAACCCCCTCCCTTCTAAGGTCTCACCTGATTAGGTCAGGCCCAACCAGGATAATCTCCTTGTTAATGAACTCATAGTCAACTGATCTGGGACCTACATTCCTTCTGCAGAATCCCTTCACAGCAGTGCCTGGATTAGTGTTTGGTGGAATAGCTTGGAGAAGGTGCATGCATACGGTGGTGCACGGATCTTGAGGCAGTCCTACCTAGCACAGGGTGTCACCTGCTCTTTCTTCTATTCAGAGAACAGATGCTCTCTGAGGAGCCCACAGCAGATTTTCCCTATGCCTCCTAGTACTGTGTGGGTCCGATGGCCATGCCTTGCTCAGACACCTGGGAAAGTGAGTCCTAATCTTCCAGCTTCAGCAGTGGAACATTGAGGGTGGTAGAGGTGGGCATCTGGTGGTGTGGCTGGCCTGGTTCTGCTGAGGGATCTGTCCTGCGGCACTGGCCCATGCCCACATCAGGGTGGCTGTGCCCTTGTTTTGGACACTGACTTCGAGGCAGGCTGTGGAGGGATCAGAGTGAACATGGTCAGACCTCACTCCTGCCTCTTAAGAGACAGGTGACCTTAGGCAAGTCGTCAGTGTTGTGTCCCCCTGAAGTCTGTCTGGAAACTCAGAATGTGGCCTTAACTGGAAATGGGGTCTCTGCAGACAACATCAAGGAAAGGATCACAAGATGAGATGACCCTGGATTAGGGTGGGCCCTGACTCCAATGACAGGTGTCCTTTGAGAGAAAGAAGAGGGATATTCGTGATACAGATACACAGGGACATGGCCAATGACAATGGAGGCAGAGATTGGGGTGATGCAGTCACAAACCCCGGGATGCCTGGAACCACCAGATTATAGCCATCCTGGTGGATGTGAGGTAGTATCTTATTGTGGTTTTGATTTGTATTTCCCTGATGACTAATGATGTTGAGCATATTCTCATATGTATTTGGCCATTTGTGTATCTTCTTTGGAGAAATGTCTATTCAGATCCTTTGCTTGTTTTTTAATTATTTATCTTTTTATTACTCAGTTGAAAGAGTTCTTCGTATATTCTGGATAGTATAGCCTTATCAGATATATGATTTGCAAATAGTTTCTTCCATTCACTTTCTTAATTGTGCCCTTTGGTGCACAAAAGTTTTAAAATTGTGATGAAATCTAGTTTATCTTCTTTGGTTGCTTGTGTGTTAGATGTCACATCTAAGAAATCGTTGCCTAATCCAAGGTCAAATAGATTGACACCTATGTTTTCTTCTAAGAGTTTTCCAATTTTAGCCCTTGTATTTAGGTCTTTGATCCATTTTGTGACAATTTTTGTGTATGGTGTGAGTTAGGGGTCCAACTTCATCCTTTCCATTGGATATCCAGTTGTCCCAGCACCATTTGTTGAAAAGAATTTTTCCCCATTGAATTTTTTTGGCATCCTTGTTGAAAGTCAATTAACCATTAATTAAATATTTACTTCTGGACTCTCAATTTTATTCCGTTGATATATATGTCTACCACAGTCTTGATTATTGTAGCTTTGTGGTATGTTTTGAAATTGGGAATGTGAATTCTTTAACTTTTTTTTCAACATTGATTTGGCTATTTGAGGTCCCTTGCATTTCCACACGAATTTTAGGATCATCTTTTTAAGTTTTGCAAAAAAGGCAGCTGGTATTTTGATTGGGATTGCATCAAAATGTGTAGGTCAATTTGGGGTATATTGCCATCTTTTTATTTTATTTTAAAATTTTATTTATTTATTTTTGGCTGCATTGGGTTTTTGTTGCTGCACGTGGGCTTTCTCTAGTTGTGGCGAACAGGGGCTACCCTTCGTTGGGGTGCACAGCCTTCTCATTGCAGTGGCTTCTCTTGTTGTGGAGCACGGGCTGTAGGCATGCAGGCTTCAGTAGTTGTGGTGCTGAAGTGGGATCTTCTCGGACCAGGGATTGAACCCATGTCCCCTGCACTGGCAGGCAGATTCTTAACCACTGCACCACCAGGGATGTACCCAAATGACTGGTATCAGATTTTTTTTTTTTTTTTTTTCAGTACGCGGGTCTCTCACTGTTGTGGCCCCTCCCTCCCGTTGCGGAGCACAGGCTCCGGACGCGCAGGCTCAGCGGCCATGGCTCACGGGCCCAGCCACTCCGAGGCATGTGGGATCCTCCCAGACCGGGGCACGAACCCACGTCCCCTGCATCAGCAGGCGGACTCTCAACCACTGCACCACCAGGGAAGCCCCAGATTTCTTTTTTAATTTTATTTTTTTGGCTGCACTATGTGGCATGTGGGATCTTAGTTCCCTGACCAGGGATCACACCTGTGCCCCCTGTGGTGGAAGCGCAGAGTCTTAACCACTGGACCACCAGGGAAGTCCTCTTTGCCATCTTAACAGTGTTAGTCTCCTAATCCACAATATGAGATGACTTTCTATTTATTTTGGTCTTTTAAATTTCTTTCAATTATGTTTTATAGTTTTTAGTGTGCAGGAATTGTGCTTATTTTGTTAAGTTTGTTGCTAAGTATTTTATTCTTTTTGATGCTACTGTAAATGGAATTTTGTTAATTTCATTTTAAAATTGTTCATTACTAATGTATGGAAATAGAATTGATTTTTTTTTTCTTTTAACATCTTTATTGGAGTATAATTGCTTTACAATGGTATGTTAGTTTCAGCTTCACAACAAAATGAATCAGTTATATATATACATATATTCCCATATCTCTTCCCGCTTGCGTCTCCCTCCCTCCCACCCTCCCTATCCCACCCCTCCAGGCGGTCACAAAGCACCGAGCTGATCTCCCTGTGCTATGCGGCTGCTTCCCACTAGCTATCTACCTTACGTTTGGTAGTGTATATATGTCCATGCCTCTTTATCGCTTTGTCACCGTTTACACTTCCCCCTCCCCATAGCCTCAAGTCCATTCTCTAGTAAGTCTGTGTCTTTATTCCTGTTTCACCCCTAGGTTTTTCATGACATTTTTTTTTTAAATTCCATATATATGTGTTAGCATACGGTATTTGTCTCTCTCTTTCTGACTTACTTCACTCTGTATGACAGACTCTAGGTCTATCCACCTCATTACAAATAGCTCAATTTCGTCTCTTTTTATGGCTGAGTAATATTCCATTGTATATATGTGCCACATCTTCTTTATCCATTCATCCGATGATGGACACTTAGGTTGTTTCCATCTCTGGGCTATTGTAAATAGAGCTGCAATGAACATTTTGGTACATGACTCTTTTTGAATTATGGTTTTCTCAGGGTATATGCCCAGTAGTGGGATTGCTGGGTCATATGGTAGTTCTATTTGTAGTTTTTTAAGGAACCTCCATACTGTTCTCCATAGTGGCTGTACCAATTCACATTCCCACCAGCAGTGCAAGAGTGTTCCCTTTTCTCCACACCCTCTCCAGCATTTATTGTTTCTAGATTTTTTGATGATGGCCATTCTGACCACTGTGAGATGAATTCTCATCGTAGTTTTGATTTGCATTTCTCTAATAATTAATGATGTTGAGCATTCTTTCATGTGTTTGTTGGCAGTCTGTATATCTTCTTTGGATAAATGTCTATTTAGGTCTTCTGCCCATTTTTGGCTTGGGTTGCTTGTTTTTTTGTTATTGAGCTGCATGAGCTGCTTGTAAATTTTGGAGATTAATCGTTTGTTGGTTGCTTCATTTGCAAATATTTTCTCCCATTCTGAGGGTTGTCTTTTGGTCTTGTTTATGGTTTGCTTTGCTGTGCAAAAGCTTTGAAGTTTCATTAGGTCCCATTTGTTTATTTTTGTTTTTATTTCCATTACTCTAGGAGGTGGGTCAGAAAGGATCTTGCTGTGATTTATGTCATAGAGTGTTCTGCCTATGTTTTCCTCTAAGAGTTTGATAGTTTCTGGCCTTACATTTAGGTCTTTAATCCATTTTGAGCTTATTTTTTGTATGGTGTTAGGGAGTGATCTAATCTCATACTTTTACGTGTACCTGTCCAGTTTTCCCAGCACCACTTATTGAAGAGGCTGTCCTTTCTCCACTGTACATTCCTGCCACCTTTATCAAAGATAAGGTGTCCATATGTGCGTGGGTTTATCTCTGGGCTTTCTATCCTGTTCCATTGATCTATATTTCTCTTTTTGTGCCAATACCATACTGTCTTGATTACTGTAGCTTTGTAGTATAGTCTGAAGTCAGGGAGCCTGATTCCTCCAGCTCCTTTTTTCATTCTCAAGATTGCTTTGGCTATTCGGGGTTTTTTGTGTTTCCATACAAATTGTGAAATTTTTTGTTCTAGTTCTGTGAAAAATGCCAGTGGTAGTTTGAAGGGATTGCATTGAATCTATAGATTGCTTTGGATAGTAGAGTCATTTTCACAATGTTGATTCTTCCAATCCAAGAACATGGTATATCTCTCCATCTATTTGTATCATCTTTAATTTCTTTCATCAGTGTCTTATAATTTTCTGCATACAGGTCTTTTGTCTCCTTAGGTAGGTTTATTCCTAGATACTTTATTCTTTTTGTTGCAATGGTAAATGGGAGTGTTTTCTTGATTTCACGTTCAGATTTTTCATCATTAGTATATAGGAATGCCAGAGATTTCTGTGCATTAATTTTGTATTCTGCCACTTTACCAAATTCATTGATTAGCTCTAGTAGTTTTCTGGTAGCATCTTTAGGATTCTCTATGTATAGGATCATGTCATCTGCAAACAGTGACAGCTTTACTTCTTCTTTTCCGATTTGGATTCCTTTTATCTCCTTTTCTTCTCTGATTGCTGTGGCTAAAACTTCCAAAACTATGTTGAATAAGAGTGGTGAGAGTGGGCAACCTTGTCTTGTTCCTGATCTTAGTGGAAATGCTTTCAGTTTTTCACCATTGAGGATGATGTTTGCTGTGGGCTTGTCATATATGGCCTTTATTATGTTGAGGAAAGTTCCCTCTATGCCTACTTTCTGCAGGGTTTTTATCATAAATGGGTGTTGAATTTTGTCAAAAGCTTTCTCTGCATCTATTGAGATGATCATATGGTTTTTCTCCTTCAATTTGTTAATGTGGTTTATCACATTGATAGATTTGCGTATATTGAAGAATCCTTGCATTCCTGGAATAAACCCCACTTGATCATGTTGTATGATCCTTTTAATATGCTGTTGGGTTCTGTTTGCTAGTATTTTGTTGAGGATTTTTGCATCTATGTTCATCAGTGATATTGGCCTGTAGTTTTCTTTCTTTGTGACATCCTTGTCTGGTTTTGGTATCAAGGTGATGGTGGCCTCATAGAAGGAATTTGGGAGTGTTCCTCCCTCTGTTATATTTTGGAAGAGTTTGAGAAGGATAGGTGTTAGCTCTTCTCTAAATGTTTGATAGAATTCGCCTGTGAAGCCATCTGGTCCTGGGCTTTTGTTTGTTGGAAGATTTTTAATCACAGTTTCAATTTCAGTGCTTGTGATTGGTCTGTTCATATTTTCTATTTCTTCCTGATTCAGTCTTGGCACATTGTGCATTTCTAAGAATTTGTCCATTTCTTCCAGGTTGTCCACTTTATTGGCATAGAGTTGCTTGTAGTAATCTCTCATGATCTTTTTTATTTCTGCAGTGTCAGTTGTTACCTCTCCTTTTTCATTTCTAATTCTATTGATTTGAGTCTTCTCCCTTTTTTTCTTGATGAGTCTAGCTAGTGGTTTATCTATTTTGTTTATCTTCTCAAAGAACCAGCTTTTAGTTTTATTGATCTTTGCTATTGTTTCCTTCATTTCTTTTTCATTTATTTCTGATCTGATTTTTATGATTTCTTTCCTTCTGCTAGCTTTGGGGTTTTTTTGTTCTTCTTTCTCTAATTGCTTGAGGTGCAAGGTTAGGTTGTTTATTCGAGATGTTTCCTGCTTCTTAAGGTGGGCTTGTATTGTTATAAACTTCCCCCTTAGAACTGCTTTTGCTGCATCCCATAGGTTTTGGGTGGTTGTGTCTCCATTGTCATTTGTTTCTACGTATTTTTTGATTTCCTCTTTGATTTCTTCAGTGATCACTTCATTATTAAGTAGTGTATTGTTTAGCCTCCATGTGTTTGTATTTTTTACAGATCTTTTCCTGTAATTGATATCTAGTCTCATGGCGTTGTGGTCAGAAAAGATACTTGATACAATTTCAATTTTCTTAAATTTACCAAGGCTTGATTTGTGACCCAAGATATGATCTATCCTGGAGAATGTTCCATGAGCACTTGAGAAAAATGTGTATTCTGTTGTTTTTGGATGGAGTGTCCTATAAATATCAATTAAGTCCATCTTGTTTAATGTATCATTTAAAGCTTGTGTTTCCTTTTTTATTTTCATTTTGGATGATCTGTCCATGGGTGAAAGTGGGGTGTTTAAGTCCCCTACTATGAATGTGTTACTGTCGATTTCCCCTTTTATGACTGTTAGTATTTGCCTTATGTATTGAGGTGCTCCTATGTTGGGTGCATAAATATTTACAATTGTTATATCTTCTTCTTGGATCGATCCCTTGATCATTATGTAGTGTCCTTCTTTGTCTCTTTTAATAGTCCTTATTTTAAAGTCTATTTTGTCTGATATGAGAATTGCTACTCCAGCTTTCTTTTGGTTTCCATTTGCATGGAATATATTTTTCCATCCCCTTACTTTCAGTCTGTATGTGTCTCTAGGTCTGAAGTGGGTCTCCTGTAGACAGCATATATAAGGGTCTTGTTTTTGTATCCATTCAGCCAATCTGTGTCTTTTGGTGGGAGCATTTAGTCCACTTACATTTAAGGTAATTATCGATATGTATGTTCCTATTCCCATTTTCTAAATTGTTTTGGGTTCGTTATTATAGGTCTTTTCCTTCTCTTGTGTTTCTTGTCTAGAGAAGTTCCTTTAGCATTTGTTGTAAAGCTGGTTTGGTGGTGCTGAACTCTCTCAGCTTTTGCTTGTCTGTAAAGGTTTTAATTTCTCCATCAAATCTGAATGAGATCCTTGCTGGGTAGAGTAGTCTTGGCTGCAGGTTTTTCTCCTTCATCACTTTCAGTATGTCCTGCCACTCCCTTCTGGCTTGTAGGGTTTCTGCTGAGAGATCAGCTGTTAACCTTATGGGGATTCCCTTGTGTGTTATTTGTTGTTTTTCCCTTGCTGCTTTTAATATGCTTTCTTTGTATTTAATTTTTGACAGTTTGATTAATATGTGTCTTGGCGTATTTCTCCTTGTATTTATCCTGTATGGGACTCTCTGCGCTTCCTGGACTTGAGTAACTATTTCCTTTCCCATATTAGGGAAGTTTTCAACTATAATCTCTTCAAATATTTTCTCAGTCTCTTTCTTTTTCTCTTCTTCTTCTGGAACCCCTATAATTCGAATGTTGGTGCGTTTAATGTTGTCCCAGAGGTCTCTGAGACTGTCCTCAGTTATTTTCATTCTTTTTTCTTTATTCTGCTCTGCAGTAGTTATTTCCACTATTTTATCTTCCAGGTCACTTATCTGTTCTTCTGCCTCAGTTATTCTGCTATTGATCCCATCTAGAGTACTTTTAATTTCATTTATTGTGTTGTTCATCGTTGCTTGTTTCATCTTTATTTCTTCTAGGTCCTTGTTAACTGTTTCTTGCATTTTGTCCATTCTATTTCCAAGATTTTGGATCATCCTTACTATCATTATTCTGAATTCTTTTTCAGGTAGACTGCCTATTTCCTCTTCATTTGTTAGGTCTGGTGCATTTTTATCTTGCTCCTTTATCTGCTGTGTGTTTTTCTGTCTTCTCATTTTGCTTATCTTACTGTGTTTGGGGTCTCCTTTTTGCAGGCTGCAGGTTCGTATTTCCCGCTGTTTTTGATGTCTGTCTCCAGTGGCTAAGGTTGGTTCAGTGGGTTGTGTAGGCTTCCTGGTGGAGGGGACTAGTGCCTGTGTTGTGGTGGATGAGGCTGGATCTTGTCTCTCTAGTGGGCAGGTTCACGTCTGGTGGTGTGTTTTGGGGTGTCTGTGGCCTTATTATGATTTTAGGCAGCCTCTCTGCTAATGGGTGGGGTTGTGTTCCTGTTTTGCTAGTTGTTTGGCATAGGTTGTCCAGCACTGTGGCTTGCTGGTCGTTGAGTGAAGCTGGGTGCTGGTGTTAAGATGGAGGTCTCTGGGAGATTTTCGCCGTTTGATATTATGTGGAGCTGGGAGGTCTCTTGTTGACCAGTGTCCTGAAGTTGGCTCTCCTACCTCAGAGGCAGAGCCCTGACTCCTGGCTGGAGCACCAAGAGCCTTTCATCCACATGGCTCAGGATAAAAGGGAGAAAAAGTAGAGAGAATTAGTAGAAGTATGAGGAAAGAAAGAAGGAAAGGAAGGAAGGAAGGAAGAAAGAAAGAAAGAAAGAAAGAAGCAAAGAAGGAAAGAAGGCAAGAAGGAAAGAAAGGAGGGAGGGAGGGAGGGAGGAAGGAAGGAAGGAGGGAAAGAAGGAAAAAAGACAGAAAGAAAGAAGATACAGTAAAAATAAAATAAAGTATAATAAAGTTATTGAATTAAAAAATACTTATTTAAAAAAAAAAAAGGGACGGATAGAACCTTAGGACAAACGTTGGAGCAAAGCTATACAGACAAAATCTTACACAGAAGCATACACATACACCCTCACAAAAAGAGGTAAAGGGGGAAAAATCATAAATCTTGCTCTCGGAGACCACCTCCTCAATTTGGGATGATTCGTTGTCTAAAGGAGGGAAGGAAGGAAGGAAAGAAAGAAAGAAAGAATGAAGGTAAAGTATAATAAAGTTATTAAAATTAATTATTAAGAAAAAAATTTTTTAAAAACCATGGACGGATAGAACCCTAGGACAAATGGTGGAAGCAAGACTATACAGACAAGATCTCACACAGAAGCATACACATACACATTCACAAAAAGAGGAAAACGGAAAAAAATCATAGATCTTGCTCCTAAAGTCCACTTCCTTAATTTGGGATGATTGGTTGTCTATTCAGGTATTCCACAGATGCAGGGTATATCAAGTTGATTGTGGAGCTTTAATCCGCTGCTTCTGAGGCTGCTGGGAGAGATTTCCCTTTCTCTTCTTTGTTCTCACAGCTCACAGGGGCTCAGCTTTGGATTTGGCCCTGCCTCTGCGTGTAGGTCGCTGGAGGGCATCTGTTTTTTGCTCAGACAGGACGGGGTTAAAGGAGCCGCTGATTCGGGGGCTCTGGCGCACTCAGGCCGGGGGGGAGGGAGGGGCACTGCCTGCGGGGCGGGCCTGCGGCGGCAGAGGCCAGCATGACGTTGCACCAGCCTGAGGCCCGCCGTGCGTTCTCCCGGGGAAGTTGTCCCTGGATCCTGGGAACGTGGCAGTGGCGGGCTGCACAGGCTCCGCGGAAGAGGGGTGTGGAGAGTGACCTGTGCTCGCACACAGGCCCCTTGGTGGCGGCAGCAGCAGCCTTAGCGTCTCCCGCCCGTCTCTGGGGTCCGCGCTTTTAGCCGCGGCTCGCACCCGTCTCTGGAGTTCCTTTAAGCAGCGCTCTTAAACCCCTCTCCTCGCGCACCAGGAAACAAAGAGGGAAGAAAAAGTCTCTTGCCTCTTCGGTGGGTGCAGACTTTTCCCCGGACTCCCTCCCGGCTAGCCGTGGTGCACTAACCACTTCAGGCTATGTTCAAGCCGCCAATCCCAGTCCTCTCCCTGCGCTCTGTCCGAAACCGGAACCCGAGCCTCAGCTCGCAGCCCCGCCCGCCCCTGCGGGTGAGCAGACAAGCCTCTCGGGCTGGTGAGTGCCGGTCAGCACTGATCCTCTGTGCGGGAATCTCCCCGCTTTGCCCTCCGCACCCGTTGCTGTGCACTCCTTGGCGGCCCCTAAGCTCCCCCCTCTGCCTCCCGCAGTCTCCGCCCGCGAAGGGGCTTCCTAGTGTGTGGAAACTTTTCCTCCTTCACAGCTCCCTCCCACTGGTGCAGGTGCCATCCCTATTCTTTTGTCTCTGTTTTTTCTTTTCTTTTTTTCTTTTACCCTACCCAGGTACATGGGGAGTTTCTTGCCTTTTGGGAGGTCTGAGGTCTTCTGCCAGCCTTCAGTAGGTGTTCTGTAGGAGTTGTTCCACGTGTAGATGTATTTCTGGTGTATCTGTGGGGAGGAAGGTGATCTCCGCGTCTTACTCTTCCGCCATCTTCAAGGTCCGCCTTGACATACTTTTAAATTTTCCAGTTTTCTTTCTAGTATTGCTGTCTAGTTTCATTGCATCATAATCAAAAAGATTCTTTGTATGCTTTCAGTCTTTTTAGATTTATTGAGACTTGTTTTATGGTCTAACATGTGGTCTGTGTTAGAGGATGTTCCATATGTGCTTGAGTAAAATGTGTCTTCTGTTGCTGTTGGGTGAAGTGTCCTCTGTAAGTCAGTTAGGTCTAGTTTCTTGTATAGTGTTATTCATGTCCTATTTCCTTATTGATCTGTCTGGTTGTTCTATCCATTATTGAAAGTAGGGTACTGAAGTCTCTGACTATTCTTGGAGAACTGTCTATTTCTCCCTTTAATCTTTTAGTTTTCGTCTCATATATTTTGGAGCTCTCCTGTTAGTTGTGCTTATGTTTATAGTTGTGATATCTTCTTGATGAATTGACCCTTTTAATCAATGTATAACATCCTTAATCTATATCTGTATATATTAAATATAATGTCTTGTAATGTTTTTTTCCTTTTGTTTGACAGTATAGCCACCTCAGGTCTCTATTGATTGCTATTTGTATGGAGTATCTTTTCACTTTCAACCTATTTGTATCTTTGGATCTAAAGTGAATCTCCTGTAGACAGCATTTTAAAAATTCATTTTGTATTAAGTTAATTCTTATAAGAAAGTGTTTCCTTCTGCTATTTTACTCTTTGTTTCTTATATGTCATATCTTTTTGCCATTATTTTCTCCATTATTGTCATTTATGATTAATTTATTTTTTCTAGTGTGCCATTTTTGTTCCTTTCTCATTTCTTTATGTATACGCACATTCATTTTTTCTTAGTGATTACCCTGGGGATTGTCATTAACATCTAACTTTGTAATAATCAAGTTTGAAATTATATCATCTTAGTTTCAATAGAAAACCTCTGCTTCTTTACAGGTTGTGCCCCAAGCTGAATGTTGTTAATGTCACAAGTTATGTCTTCATACATAGTGTGTCCGTTAACTTTATAGTTTTATAATTATTGTTTATGCATTTGTATTTTAAGTCATATAAGAAATAAAAGGAATTATCTAAGCACCAGAAGAATGATCCAATATAAATGAGAGTTGGAACTTACAAACAAGAGCAGTATTAGAAGATCAGAAGTTCCACTCAGGAACTTCAGATGATAGAAAAACAATCTGAAAGAGTATGTCAAATAAGTCTACTTAAAATGATTAAAGATATGTATGGAAGACTAGAAAATGTAAGAAAAAGTGAAATACTAGGGAAAAGAACAGGCAGATTTAAAGAACCAAATGAAATTTCTTGAATAAGAAACACAACTTTTGTAATAACAATTCAGTGGAGGGATAAACAGCAAATTAGACATAGCTGAAGATAGAATTATTGAATTGGAAGATAGATCTGAGAAAATTACTCAGGATGAATCACAAAGAGGTAGAAAATAAGAGATAATGACAGACATAGAAGAGAAGTAGAAGGCCACACGTATGTCTAAAAGGACTTCTAGGAGAGACTAGAGATAATGAGGAAGATGAAATAATGAAAGAAATAATGTGGAGAAATTTAAGAAATGGTAAAAGACATGAATCCTAAACTTCAAGATTCATAAGAAATAATGGGAATTGTAAAAAAAAAAAAAAGTCACAGCTAGTGAATTCCAGAAGGCCAAAAACCAAGAGGAGATCTTAACCTCCAAAGGGAAAAAAGATTAATGGGATGATAGTTATTCTTCCTGTAGATTTTTCAACAGCAATGAAGAGCACAGAAAAGATGTTATAGTCTCCAAAGCACTGAGGGAAAATAACTGTTGATCTAGAATTCTGTATCAAGCTAAACTATCATTCAAAAGTTAAGTGAAATACAGACATTTTCAGAGAGTAAATGGAGAGAATTTATCATTCATAAAATCTCACTGAAAGAATTACAAATGAATATACTTTATAAAGAAGAAAATCAAGTCTAGAGTAGTAGAATGGGTTCTAGAGCGTGGTTCCCTACCTTTTTGTGCACCAGGGACCAGTTCTGTGGAAGATAATTTTTCCACGGACCAGGGAGGGGGGATGGTTCAAGCGCTAATGCGAGCTATGGGGGGGATGGTTCAGGTGGTAATGCAAGTGATGGTTCAGGTGGTAATGCAAGCAATGGGGGCATGGTTCAGGTGGTAATGTGAGTGATGGGGAGCAATGGGAAGCAATGGGGAGCAGCAGATGATGCTTTGCTTGCGCACCCACTGCTCACCTCCTGCTGTGAGGCCCAGCTCCTAACAGGCTGTGGACTGGTACTGGTTTGTGACCTGGGGGTTGGGGACCTCTGTTCTAGAGTAATGTGATGTCAAGCAAATAGAGTAAGTTAATAAAAAGCAGCATCTGATTCCCAAGGCCAAGGATTTGATTACACTAATGGTGACTGGCCTGCTAGAAGTTGTAGACTGCATTAACATATTAATGTTCCTGTGACTCAGGGGTATTGCCTGTTCTTGGTGACATGGTATAAGAAATTCTCCCTGAAAATACCAATGCTATGATATGCCAGCCACAAATGATGCCTCTCTTTGTTAGGGTAATTATGAGATCACAGGTGCTAAGTAGATGCCAGAGCCTGAACTGTAACATTTACCAGTGTGAAAATTATTGTACTGGGAGCCTTCAGATTCTGAGAACTAACCTGTTCCCTGCTTTGTACATCTTCTGAGTGTGACGTTCTCTGTGTTGAGAAAGTTAGGAATAGAACTAGCTTGTGGCCAAGGCATCATGGTTTTGAGATCTGGAAGGTGGGCCCTCATCCAATTCTAGAAATTTGATTGTCTCGTCTTCCTCCCTGTCCCCAGAGGCCACACTGATATTTGCCAAGGAGCATCCAGCATGCAGGGAAGTGCAGGCTGAGGTGGGGGTGAACACCATGCTAAGCTGTGAGGTAGCCCTGGCCCAGACAGAGGTGATATGGTTCAAGGAGGGAAAGAAACTGAGTTCAAGCTCAAAAATGTGTGTGGAGGCCAAGGAAGGGCTGCACCCCGAGACTGGTGGCGCATCAGGTAGGCAAGGTAGGTGCTGGGTGAATACAGCTGAGAGGCCAGGGGCTGAAAGATCTCCTTCCACCTCAACATCACAGGTGGGTTCCTTGAGGTCCTTCTTATGTTCCTCAGCTTAATTATTAGGGAGTAGGGGTGTGTGGTCATGCCACCTAAAAGTGTGTTTTCTCACAAAACTTACCACATAGCAGCTAGCGGGTATTAATTACATGCCAAGGGCCAGATTTTATGAAGTGCTTCTTGTCTTTTTACTTGTCTAAACTTCACAACCACCTCAGGAAGAGGAATTCTGATTATTCCCATTTTAAGATAAGGCACAAGGAAATTCCATAACTTGCCAAAGTTCACATAGCCAGAGAATTACAGAGCCAGGATTTAGGCCCAATATTCTGAGGGCTATTTTCTCTGGTTATCAAATTACAGTTTAACAATCCCCTGCCCATATTTAAAAAAATGTTTTTAAGAGACTATTCCACTGTCTTCCAGATTCCATGTATTTTTTTGGAATATCTACTGTCATACATATTATGTTCCCTCAAGGGTCATTTTTAAATTTTCCTGTTGTTTTTAAGGTATTGATTTTGATTTTCAGCAGTTTACATTGATGAACCTAGGTGTGATTTTCTTTGTATTCATCCTGGTTAGGGTTGCAGAGCATTTTGAGTCTGTGGAGTTTTGTCTTTCCTCAACCATAGAGTGTGGTTTCTCACATGTCTCATATGTATCTCTCTTTCTCTCCACCTCTTAATTTTTTTTCTCTCTCTGCTTTAGTCTGGATATTTTCTTTAGATCTGTCTTCCAATCCACTAATTTTCTATTCTCCTATATCTAATCTGTTGTCAAACCCATTTATAGTGTGTTTACTTTCAGTTATTGTATTTTCCAGTTTCATAATTTCCATTTGTTTAATTTCTTATAGATTCTAGACTCTGTAGTAAAATTTTTGTATTTGATATATTTTCTTTTCTTTCACATTAAAGAAATATTATCATGGTTATATCCTGGTCTGATCATCTGATATTGCTTTTCTTTGGATTTCTATTCACTCTTGTCCTTGGCATGCCAGTGAATTTTCAGTTGACTGTCAGACATCGTTTGAGAAAACTTTTTGAATATGGATGATGTTATCTTACTTCAGACAGAGGATCAGTATTTCCTTTGCTAGGGAGGGAGAGAACAACTAAGAACTTTAGTCTATTCAAGGACTGCACTGACTCAAGGCTGCATTACCGTTTTGATCAGGGTCATCTATCTCTGGTTTGCCCCCATTCCTGGGCATAGTCCTCCAAGGATTTCTACAGAGACTTGGGGTATGGAGGGGGGTCTCTTTTCAGGCAGACACTCAACTCTGATCTTTGTCTCTGGTAATGCAAGGTGCTAAAACGTGTGCTCTAGTTTTCAGAGGTTTTCTGCTTGGCTTCGTAGTCTCCTGGGCCATGCAGTTGTGGAGCTCATCAAACATCTTGAGGGGAATGTGGCTGAGTGTGGGGCTCAATTCTACCAGATCTATTCTTCCTGGAGGCTTGGCTCCTCAATCTCTAACTTTATCTTTCTGCTTATACAAGGTGTACATAGCCTGACCAGGTTTCCTCTTTCGTAGTAGCAGCCCTATGCCTTTTAGTATCATGCTGTACCAAGGAGCAGCAGTGTCCAGAGGAGAAAATCAGATGCCCAGTGTGGTTCCCTTTTACCTTCCTCACTCACTTCACATCTATCCTTCTAGGAGAGCCCTGGCCCTAGCTCTCATCTCCGTTAGAATGACTCCCCTCAGCTTTCATCAAAGCTGCCTCCCTTTTATCATTTAGCACTTCACCTGAACATTACTCCTTACCAAGATTTTCTCTGACCACCAAATCTAAGTCACTGTCGTCAGTCCCTTCTCTCTAGCGCATCACTCTGTCTTATTTCATCACAGCATTGACCGTAGCATTAAATCATTTTCATGTTTGTATGTTTGTTTGTTTTTCCTCAGTAGAAGGTAAGATCTGTAAGAACAGAGACTGTGTTACTCACGTTTCCAGCTATGGTATAGCATTCCCAGCACCACCATAGTGCCTGCAGATAATGGGCCCTCCACTGACATTAGTTGCATCAGTGATTGAATGAATGAATGAATGAATGACTGCATATACAGCATGGACTCTTTGAGATCCTATATGTATTTATACATATAGGGGATACAAGTGCACACAACCCAACCTGCTTGCCAGAGGTGACTGTCACATGGGAAAGACAATGAACTAGCTGTGACAGATGCTAGAATAACTTTGGCCACTTTCCTCCAGCCTTAGGAATTGACCTTGTGTCAGAACATCACCAAAATGTACACTTGAGATATATGTTTGTAAACACAACTCTACACCTTCCTGGGCACATGGCATCACTGGCTCCAAGGAGAAAATTTACTGAACTCTTAAGTTTTGGTCTCACAGGCTGGTACCAGCTTTGTGTCTCTGACACTGTGTCTCCCTTTCTGTGCCCAGAGTCCTCTGCGGTGTTTATCAAGGGACAGCCAGCACATAAGGAGGTGCAGGCCGTGGTGGGGGCCAGCACCACACTGAGCTGCGAGGTGGCCCAGGCCCAGACGGAGGTGATGTGGTACAAGAACAGGAAGAAGCTGAATTCAAGCTCAAAAGTGCATGTGGAGGCCAAGGGCTGCACCCGGAGGCTGGTGGTGCAGCAGGTGGTCAAGGCAGATGCCGGGGAGTACAGCTGTGAGGCCGGGGGCCAGAAGGTCTGCTTCCACCTGGATGTCACAGGTCAGTCCTTGGAGGTAGTAACTTAGCCTTGTGTGGAGGTGATGGGACTGGCTTGCATCCCCCAACAGACCCGATGATCTTCCCACTAGACTTCATCTCTTTTAGCCTTCTGTCCTCCCACCTCCATTTTCATACCCATGGCTGGACCAAGGGAGGCTGGATGGGTAGGCTGTGAACAGAAGGGATAATGGTGTTCCTATAAACCCTGAGTGGTGTTTCCACACAGTAATGCACACTCTTCAGTTCCCAGCATCTGCCCAGAACCTTCTGGGTATTCCTTGGTGTCTGGGACTCTGGTTCTGCCTTGCACTTGGGGTCTGAGGTAGACCAGATGTCTTTTAACTGTGGGTATGTGAATTTGCTCCTCCTGGATGTCCTGACAGCTCCTAGACGCCGTCACCTAGCAACGCATGTGGGTTCACACTAGGGAGAGATGTTTGAATTTCATTAAGCCAGGACAAGGGGAAATTTCTGCCACACAGTCATACTTGGATTTATCTCAAGACTGAACTATAGATTATCAAAGTTTTAGGTGTTCTGAACACTCTTTCTTCCTTGCACATGGATATAGAAGTTATCTGTGCATCTACATGTAACAAAATCTAGATCCATTTTTCTTGCAATATGTGTGCAAAGTAAACAGAGACCAGAGGGTTGGTTGATGTGTGCCTGAGATATGCACATGTGAGGTCTGGAATTCTCTTTTCAAAGCAAATAGTGATTTCCTTTTGTTTTCTGTTAGAACATTCTATGTCAGAATTCCCCATGGAGTCTGATTTATAGATTTAGACTTGGAGAGGAATAGTAGCTTCTCCTATACCAACATGTATATATCTTTTAAGAATGGTATTTTAGAAGAATATGACAATATTTTTTCATGGCAATAAGTATGAAAGTTTTGACAAATTGATCAGATTCTTAGAAAACTATATAAAAAGTGACACAAGAAACATTCAACAACTCAAGTAGTCCTATAATATATATATATATTTTTTGCGGTACACGGGCCTCTCACTGTTGTGGCCTCTCCCGTTGTGGAGCACAGGCTCCGGACGCGCAGGCTCAGCGGCCATGGCTCACGGGCCCAGCTGCTCCGCGGCATGTGGGATCTTCCCAGACCGGGGCACGAACCCGTGTCCCCTGGATCGTCAGGTGGACTCTTAACCACTGCGCCACCAGGGAAGCCCAGTCCTATAATCTTTTAAATAATTGGAACCATAACGATAAATCTTCTCATAGAGAAAGATCTAAGCCCAGTAGTTCCACTGGTAAATTATATGAAATACTTTGGAAAGAAAATCCATGTTCATGGATATTCTTCTAGAGAATAGAAAATGGAGATAAACAGTCTCTGATTTGTTTCATGTAGATAGCATAACATTGATACAAATATCTGACAAAAAAATTTTAAGAATTAAAATTACAGACCAACCTATTATGGATATCAAGACCAATATCTGAAACAAAATATTATCAAAATAAATTTAACAATATATTAAGAGGAAAATTGGTAATACACTGTGATAAAAGTCATAGTCCAGAAATGCAAGGCTGTTCAAACACTAGAAACATTAGCAAAGCAATCTGTACATGACATGCAGAATAAAGTATTTGGTAAGATTTGGCATTATAAATACAGAAAAAAAGTTTAATAAAGTTGGCATCAATTCATGATATAAAATTCTTAACAAATTATAAATAAAACAGTTTGTAATCTGATAAATGACGCTGCAGACAAACCAGCTAATTGCACACAAAAAAGTGAAAGTTTGTCTGTGAGATAGCGAACCAGACAAGGAAGCCAACTGTTACTACTTTTAACCAACATTGTACAACAGAGATAGGAGGAAAAGAAAGTAAAAGACATAAACGTGTGAAGAAACAAAAGTTGAATTCGTGGATAATATGATTAATCCAAAGGATAAATTATGAGACTTAATAAGATAGTTGAGAATGATTACCATGTAAAAAAATCAATATGAAGAAAACACTTCTACGGCTACATAGTAGCAATAAACATCTGGAAAATGAAATTTTTAAAAGAGTTACAATAGCATCAAAAGAATCATTTTCTAATTCCATATCTAACAAAGGGTGGTGAGAGGCTCTGTGTGTGGGGGGGAATTATTAAAAATGTTTTGAGAGACAGTCAAGAAGTTCTAAATAGTTGGGTAGAAATCCAGGGAAGAATAAAAAATGTTCAATACCAATTAAAATCCAAACAAATGTTTGTTTAGTGGGGATTTTGTAAATTCAGAAGTAAATTGCTAAGACCATGTACTGTCAATACACTATTGAAGAAGAGCAAAAAGTGAGTTATTTGCTATACCAATATCAAGATTGTTATAAAGCTACAGTAATGAATACAATAGTGTCTCACTGCAAGGATAGATACACAGACCAAGGGACCAGAGTAGTGATCTCCAACACAAATCTGCACATGAATGGATGCCCACATTCCCCTGCTCCTTTCTTTTTAAAAAGATGTGGAATCATTCAAGGAGTAGAGACAACATGGTTTTAATAAATGACACTTAAACCATTTAACCATATAGAAAAACGATTAGGCCAGTAATTCATATCCCCCATGGTCAACTCATGTTGGGTTAAACACCACAGAATAGAAGGGAAAATCATAAAACTCCTAGATGATAACAGATGGTTTTAATTACCTCAGACTAAAGAATGATTTCTTTCTTTTTTAAAATAAATAATTAAGAAAAATTTTATTTATTATTTTTGTCTTCGTTGCTCCATGCGGGCTTTCTCTAGTTGCGGCGAGATGGGGCTACTCTTCACCATGGTGTGCGGGCTTCTCACTGCGGTGGCTTCTCTTGTTGTTTAGCATGGGCTCTAGGTGTGAAGGCTTCAGTAGTTGTGACTCGCAGGCTCTGTAGTTGTGGCTCACGGGCTCTAGAGAGCAGGCTCAGCAGTTGTGGTGCACGGGCTTAGTTGCTCTGGGGCATGTGGGGTCTTCCCGGACCAGGGCTCGAACCTGTGTCCCCTGAATTAGCCGGTGGATTCTTAACCACTATACCACCAAGGAAGTCCCAAAGAATGACTTCGTAAAATACAAGTGCACTAACCATAATGAAAAAAATTTGACATATTTGACTACCTTAAAACTAAATATGTATTGATAGATTCATCAGAAGATAGCATGAAGTACTGAAAAGGCAAACCACACAGATGTGGAAGACATTTAGAACACACACACTTGTCAGTGCCTAGCATTCGTATGTATAAAAATGTCCTTAAAGTGAACATACAAATGGCAGACAGTGCTATTGAAAATAGGGCACAAACGTTGAACAGTGACACCACAGAAGACCAAACACTGATGACCAAAAACATCAGAAATGGGTCTTTATTTTGAATCATCACAAAAAATGCAAAAGAGTGCCACAGGAGGTACATTTCACTCCCACCAGACTGCTGACAATGAGAGTAGGTGAGGGTAGCACATCAGCAAACCTCATTCACTGCAGATGAGAACATGCCCTGCACTTTCTTGTGGGAAAAGACTCTGGCCTCATCTGGGAGGGATGAGGAATGCACCCATAATGACCCCACAGTTTCTGTCCTAGAAGAATTGTGCAAAGAGGAAGTTTATCAGAGTATCCCCATCAGATGCTTGTACCAAGTAACAATATGAAAAACTTAAATTGTACTAGCAATTCCCACAACACAGAAGAGTGAACTCGTGGTGGGGTGGAACCCAGTGTAAAGGTAAAAACAAAAAACCCCACCGATGATGCCGTGGTTTCTTTAAAGATTTAGGTAAGGAAACATTTCTAAATAGAACACAAATGCTCCAAACTCAAAGCGCTGAAATGGACATAGGTGACACTCTTGAAGGGAAAAACTGATTCATCAGAAGACTCGATCACATAGTGAAAATGGGAGTCCAGCAGTTGGGAATAACCTTGAAAGCTAGCAATCTGTCCTTCTCTAGTATTTCAATGCATAAAGAGTGCCTAGAGATGGAGAGAAGAGAGAGCCTAGTATTGCTGAGTAGGCAAAAATATGAATTGGGAAGAACAGGAAGAACAAAAGAGTAATGGGGACACCGGTCGTTCGGGGAAAGGCGCTCAGCTTCTTTATTCCTCCGACAATGGAAAGGAAAGCCACAGGGAGGTGCCAGCACTCCCCAGAGATTGCCACAAGTTGACCATACTAAGTGTAGGCCAGGGCACCGGGCCTCAGTGATTTCCATGGACTGCAGGTGCAAAGTTCCCTGCTTAGG